>NC_091434.1:7758465-8058465 GCF_964237555.1 Oryctolagus cuniculus | reverse complement strand
AATGATAAGCATGATGATGTCATGGCTAAGTTTGGCGCTATTCTGGCCCAGGGCATACTGGATGCAGGTAACATTTTTACGTCTCCCAGATCTATTTATTTAAACTAAACTTTATAAAATAATCTAATGCTCTAACTGTATGGCATAGTGGAAACAATCTGAGGCTAATTATTCTTGGGGAAAATTTGGAGGCTGCAGTTTATAGACATCACTTTTAGTAGAATTGGTTAGGAGTGCAGACTGGCCAGCGCCGTGGCTCAATAGGCTAATCCTCCGCCTGTGATACTGGCACCCCAGCTTCTAGTTCTGGTCGGGGCGCCAGATTCTGTCCGGTTGCCCCTCTTCCAGTCCAGCTCTCTGCTGTGGCCCAGGAGTGCAGTGGAGGATGGCCCAGGTGCTTGGGCCCTGCACCCGCATGGGAGACCAGGAAAAAGCACCTGGCTCCTGCCTTTGGATCAGCGCAGCGCGCCAGCTGCAGCGGCCATTGCGGGGTGAACTAACGGAAAAGGAAGACCTTTCTCTCTGTCTCTCTGTCCACTCTGCCTGTCAAAAAAAAAAAAAAAAGTGCAGACTGTTAGGCTTTGCAGGACCAGCCATATAGGGGGGCTTCAGAAAATTCATGGAGTAATGAAATTAAAAGAGTTTTTTGGTATTAAAAAAAAATGAAATCTATGCATATTCAATATCTTCAAAAAGTTCACAATGTATATTAAAGAAAAGAATTATAGGGGCTGGTGTTGTGGCACAGCAGGTTAAGCTATCTCCTGGGACATCAGCATCCCATATGAGTACCAGTTCAAGTCCTGGCTGCTCCACTTCAAGCTAGTTCCCTGCTAACATGCCTGGGAAAGCAGCAGAAGACAACCCTATCATCCACCTGAGAGAACCACATGCAATTCCAGGCTCTGGCTTCAGTCTGACCCACCCCAGCTGTTGCAGCCATTTGGGGAGTGAACCAGTGGATGGAAGCTATCTACAGTCCCTCCTCCCTCCCGTTAACTGTGCCTTTCAAATAAATAAATCAATCTTTAAAAAAATATAAGGGTTCACATTGTGACATAGGGTGTAAAGTTGCATCCCACAATGTTGGCATCCCATATGGTTGTGCCACTTCTGATCCAGCTCCTTGTTAATTGACTGGGAACAGTAGTGGAAGGTAACCCAAGTGCTTAAGCCCTTGCTACCCACGTAGGAGACCTGGAAGAAGCTTTTGTTTCCTGGCTTCAGCCTAGCCCTTACAACCATCTGGGGAGTGAACCAGTGGATCAAATCTGTCTCTCTCCCTCTCTCTGTGTAACTCTGACTTTCAAATAAATAAACACATCTTGGGGGGATGGGCAGGCATCACTGTGGCATAGTGGGTAAAGCCACCACCTGCAGTGCTGACATCCCATATGGCACCAGTTAAGTCCCAGCTGCTCTACTTCTGATCCAGCTCTCTGCTATGGCCTGGGAAAGCAATAGAAGATGGCCCAAGGGGCCAGCACTGTGCTACAGCAGGTTAGGGCCCTGGCCTGAACTGCCAGCATCCCATGTGGGCACCGCTTCTAGTCCCAGCTGCTCCTCTTCTGATCCAGCTCTCTGCTGTGGCCTTGGAAAACAGTGGAAGATGGCCCAAGTCCTTGGGCCCCTGCACCCTCATGGGAGACCTGGAAGATGCTTCTGGCTCCTGGCTTCAGATCGGCTCAGCTCTGGCCCTTGCGGTCATCTAGGCAGTGAACCAGCGGATGGAAGACCTCTCTCTCTGTTTCTACCTCTGTAACTCTTTCAAATAAATAAAATATATCTTAAAAAAAAAAAAAAAGATGGCCCAACGCCTTGGGCCACTGCACCCTTGTGGAAGACCCAGAAGAAGCACCTGGTTCCTGGCTTCAGATCAGCCCAGCTCTGGCCATTGCAGCCATTCGGGAAGTGAACCAGCAGATGGAAGACTTCTTTCTATCTCTGCCTCTTCCTTTCACATAAAAAAAAAAAAAAAAAAAAGATGATTTATTTAAGACATAAACAGAAGTAACTATGTGTAGTCTCAAAATACTAAGAAAATTGAAAAAATCAACCCCAGCTCACTGAGCACTTTACTAACAGGCTTGTTCTAATTGCTTTCCACCTATTTTTAATAAACCTGACCCTAGAGGCAGAGGATAACACACTACACTGTCTGAATTTACAGTATGGTCTGCTTCAAACGATAGAGCAATGTCCTTGGGGCTGGCACTGTTACAGAGCAGGTTAAACTGCCATCGGTGACACTGGCATCCCATATGTGCTCTGGTTCGAGTCCCGTCTGCTCTACTTTGGATTCAGTGACACTGGCATCCCATATGTGCTCTGGTTCGAGTCCCGTCTGCTCTACTTTGGATTCAGCTCCCTGTTAATGCACCTGGGAAAGCAGCATAAGATGTACCCTCGAAGGAGACCCAGAAGAAGCTCTTCGCTCCTGACTTCAGATCAGCCCAGCTCTGGCCATTGTGGCTATCTAAGGAGTGAACCAGTGGATAGAAGATTTTTCCCTCTCTCTAGCTTTGCTTTCAAATAAATACATCTTTAAAAAAAAAAAATCCTTTTTAGCACCTTCTGCTCAGGTTCAAACCCTCATTTGCCAATGGAAAAAAAAACTCTTGGATGTAAAGTGAATTGTCAGGAGTCATGGCTAGTTAATGTCAGAGCTGCCTCCTGCCAGTTTAAGTTACTCAACAATTCACAGGGTAATGGTGCTTCCTGGATTTTTCTGTAGTTGGACACAGTTATTAGTGGACATTTCTCATAATTCTAATAATTTTATCTTAAATAAGAGTCAGAAAATATTTGCTATTATAGAATTTTAATGAATGTGTGAGAATGTTATAAATATGTGTCTTTCTGCATTCAGACATTATGATTAAAGCAGAAAGTAAAATTAAGCAAATTTATCCCCTGCCTCTTTGCTGATTGCTTGCAGATATGATATGTATTATACTTTTACTTTTTATTAACACATTAAAAGCCAATACAGGAGCCAACATTGTGGCACAGTAGGTTAACCCAGTGCTTGCAACGTTGGTATCCTATATTGGAATGCCAGTTCAAGTCCCAGCTGCTCCATTTCGGATCCAGTTTGTTGATAAAGTGCCTGGAAAGGCAGCAGAAGATGGCCCAAGTACTTGTGCTCCTGCTACCCACATGGGAGACCAGGATGAAGTTCCTGCCTCCTGGCTTAGCCTGACCCAGACCTAACAGTTGCAGCCATTTAGGGAGTTAACTAGCAGATAGAAGATCTCTCTCCCTGTATCTCTCCCTCTCTGTCACTCTGCCTTTAGGGGATATGTAATACAAGTTAATTTAGCATCACAGCTTGGATCCTCTTGTGGCCTACAGTTTAGAGACCCTAAACAGTTCACTGACTAATTCGAAGAGCTCCATGTTAGACTGTGGGAACTGTGACCTTCAAATGATCACCAGGTGCTTCCCTAGTATAATCCCTAAAAATCTTTGTGTTTAAGATTTATTTATTGGGGCCAGTGCTGTGGCAAGACAGGTTAATCTACTGCCTGCAGTGCTGGCATCTCATATGGGTGCCAGTTTGAGTCCTGGCTGCTCCACTTCTGATTCAGCTCCCTGGTAATGCACTGGGAAAGAGCAGAGGATGGTCCAGGTGCTTGGGCCTCTCGCTCTACATGGGAGACCCAGAAGGAGCTCCTGGCTCCCAGCTTCAGCCTGACCCAGCCCCAGCTGTTGCAGCCATTTGGGAAGTGAACCAGCAGATAGAAGCCCCTCCCTGTCTCTCCCTAACTCTGCCTTTCAAATAAAACAAATCTTTAAAATTAAAAAAAAAAAAAGATTATTTATTTGCTTGATGACAGAGAGAATCTTTCATCACTTAGTTACTCCCCAAATAGTCACAAGGGCTGAGCCTGGGCTAAGCCAGAGCCAGGAGCCAGGAACTCCGTTTGTATCTCTGTCGTGGGTGGCCTGGGCCCAAGCTCCACTCTCCCAGGAGCAGGGAATTGGATTGGAAATGGTGAGCTGGAACTCAGACTGGTCAGTGCTCATGTGGGAGGCCAGCGTTGCAAGTAGTAACTTAACCTGCTGCATCACAATGTTGGCCCCTAGAAATCTTTATTATTGTCCTGCTGGGTTGCTATTTATGGTTTCTCTGTTCTCCTACAGGTGGTCACAATGTGACAATCTCCTTACAGTCCAGGACTGGGCACACTCATATGCCTTCTGTGGTTGGCGTCCTTGTTTTTACACAGTTCTGGTTCTGGTTTCCTCTTTCACACTTCCTGTCATTGGCTTATACCCCTACCTGTGTCATCGGCCTTAATAAGGACTTAAAGGTACGTTTGTAAGACCTCAGCTTTCTGGTCTGTCTTGTTCGTATTCACCACTCACTCACAACAATTTCTTTGAAATATCAAAGATGAATTAGTGTCTCATCAATAGCATGTTTTCTCTTCCAGTTGCATCATCACCTTGCGTAGTGTGTGTCAATGGAAGTTTTGACAATCAAATCTCGTTACGAGCTGTATAACTTGGGCAAGTCAGTGAGAAGGAATGTTGCAAAAGGGAGCTTGTACAAAGATATGAAGATGAATTGTGTTTAACACTGGAGGCTGTGGAAACTCTTACAGGATTTCAAGATATAAATGACATGAGATTTGCATTTTAGATCAGTTTGCAATCAGTGGATGCTTGTTAGAGTCCTACTACAGTAATCTAGGCAAGGCAGAATGAGGACCTCCTCTAAATCTTAATAATAAGGAATGGAGTCTGAGACAGGGACACGTTTCAGAGTTAGGGGTTACTGAAGTGACGGGTGTCAGAGGGATTATTACCATGGGGGGATTGAATACCCCTTGTCGTGGCAGAAAATAAGATAGCAGTGAGGAGCCAGAGCCTGATGGAATGAAGCCAGTCATTTCGGTCAGACGTAAGGGGTTGCTCACCCTGTCCTCACATTGTTAATTGTTTTGGTTTTTTTTTGTTTTTTTTTTTCTTTCTTTCTTTAATGGGGTTTAAGTCTTTCTCAGTCCTGTGGACTGATGATTCGTCATCTTGTTCTTTAAAGGTCAAAAGGCTTAACCTCTAAATAACTCTTACATCTGGTCATCACTGTTGTTAAAATGTTCTATTAAATTTTCAGAGTGGAATATGTTTAGGCTAGGCCAGCGCCGCGGCTCAAGAGGCTAATCCTCCACCTTGTGGTGCCAGCACACTGGGTTCTAGTCCCGGTCGGGGCGCCGGATTCTGTCCCGGTTGCCCCTCTTCCAGGCCAGCTCTCTGCTATGGCCCGGGAGTGCAGTGGAGGATGGCCCAGGTCCTTGGGCCCCGCACCCCATGGGAGACCAGGAGAAGCACCTGGCTCCTGGCTTCGGATCAGTGTGGTGCGCCGGCCGTAGCACACTGGCCGCGGCGGCCATTGGAGGGTGAACCAACGGCAAAAGGAAGACCTTTCTCTCTGTCTCTCTCTCTCACTGTCCACTCTGCCTGTAAAAAAAAAAAAAAAAAAAAAAAAAGTTTAGGCTAAAAATTGGCTGATAAAGACTGAGTATTTCATTGTAGTGATGTTTTCAGTATAGCTGGACAGCCATTTATGTATTTCAGTATTAGAACTGCTCACTTGTAGGCCGGCGCCGCGGCTCACTAGGCTAATCCTCCGCCTAGCGGCGCCGGCACACCGGGTTCTAGTCCCGGTTGGGGCGCCGGATTCTGTCCTGGTTGCCCCTCTTCCAGGCCAGCCCTCTGCTGTGGCCAGGGAGTGCAGTGGAGGATGGCCCAGGTGCTTGGGCCCTGCACCCCATGGGAGACCAGGAAAAGCACCTGGCTCCTGGCTCCTGCCATCGGATCAGCATGGTGCGCCGGCCGCAGCGCGCCGGCCACGGCGGCCATTGGAGGGTGAACCAACGGCAAAGGAAGACCTTTCTCTCTGTCTCTGTCTCTCACTGTCCACTCTGCCTGTCAAAAAAAAATAAATAAAAATAAAAAAAAAAAAAAGAACTGCTCACTTGTGTAGATATGATTAGTTTTATTTCTGAGAACAGTCTTGGTTTTCCAATCCCTAGCCTTTAATGTCATAATTAGATATCCTGTATAACCTTCAGAGATTTTTATCCTCTGCCAAATAATTTTATGACCTCTGTTTTCATTCTTTTCAATGGAAGTGGAAGAGAGAAGATAAGGTTCCTTATCCTAGTAAGCAATGTCTGCTACCATCCTCCATCAAGGCAAATTGGGTAAACAGAGAAACTCAGACCAGTGAACTTTAAAACTGGTTGAGGAGTAATGTGAAACTGACTTTCCATTGGGCTCATGTTAGACTCTTGTAAGACACAATTAGATGATGTAAAAACTGTATACAGATTTGTCCAAGTTGTTAATGTGGGACAGGAAGGGATGTGGACGTTTAGTATGCAGAAAAAATAATCAGTTAACATTTCACAAAGGAAGTCACAATTGGTGTGATGCTCGTATCACGAGTAGGACTTAACCCAGTAGAGCAGGATGGGTTGTCAGTTAATACACAGCCAGTTATGCTGCCACCTATGATGCATGTGGGGGCTGGTTCATGTCCTGGCTGCTCCCTGCTAGTGGTCTGAGAAAAGCGGTAGAAGATAGTCCAAGTGTTTGGGCCCCTGCTACCCATGTGGGAGACCCAGATGAAGCTCCTGGCTTCCACTTGGCCTAGCGCTGGCCATTGTAGCCATCTGGGAAATAAACCAATGGATGGAGAAAATCTCTCCGTCCCTCCCTCGCTCTCTGTAACTCTGACTTTCAAAATAAATAAATCTTGCGGGGTGTGGGAAGAGGAGCCTTCATTGTGGCATAACAGGTTAAGCTGCTGCCTGTAATGCCAGCATCCCATATGGGCACCTGCTCAATTTCTAGCTGCTTCACTTCCGATCCAGCTACCTGCTAATGGCCTGGGAAAGCAGTGGAAGATGGCCCAAGTCCTTGGACCCCTGCACCTACTGCAAGCTCCTGGCTCCAACCTGGCCCAGCCCTGACCCTGGTGGCCATTTAGGGAAGTAAACCAGTGAATGAAAGCTCTCTCTCTCCTTGTCTGTCTTTGTAACTATGCCTTTCAAATAAATAAATCTTTAAAAAAAAAAAAAAGATAAAGGAAGCCCTGTTCAAAGGCACAGAATTTCAGGAAAATATAGAGAATTGCAGATAGTTCTGTAAAGCACCCAAAAACTAATAAAATAGAAGGGAATGCTTTTTAGAAGGGAGTCACAACATTGAGTCACTCTGTAATTGAACATTTAGCCTGTGTTGAAACTTCTGGTGTCTCTTTGAATTTGTATGCTTGTTGAGAGATAGAGTATTGAATTTTCATATTGATTATTTTAATGAAGGGAGAAAATTTATTTTATTTCTTCAGATGCCGAAAGTTCAGTATAAATCCAACTGTAAACCGTCCACATTTGCATATCCTGCTCCTCTGGAAGTACCAAAAGAAAAAGAAAAGGAAAAGGTGGGTTCTTTCTTCCTGAGCAGTATTCATACTTACATATAGGAGCTAGTGTACATTTTACTTGGATTTGGTTTTAAATAAAGTAACACTTCTGATGAAATCTAACATTACCAGAATACAAATATAACAAGAATATAAAGTAAAACCCTGGCCGGCGCCACGGCTCAACAGGCTAATCCTCCGCCTGGCGGCGCCGGCACACCAGGTTCTAGTCCCGGTCGGGGTGCCGGATTCTGTCCCGGTTGTCCCTCTTCCAGGCCAGCTCTCTGCTGTGGCCCGGGAGTGCAGTGGAGGATGGCCCAGGTCCTTGGGCCGTGTACCCCGTGGGAGACCAGGAGAAGCACCTGGCTCCTGCCTTCGGTTCAGCGCGGTGCGTCGGCCGCAGCACGCTGGGCGCAGCGGCCATTGGAGGGTGACCCAATGGCAAAGGAAGACCTTTCTCTCTGTCTCTCTCTCTCCCTGTCTACTCTGCCTGTCAAAAAAATAAAAATAAAAGTAAAACCCCTTTTCCTGTCCTGGTCACCCAAGTCCCATGTCCCAAAACTCATAGGATATGAATCACTCCGAAGGTTTTTTTTATGCAGAAAAATATATTTATATGCTGTTATTTGTTTTACTAGTTCTTTATTTGATGTACATTTGAAAGGTTACTTCTGATTTGTCACTACTACTAGAATGAATGTCTTGTGCAAATCTATCTGTAGGTTAGCACCTTAGGTGTGAAATTGTTTGATCAAAAGAAGTGCACAGGGGCCAGTGTTGTGGCACAATGGATTAAGCCATCACCTACAATGCTGGCAATCCCATATGGGCACCAGTTTGAGTCCTGGCTGCTCCACTCCAGTGCAGCTGCCTGCTAATGCTCCTAGGAAAGCAGCAGAAAATGACCCAAATGCTTAGGTCCCTGCATGCAAATAGGAGACTCAGATGGAGTTCCTGGCTCCTGGCTTTGGCCTGGCCCAGCCCTGGCTGTTGCAGCCCTCTGGTTAGTGAACCACGGATGGAAGAGCTTTATCTCTCTGCCTCTCCTTCTCTCTAACTCTGACATTCAAATAAATAAATCTTTTAAAATTATTATTATTATTAATATTAATATTAATATTAAATAATAAGTAAATTAAAATTAATTAAATGTTAAATATTAAATAAATAGAATGTTACTATTTTAAAAGTAATGCCCATTACTTCATAGGTACTGATTTGCCTTTCAAAACAGACATAACCAGTGCATACTTCTACTAACAGTGTCCGAGGAACTCATCGATATGAACGGAATCCAAGAATAACACGTTAGAGAGCTGCACTTGCCCGTGAACCTTTACTCAGTGAAATTACCCTTCATGACATCTTCCATAGAAGAAAGATAATGTTTCATATTGGCAGTTTTACCAAAATTGATGGAAACAATTGACCAAATTTAATGCACATTCTTATTTCATCCACTATGCTTTGGACTTTCTTTTTGGTTTCAGAGCAGGGTCAGCTTTTATACTAGTATTGCCTGGTTTTTCGAAGTTTCTGTTTTACCTTTCGTTTCGGTGAGACCCACTGCAGAGTTAACGCTAGGCCAAGCACCAGCCTCTGTGTATCTGCCCTGCAGGGACTCTAGCCCAGTAAGAACATCCGTACAGTGAGCGCACTAGAGGAAGTGTTGGTGTTTCCAGTGGGCATTCGACCTGGTGGTTAAGACACCTGTGTCCCGCACTGGAGTACCTGGGACTGATGTTCAGTCGTTTTTTTTGTTTTTTGTTTTTTGTTTTTTTTTAATTTGAGAGGTAGAGCTACAGACAATGAGAGAGAGAGAGACAGGGAGAAAGGTCTTCCTTCCATTGGTTCACCACCACCACCACCACCCCCCCCAGTGGCTCCAAAAGTCTGCACACAGCTGGCGCGCTACGCCGATCCGAAGGCAGGAGCCAGGTACTTCCTTCTGGTCTCCCATGTGGGTGCAGGGCCCAAGCACTTGGGCCATCCTCCACTGCACTCCCGGGCCACATCAGAGAGCTGGACTGGAGGAGGAGCAACCAGGACTAGAATCTGGCATCAATGTGGGATGCCAGCGCCTCAGGTGGAGGATTAACCAAGTGAGCCGCGGCGCAGGCCCCTCAGCCAGCTACCTGTTAATGCAGACTTTTGGAGCCAGCAGCAATGGCTTAAATACTTGGATCCCTGCCACCACATGAGAGACTGTGATTAAATTCCTGGCTTATGGTTTTGGCCTTGTTTGTTACTGGCAGTTTGTGAGTGAAGCAGTGGATGGGAGCACTCTTTGTTTCCCTGTCATTCTGCCTCTCAAATAAATAATAAATTTTTTTAATTTTTAAAAAGTACGTAATAGCAAATTTCTATCCAGGGTTAGGCTACAGATCAAAAAATATTAGAGTTCCTATAGACACAGGCCTCCAGGAGCTACAGATTCTCCTGGTAACTATTTTAGTAAATTATGTAAATAATGCCCTGCTTGCTTTCTCCATTTATGATAGGATTCTTCTGTTCTTTATAATCCGTATTTCCAGGACACTGAGTAGTATTACAGGACTGAGTTTTCTTTAGGTTTGCACATTTGTGTATTGGTATGAGATTATAACAGCTTACCCTGTTCTTCCTGTAGGTTTCCACTGCTGTGTTATCTATTACTGCCAAGGCTAAAAAGAAGGAAAAAGAAAAAGAAAAAAAGGAGGAGGAGAAAATGGAAGTGGTACATATAACTTGGAGATTTTATGGGTTGATGTATCTGTCTCTGTCATGCTCCAAATTCTTCTTTAATTGACGATTATTATACCTTGTAGTTGGCTTCCTTCAAATAATTATCCTATTCCCAGTATATGGATTCATATCGTTTTACTTGGAAGAAACTAGAAATTATATCCCTTTGTGGGAAGAATAATGAGGTCCTGGAGAAAACAGCAACTAAAATGAGTTTTGAGGGGTGGAGTCAGATTTTCAGCAGACAGTAAGATTGTGGTGGGAGAAAGAAAGGCCCTTTTTAGGCAAAGGCGTGTAAACAGGATCTCTTTTTCTAGCCTCTGCTTGTAGAAAACCTTTCTCATCCCTTAAAAGTCAAATACCATTCTCAGCCCCAAGCAGAGTGACTCCGTCCCTCCTCTGAGTTGTACTTGTGTTGTGTCTTTCCTTTTGCACATGGTAGTTGCTCAGTAGGAACAGAAATGTTCCTTTACTGAACTTTTGTTTTCTTTCTTTGCTTTTTAATTTTCTAGGATGAAGCAGAAAAAAAAGAAGAAAAAGAGAAGAAAAAAGAACCTGAGCCAAACTTTCAGTTACTAGATAACCCAGCCCGAGTTATGCCCGCGCAGCTTAAGGTCCTCACCATGCCAGAGACCTGTAGATACCAGCCTTTCAAACCAGTAAGTTACCAGCGGCTCTTCGCTAATGGGAAATGAGGCTGTAGGCCAGTGAGATACTGACAGAATGAGGAATCTCCAAAAACTCGGGACAGACTTGCTAGTACTAAATTTCTTAGCAAATTAGAGAACATTGTCTTTTTCATGTAGATTTGAGGGAGCTTTTCTTTCCTGTGTGTAACCCTATAAACTCCCTTCTTGTACCACAGATTTACACTGTAAAAGTTCCTAATATAGCACAAGGAACAAACAGACTATAGAGCCAGACTTAACCACTTGGAATTTTGATTCTGCCACTCACAGCTCTGTGACCTTAGGCCAGGTACTGAACCTCTCTCTGCCTCAGTTTTCTCCACTGTAAAGCAGAGGTTATCATTCCTAACTCTGAGATAAGGCACAGATTAATGACTTGGGTATACAAGTACTGAGAGTAAGACTCAGTGATTGTCGTCATTATAATTACATGGCTGTAAGAAATACCCTGGATTTTAAAAGCAGAAAAGGATCCGTGTGACAGTTTATTCCAAGCAGAATGTTTCTTGGCTGCAGCAACTAGGGCCAGGCCAGTCTGAAGCCAGGAGCCAGGAACTCTGTCCTGGTGTCCCACATGGGTAGCAGGAACCCAAGAACTTTGTCCATCATCCGCTGCCCTCAGGTGCACCAGCAGAGAGCTGGATTGGAAGCAGAACAGCCAGGCCTCAGTCTGGTGCTCTGATATGGATGCCAGCCCCTGCAGTACTTTCTACTTTGTCACCAACACATAAGCTATTAACAAGCCTAAACTGTGTAGAACTGTAAACAGCTCTTTCCCTATGTTGGTTACATTGTAGAATTTGAGCTGGATTCTTTGATTTTAGATAAGCACATTGTAGTAGCTTAACCTACAACCACGTTTCAAACATAGGAAGCCCTCTTGTGAACAGAGGCCTTTTCTGTTAGGTAGAAGAACCATCTCTGTTTGGTCCGTTAGGAGGTTCAAGGAAACTTAACCGGCCTTAAGATGAGTACAGTAGCCATCTGCTTTGATTGTTCTTGGGGTGAGTGTTCGTTGTAAAGTAGAATCCAGTGATAAAATACATCTTCTTAGAGAAACATGGACTTTTTAAGGGAGAAAATTAGGGTGACTGTGTGTGGGTATGTGCATGGTGGGAGAAGGGAAATAGCTCAGAAATTCATGAAGACACACCAGTGTTAGAGCTGGCAGGGCAGGGTTCTGAGGAAGCAAAATCAGATGAGGTTGAGCTGCAGAGACGCTCACACGTCGGTGAGTCATCTGACTAATGGGCTGTGCTGCTTTCCTTCCCAGTAATGGGCTTTGGTAGGAATACACTTTTTCCAGATGTGCCCTGCCTCTGTTGACTGATTCAATTACAGAGAGCCACTTTCCGTTTCCTTTGACACAGGCAAGCAAATAGAATAAGGTTAGCACTCCAGATATGGGTGAATGGTTGCCGTGTTTGAATTTACCTCTGCTAGTATGTTCGAGAGAGAGCTTAATGGAATTGTTGCTATAGTCGGCTTGCCTTTTGTTTCCCATCTATTTTTTCATTGGCTTGCCTCACAAGGATTTATAGAGTAACATGAAAACACTGTGGCATTTAAGTTATTCTCTCCATTGTTCTGGAATTGCTGTAGGGAAAAAAATTGGCTTTTTATTTGCAGATTCTCTTGTGTCCTATTGGTGATCATCTCACAAATATTTATTTTTTATTTATTTTCATTCTATTTGAAAGAAAGGAAACAGTGAGAGATCTTCCAGCCTCTGATACACCCGCCAATTGCCCATAACAACCAGGGAAGACCCAGGCCCCAGTCTGGGGCCAGAAACTCTTAAGTTTGTCCCCCACGTGGGTGGCAGGGACCCAAGTACTTGAACCATCACCTCCCAGAGTGTGCATTAGCAGAAAATTGGGTCAGAAATGGAGAAGTGGGGACTCGAACCAGCCACTCCAATATGGGAAGCAGGTGTCCCAAGCAGTCACTCAGCAGCTGAGCCAAATGCCCACCCCATTTTCTGCATTTTTAAATAGCTCCCAGGTGATAATTATGCTACTGGTCCAGGTCCAGTTTTTGAGTAGGAAGGCATTAGACTAACCATATTTATGTAATAAATGTTCTTCCCACAGTCAGACTGAGGCTACCATCAGGTCTGTGCCTGGGAAAGTGTATTCTTAAATTGGAATGGTCGGGGCTGGTGCTGTGCCAAAGCAGAGCCACATGGGATGTCAGCACTGCAGGCAGCAGCTTTACCTGCTACACCACAGCGCTGGCCCTAATCAAATAACAACAAAATTGGGATGGTGAGTCAGACATGGCACAGCATGTTAAGCCACTGCTCGGGATGCTCACACCCCCTGTTGGAGTGCAGTTTGGGTCCTGGCAGCTCTGCTTCCAACTACGCTTAGTGCTGATGCGTACTGGGAGCCCTCAGATAATGGTTCAAGTTCTTGGGCCCCTGTCACCCATGTAGGAGTCCTCTTTGGAGTTCCTAGCTGTTGTAGGCATTTGGGAAGTAAACCAGTGGATGTAGTATTCTCTCTCTCCCTCTCTCCCTCTCTCCTTCTCTCCCTCTCTCTCTGTTTCTGTCACTCTGCCTTGCAAACAGATGGAAATGAATGAAGTTCTTTTTAGGTGGGATGGTCTTCCAGGTGGAGCACCATTCCTTGCTGCTCCGCCAGAGCCGCTGGTCAGTTTGCAGGTGCCCCTTACAGAGCACAGTATCTAGTTCTTCCTCGGTTTTTGACTTCCAAGGACTCAAGTAGCTGCCCCACTTAGGTGTGCGCCCAGATGTGCAGAGCAGTCTTGAAGGGTCAGTGGAGCTTGCACTCCTTTGCTTTCCCTCTGTCCACAGCTCTCCATCGGCGGCATCATCATTCTGAAGGACACCAGTGAGGACACTGAAGAGCTGGTGGAGCCTGTGGCAGCACACGGCCCGAAGATTGAGGAGGAGGAGCAAGAGCCAGAACCCCCAGAGCCGTTCGAGTACATCGATGACTAAGGACCAGAGGTGCGTGTGCGCCAGTCGCTCAGAGGAAACCTCTTCCTCCAGACTCCGCAGGTGTTTTGTGAGAGGACAGTGTCTCATCTTCTCCCTTCCTTTGGTGCCTAATCCTTACGTGAGGGGGATTCAGTTCATGGACAAATAGAAGTAAAAGATAATGTGCACTTCCGTGAACTTTTTGAATTCCCCTCGCATATCTAAACAGTATTAAATCCTGCCCCGTTTCTGCCTACATCACAGTTGATTCCTTTATCTTTTTTCTGTGACTCGAACCCCTGCTGCCATTGCTGTCAGAGTGGGTATTGTGCAAACTGTTTTCACAAATCTGCAAGGAGAGCTTGCTCCAGAACGTGAGTCTACTCAGGGCTTTCGTTGAAGACGTTCTCACACAGCGTCCGCTAGAGGTCACGTGTTTGACCTGTTGGTTAAGGCACCCACACCGATGTTGAGTACCTGGGTTTCGTACCCTACTCTGGCTCCTTGCTCCAGCCTCCTGCTCATGCAGACCCTGGGAGGCAGCAGAGATTGGGTTCCTGCCACTAGGATGGGGGACCTGGACTGAGTTCCAGACTCCCAGCTTTGGCCTCAGCCCAGGTCCAGCTGTTGCAGACATTTGGGAAGTGAACCAACCAGAGAGAGCTCTCTTTCTTTGTCTCTCTACCTCTCATTCATTTATTTATTTATTTATTTTTAAGAAATCAGCTGAACTGCATAGTTGGCTTTGCGATAGAGGGATTACAGTGCAGTGCAAAGCTCCTTGTTGTGGATCAGTTGTTTTTGGACTGGCACTGGTCCACACTGCACATTTTTGAGAAGCACAGGTGTAGACTTCTCTTGATTTTTCTCTCTCCCTTCTTCTTTTTCAATACTCTTGGCACTACAAGTCTTAACATGATTCGTGAATGGAACTGTGGGACACGCCAGTGTGTTTAAGACATGGTGCTCATAGGGACTTTGGAATCAGTTTGACTACAGCACAGAGCTTTGTCCAGTTGGAAAAGGTTGTTATGCCAGTGTTTTCAGCACTGTTGAGCGGGGTCTTTAGAGGCAAAAGATCAGAATAATAGAATTGCATGAAGTAATCATCTTAGTTCTGTTGCTGCTGAATGGGTATCACATATTTGAAGACACATGAACTACCAAGATTACCTAATTCTGCTCTAGCACAAACACATTTTCAAACAAATATTAATTTATTACATTTTTCAAAGAAAATAAAACCAGTGTTGTTTATTTACATTCTTGCAAATCTGGCATAGTGAGTATTATACACTAGTTAGCCTTCAATGAGAACTTTACAAAAATCTCAGTAAACGTTGAGGCAAAAACTTTAACCATTAGTAAGAAAGCATATTCATGCCTCAGGAAGACCATAAGATTGGGCCTTAGAGAGAGGAGACTTATTTTTACTTCTGTGCCATTTAACCTTGCCTTTGCAAATTGTCTTTCAGCTTTGATGGTGTCCTAAGTGATGCCCACCCAGCACCTGTAAGCCCTTGCGATCACTCAGTCTCCATTAGAGTTTTCAGCCTTTCACAAACTCTTAGTGAAAACCTCCCATTGTGTCTTTCAGACAGTGAACTGAAATGGTTTAGAGGTGTACAGTTGAAAATTTGATTGTTGTTTTTTTAAAAAGAATAAAATATTAATCCATGAGCATTTGAAAACTACACTTTGTCTTGGCATAAACTGTCATAGTCGGACTGTAGAGGCAGCGTTTGGGGCTAGTTTTAGACTTTAGTGGCCAGTTGTAACAAACTGTTTTTGAAATAAAGAATGACTGCAGCTTCCACCGCCGCCCTTCCCTCTCCTAGGATCTCATTGCTCACCTGAAGAAGAGCGTGGCTCCTGGGGGACGTGCCTCTGAGCGACCTTGTGCTGAGACCCGCTACCCGATGCATGTATCATTGCCGCTGCGCTGACCCGGAGAACCTGGTCTCCACGTCTGTGGTTGGAAGAAGATACGTGGCTATTCAGTGTGCTCTTTCACAGAACCTGGTTTTCAAATAAATATATTAAACTCTCCCAATGGACAAGATTTTTTTCTGCAGCCTGCATTTTTTTAAGATTTGTTTATTTTATTTATCTGGGAGGTAGAGTTACAGAGAGGGAGAGACAGAGAGAAAGGTCTTCCGTCCACTGGTTCACGCCCCAAATGGCCGCAACAGGGATCCAGAGCCAGGCACTTCTTCCTGGTCTCCCATGTGGGTGCAGGGGCCCAAGCACTTGGGCCATCCTCTACTGCTTTCCCAGGCCACAGCAGAGCGCTGGATAGGAAATGGAGCAGCCGGAACTCGAACCAGCACCCATGTGGGATGCCAGCACTGCAGGCAGCAGCTTTACCCGCTACGCTACAGCACTGGCGCCCCAGCCTGCATTTTAAATAAATTTAATTCCTACTCCCCCAAATGCCTCAATCCAAAGAGCTAAATCCTTGATTTGTGGAGGATGTGTGACTTTCATATTGGCGGAAAAATTAAGCTTTTCTTAAATTTAAAGATTGCTTGAAAATAATGAGGAACAAATCAAATCTTGCTCAATACCTGAAGAATTCTCTGCAGTGTTGGGAACGGGACAGAGGATGGGGCCAGCACTTACTGAAGGAAACATTTGTGACCAAAGGAAATTGTCTGTTCAGACAGCTCAGAAGCTTTTAATAACCTTTACCTATTGCTTCCTGCTTCTGACCTTGTTACGGATAATAGATATAAATTGATTAATTTCATTTAGTCACAGGATCTGATAATGTACCTTTTCCCTTTGTTCTTATCCACTGTTTTTTTTTTTTTTAATTTTTTGTTTTTTAAAAATAATTGAAAGTATAGGGACATGCAGCTGGTGCTGTGGCGCAGCAGGTTAAAACCCTGGCCTGAAGTGCCGGCATCCCATGTGGGCACTGCTTCTAGTCCCGGCCGCTCCTCTTCCAATCCAGCTCTCTGCTATGGCCTGGGAAAGCAGTGGAAGATGGCCCAAGTCCCTGGGCCCCTGCACCCACTTGAAAGACTCGGAAGAAGCTCCTGGCTCCTGGCTTCAGATCGGCGCAGCTCCAGCCGTTGCAGCCATCTAGGGAGTGAACAGCCCGGCACCCAAGCCGAGTTCTGTCTTTCTGCATCTAAAAAAAGAAAAAATTTACAGCAGTAAAATGCAGAATTTACAGGTTAATGAGTTTTGATGGCAAAAAAAATTTTTTTTAAGATTTACTCACTTAAAAGAGTTACAGAGAAAAAAGGAGAGACTGAATGTTCTGTTGGTTCACTCCCCAAATGGCCACAACAACCAGAGCTGGGCCAGGCCAAAGACAGGAGCTTCCTCTGGGTCTCCCGTGTGTGTGGCAGGGGTCCAAGCACTTGGGACATCTTCACTGCTTTCCCAGGCACATTAGCAGGAAGCTGGATTGGAAGTGGAGTAGCTGGGACTCAAACCAGCATCCATACAGGATTCCAGTGTCAAGTAGTGGCTTAACCCACTACACCACAGTGCCAGCCCCACTGACAGTAAAGTTTTGACCATGATGCTTGTCTTGGAGAAGCAGTGGGATAGGGTGTTATTCTGACAACTCCCCCATCCCTCGTGTTCTGGCATATGGATGTGAGAATGAAAAAGAGCTGGGTTTGAAGCATTTGTGTTGTCTTATGGTTTTCAATCATATATAAGTAAAGTAGGTAGCTCTCAGAGTTACACATGAATGGCCCTCTGTTCCTACCTTGATTCTTTTTCACTTCTTAATTTAGAACATAGCCTCTGTGTCTGGCAGGGCAAACAAACCTCTGGACAGATCAGCCCCGATACATTTATCAGCCACAGCCTTGTTAGGTCCAGGTCTAAAGGTTATGCATCCAAAGGATGGCTCCACGCGTTGGTTAATCTCATTGTCTCCCCTCCTTTGTAAATTCCTTGTTTCCTCAATATCATGATTCTGTAAAAGAGATTATCTCATTTCCTAGCCTCATTAGCTATGTCCTTCCTGTTCAAGCTCTTAACATTGCTTGCATTTCAAACAGTTATCTCGTAACGTTTCCCTTAACATATGAGACGTTTAAAAAACAGAAGTCTCAATGTTGGCAGTGTCCAAAATTGAGTAGTCTGGGAGGGGTGGCACATTTCACTGGCTGCTTGCCAAATTCAGTACATTCTCTCCAGGATAGTAGATTGAGCTTCAGAGTGCAGCAGCGTGGGTGTTGCAGATTAGAATTTAAATATTGGGAAGCTTAACAGCTGCAAACAGTGCAAACTGTAAAGTAAAACACCCACTTGATTCAGATGATAGTGAGGCAGTCTACTTTGCCTGAAGATTTCCTAGTGATCAGCCCTGAGAGGGAACCAAGGAGCAGAGAAATCGCGGGTGAAATAGAACAGCGCAGACAGGGAGAGTGGCAGCAGTCGCGCCAGGTGGTGGCATCGCGCGCCGTCCCAGAGCGGAAGGCAAGTGGGATGTGCAGCAGAGGAACGGGTGCAGGGGAACGGCTTGGTTGTGCAGCGTGGACTGCTGCCTTCCTCACAATACTCGCCTTGGCTTCCATGGCACACGTGAAGGTTCCTACTGCCTCGGCTCCCCTTCCTTTAACACTCACTGGAGCATCACTCAGTGAGAATCGGCTTTTTCTCCAGGTAGCGTCACCCAGCCCACACCTACCTGTAGTCACCAACTTTGTGCTAAGACGCCACAGTCTTCGCCTTCCCGCTAAGCTGACGCACGTGCAGCCTCTGTGCACCTGACACCTTCAAGCACCCTTCCCATCCCGCCCCCTCCCTCTGGCCCTCTGCTTGCCCACACATGGAAGCACTGGCTTCACCCATGACTCACCCAGTCTCCACCCCACTACTCTCCACTCCCCCCACCCCCCCACCCCAAGCATCTAGTTATCTCTCTGCCTTCTGACTTGGCCCAAATTGGTCTTTCTAAGGTGCAAATCATGTAGTCGTCCCCTGCTTAAAATCTTCCCGTGCTTCCTTGTTGAATAAAACCCAGCTCTTCAGTGTGTGTTCGCGGCTCTGCAAGGCGTTTGCTGCCGGCTGTGGCCTCTCCCTGGCAGAGGCCCAGGCTTCCTGGCCCCTGGCCCCTGGCCCCTGGCCTCTGGCCTCTGCACACACTGCCCGAAATACCCAGTGCTGATTCCACCACCTGCCCATCACAAATGAATCTCCGGGGGCTTCTCCACCCACAGAGAGGCTGCATCCCCACAACCCATCCGTAGGTGAGAATATCCCACGTCAGGAATGCCCTCGCTCTGCCCGGCCTCCCAGACCTCCGCGTTAGCGACGGCACTGATGGCGCCGCAGCCACAGCTGCCCAGCCCCACCCTGGCCCAGGAAAAGATGAACGTTCGAAGTATGGTTTCTGCTGAATGTACATCGCTTTCACCCCATTGTAAACTGAGAAAATTCTGGGGCCGTCACTGTGGCGTAGTAGCTTAAGTCCCCGCCTGCGGCATTAGCATCCCATGTGGGTGCCGGTTCGAGTCCCAGCTACTCCTCTTCCAATCCAGCTCCCTGCTCATGGCCTGAGAATGCAGTGGGAGATGGCCCAAGTGGTTGGGTCCCTGCACCCATGTGGAAGACCCACAAGAAGCTCCTCCCTTCGGCCGTAGTGGCCATTTGGGAAGTAAACCAGCAGACGGAAGATTTTCTGTCTCGAACTCTGCTTTTCAAATAAATTAATAAAGCTTAAAGAAAAAAAAAAACTCAGAAAATCCTAAAGTCATCATCCTGTCGGAGACCACATGTAATGATTTAGAGCTTGGTTCTTCCAAGAAGCCCTCCCTGGTTTCTCCCAGCATGCTGAACCAGGTTCTCTGCTTCCTAAGGACCCAGTATTTCCCCCTATTGTCCTCTCCCCGTATTATCTTTTATTGCCTATTTCACCCCGCTCCCCCCCATGGTCACCATCGCGTGGGGTCGCATAGGCATTGGCGGCTGTGTTCCTGGGAGACTCATCTGGGTGCTGCCTGCCCCTTCTCACTCTCCCTGCAGTGCACATGCTCCCACAATTGTTCCTTCTCTTGAAAAGGCCCGACCATCTTTGAATGCGCCGGCGAGATGGGTCCTGGGGAATCCGTAACCGGCCCGAGACGTCAGGAAGAATGAGCAGGGGTGAAGTTCTTGCAGCTTTGCCCCCACACCTCCCCTCCCTTCTTTATCTTTAAATGAGACGACACTTCTGTTTTCCAGAGAATTCCTTAGCAAGTGCTCTTGCTGTTTTTAGGATCCAACTTCCTTCTCTACTCTTGTTCTTTCGGGTTAGAACTGTGGGGGCCGTTCCAAGGCAATGCATACATTGGGAAAATCAAGGCCTTGACTCTGCCCTCTGGCGCTCTCTGTAATAGTGTGGGGACTACAGAATGACTAATTGCATGCTGACCACTGGGAAGAGCCACAGGTGCTGCTCCTCACTGCTCACCACTGCCCTACGGAGTGGCTGAGGTGTGTGGACATGCCCAGCGGCGCCCCAGCAGGCACACACTCAGGCTGAATCAGAGAAGGCACTTGGTCAGTGTCCGGGTCACCTTTCACGAAGCCGGTCTCTGGTCTCTCAGTTCCCTGGCATTGCTTCAGCTGACCCAGGGGGAGACGCCGTCCCGCCTGGCCTGTGTCTGCAGCCTGCTCCACGCGCCGACGTCAGGACGGCTCCTCAGGGGCCAGCAGCAGCGGCACCATTTCCAGCCCTGGGAGACGGGCATCTCCCATCTGTTTGCTGGGCTCCAGGCAGTCCTCTGGTGCGTGTGCACTCAGTGTTTTCCAAACCAGTGAGTTGTTTCTGTGCAGTAAAAGTGCATCCGGGAGATAATTACCTTTAAAGACCTTGGGCATGTGCCGAACCAAGACTTGGTGAAGAGCTGGACTGGAGTCCGCTTTTCCCATGGCATCTTTCCCACGACCTGGCGTGAGCAGCCTCTGACTGGTGCCATCGTCTCGGAAGCCCTGACGTGAGGGTTACGAGCGGCCACGGCTTACCCCAGGGCTCACTTGGGACAGCAGAACAGGGGCTGGAGTGAGTCCCGAAGCAAACTCCCTATTCCTGGGGGCCGGGTGGGGGGATTCCCTTACACTTCATGGTCACCCCAGTAACTGCTCCTCGTCTGGGCAGTGTGGACGACACATCGTTTGCAAGGCAGTTAGTCGTCCAGCGCTGTCCTGTGTGGGCGTGATTTTTGTCTGACCACCCACCTGTAAGTGAGCTCCTTACAGGCCAGCCCCAAAGTCCCCGCCTGGCAGTTTCAGGTTAAATGCAGTCGTGTGTCGCTAGCAACGCTGCAAGTTCTGAAAGTCATTGTCGGGTGGTTTCCATGGGAGCGCCAGCCTCCATGGTTCGGCCCAGCCCACGCCTGGGCCACGGGGCCTCCCACTGGCAACAGTAGTGGGGTTCCCATGCGTTGGGGTCGTGATGCACAAAACAGCACAATATCAAATCAAGCACAAGAGAAAACAACGCAATCAAGAGACAGCACAGGGGGCCGGTGCCGTGGCGCACTAGGTTGATCCTCTGCCTGCGGCCCCAGCATCCCATATGGGCGCCGGGTTCTAGTCCCGGTTGCTCCTCTTCCGATCCAGCTCTCTGCTGTGGCCCAGGAAGGCAGTGGAGGATGGCCCAGGTGCTTGGGCCCCTGCACCCACATGCGAGACCAGGAGGAAGCACCTGGCTTCTGGCTTCGAATAGGTGCAGCTCCAGCCGTTGCAGCCATTTGGAGAGTGAACCAACAGAAGGAAGACCTTTCTCTCTGTCTCTTTCTCTCACTGTCTGTAATTCTACCTGTCAAATAAATAAATAAAAATCTTTAAAAAAAAAAAAAAAAGAGAGAGAGAGAGAGAGAGCACAAGGCGAACGCAGCTGGGGCCGGCACTGTGGTGCAGTGAGTTAAAGTACTGCAGGCGATACTACCATCCCATATAGGCGCCGGTTCCAGGCCCGGCTGCCCCGCGTCTGATCCAGCTCCCTACTGATGCCTCTGGGAAAGCAGTGGAGGATGGCCCAAGTGCTTGGGTCGGTCCTTGCCATCCATATGGAAGACCAAGATGGATTTCCTGGCTCCTGGCTTCAGTCTGGCCCAGCCCCGGGCATTTGGGGGTAGTATACCGACAGATGGAAGATTCTCTCTGTCTCTCTCTCTCTCCCTCTTTCTCATCCGTCACTCTACCTTTCAAATAAAGGGATCTTTTTAAAAAAAGATGAGTGAGGCTGTTGCCTGCCTGCGTAACACTCATGGTGATTTTCGTAAGTACAAGGAATACAGCGTGAGACGCCAAGCGTAGTAACTGTCAGCCAGGAGCAGCCGCGCGCAGGAGGCCTGCACGTGTCCGTCTGCCCTGTGTTTCTACGGCTTGCGGCATCACCACAAACAACGGCCACGAGCCACTCCATGGGCGGGAGTTGTTCAGCTCCATGACCATTCTTATGAGACCACCACCCTGTGTGTGGTCCCTCGCTGATGGAACCCTGCTCATGGGCCGTGAGACTGCCATTGCTTTTGGGTCCGGGCAGGCTGGTGGTGCCTTACCCCGGCTGGCTTTTCCCCAGGGCACTATGAAGCACCGCACTCGTAGGTTTATTTGTTCATTGTCTTTCACCAATCGGCACGTAAATGCCAATGCGGACAAGGAAGTTGTTGGTGACTGCCGTATTCCTCGTGCCTTGAGCAGTTCCTGAGTCGTTGCAGGCACTGGGCGAAGATCGTTGGATGGGCAGATGCGTGGGGCACAGCGGCAGAAATGCATTTAGGTCCTGTGCTAGGCACCGGGCCCCTCACTCCCTCTCCCCACCTGACTGTCATTAAACCTCACAGTTCTGCCATAAGGTAAATATTACTGTTTCCATTTTACAGATTTAAAAAATGAGACTTGGGGCTGACACTGTGGCACAGTGGGTTAAGCCGCCACTTGTAGTGCCTGCATCCCATATGGGCACCGGTTCAAGTCCCGGCTGCTCCACTTCTAATCCAGCTCCCTGCTGATGCTCCGGGGAAAGCAGCAGAGGACGGCCTGAGTGCTTGGGCCCCTGCACCCACGTGGGAGACCCAGAGGGAGCTCCCGGCTCCTGGCTTCGGATCGGCCCCGCCCCTGCCATTGCAGCCATTTGGGGAGTGAACCAGCAGATGGAAGATTTCTTTCTCTCTGCCTTTCAAATAAATAAATAAATCGTAAAGAAAAGAGAGATCTTAGAGATGTTAAGGGTACATAGATGTCATGGGACTAGAATTCAAACCCTGGTCTGTCTAACTACAAAACCTGTCTTTTGGTTTTGCTTATTTCTTCTTTTTTTTTTTTTTTAATTTTTTTTGACAGGCAGAGTGGACAGTGAGAGAGAGAGACAGAGAGAAAGGTCTTCCTTTGCTGTTGGTTCACCCTCCAATGGCCGCCGCGGCCGGCGTGCTGCGGCCGGCGCACTGCGCTGATCCGATGGCAGGAGCCAGGTGCTTCTCCTGGTCTCCCATGGGGTGCAGGGCCCAAGCACTTGGGCCATCCTCCACTGCACTCCCTGGCCACAGCAGAGAGCTGGCCTGGAAGAGGGGCAACCGGGACAGAATCCGGCGCCCTGACCGGGACTAGAACCCGGTGTGCCGGCGCCACAGGGCGGAGGATTAGCCTAGTGAGCTTCGGCACCGGCCTGTTTTGCTTTTTTTTTTTTTTTTTTTTTTTTTTTTTTTTTTGACAGGCAGAGTGGACAGTGAGAGAGAGAGACAGAGAGAAAGGTCTTCCTTTGCTGTTGGTTCACCCTCCAATGGCCGCCGCGGCTGGCGCGCTGCGGCCGGCACACTGCGCTGATCCGATGGCAGGAGCCAGGTGCTTTTCCTGGTCTCCCATGGGGTGCAGGGCCCAAGCACTTGGGCCATCCTCCACTGCACTCCCTGGCCACAGCAGAGAGCTGGCCTGGAAGAGGGGCAACCGGGACAGAATCCGGCGCCCCGACCGGGACTAGAACCCGGTGTGCCGGCGCCGCTAGGCGGAGGATTAGCCTAGTGAGCCGCGGCGCCGGCCTTGCTTATTTCTTAACCACCGTGCCGTGCTTTGCCAATTTGGAGTCTAACCCAAGAATCCAGCCAGATAGTTCTGCTACCGAGGGTCCTGAGATCATCCCCTGTGCAAAGCTGCTTCCGGAAGAGCTGAGTTCCTTGCCATTCAGATGGGGTGTGCATACAGGACTAACAAGGATCCCAGGACCCCTCCAAGAGCAGACATCAGCGAAGGGGAGGGGCAGGGCTCACTGCCGACAGAGTAAGAACACTCAGCTTCCCAAAGGAGAGCTCCCGGGAACAGGGCGCGCCGCGTGGCGGCAGGGCGGGCACCGCCTGCGGTGGCTCCTTGGGCAGGGCTCTGCACCGCGCGTGGCACGCTGAGCCAGGCCTGTGGGCCTCCCCACCTCCAGGTGCTCCTACACTCACCGTGGCAATTGCTCTTCACCACCTGAAAGGACTCTGCTTTGTATAACTCCAGCAGCAGCTCACTTAAATTGAACTCATTTATTCATTTCAAAGGCAAATAGAGAGAGAGCTTCCATCCATCGCTCACTCCCCGAATGCCTGCAGAAGCCAGGAGCCAGACACTCAGTCTGGGTCTCCCACGTGGGTGGAAGAGACTGGAATGCTTGAGCCGTCGTCTGCCGCTTCCTAGCACGTGCACAAGTAAGAAACGCACTGGGACCCAAGAGCAGAGCCAGGACTCGCACTGGGCGCTCTGACGTGGCCTGCGTCACCCTAACCACTGCACCAAACGACGATCTCCACCCCCGTTTTTGTTTTAAGATTTGCTTATGTAGAGCGACAGACAGAGGGAGAAGAGACAGAGATCTAATGTCCGCTGGTTCAGTCCCCGGATGGCCACAACAGCCAAGGCTGGGCCAGGCGGAAACCAAGAGCCAGGAACTCCATCCTGGTCTCCCACGTGGGCGGCAGGGCCCAAGCACTTGGGTCATCCAGGCACGCCATCAAGAAGCTGGGTAGGGCGTGTAGCCAGGACCCCCCCCCCTTTGGGGGACATTTCTTGCTGTCCTTGCTGGAGCCCTGTACTGGGCACACCGCAGAGCCAAGGGGTCACAAGAGCCGGCAAGGACAGTGACCGTGGGAAGCGCCCCAGCCTGAGACTCCGATCTGTGCGCATCAGAGTCAGCGGAGCAAACGGTGCCTCTACGTGGCTACTCTAGCCGTGGAGGCCGGTGCACGGCCGCCCAGCCTCCTCCAGGGGGAGCCGTGCGCAGTCACCCAGCAACACCTGAGCGGCAACAAGGGCGGAGTGTGGACGGCCACAGTCCAGGGTCACACAAGGACAGCGGGGCCAGGGAAGCGCGTGCTGGAGCCAGGAGCCCAGGCTCAGGAAGAACAGTTTCATTTCTCTTTAAATAATTTGATCTGCATATATTTAAAATTCAAATAATCTTTTTGGGAAAAATGAACAAGTTGTTCGACTTCCTTACACTAATTTTGTGGCTTAGAGAGATTTTTATTTTCAGTGCAGACAAGCAGCAGCTGGGTAGGAGGCGCCGTAGTCTTCAGTGCTTAGGGACCGGTGTTGTGACACAGCGGGTTAAGCCATAGCTTCCAACGCCTGGCATCCCGTATGAGCACCTGTTGGAGCCACAGCCGCTCTGCTTATGATCCAGCTCTCTGCTGCGGCCTGGGAAAGCAGCGAGCGGAAGATGACCCAAGTCCTGGGGCCCCTGCACCCACGTGGGAGACCCGGAAGAAGCTCCTGGCTCCCGGCTTCCACCGGCCCAGCCCTGGCTGTTGCAGCCATTTGGGGAGTGAACCAGCAGGTGGAAGAGTCTCTCTCTTTCTCCCACCAGGCCAAGCCCGCAACCAAGGCAGGTCAAGCCAAGCCAGCAAACCCCAATGCCAGGACACCTGTTCCAGCTGTGGGGACCTCTCTTTTTGTCTCTCCCACTGCCCCCTTTCCCCATAGGCCGCCTGAGTATGGCTCCAACCCAGAGAAGCTGAGTTAACAGGTGGATGGTGAGGGGGTGGAGGAGCAGTGCTGTGGCGTAGTAGGTTAAGCCTCCGCCTGCAGTGCAGGCGTCCCATATAGGTGCCGGCTGCTCTGTTTCTGATCCAGCTCTCTGCTAATGGCCTGGGAAGGCAGTGGAAGATGGTCTAAGTCCTTGAGTTCCTGCACCCATGTAGGAGACCCAGAAGAAGCTCTTGGCTCTTGGCTCCTGGCTTCGGATCAGCTCAGCTTCAGCCTTTGTGGCCATTTGGGGAGTGAACCAGTGGATGGAAGATCTCTCTCTCTCTCTCTTTCTGTAAGTTTCAAATAAATAAATCTTTAAAAAAAAAAAAAAAGTGGACTGGATTGCCTGACGGATGGACCTCCAGACCATGACATTCCGTGAGCAGTAAGTCCTCTGCTTTGCCCAAGCCACACACGAACTACCTGGAGTAGAAGTTCTGGCATTTAATTCCCACAGAGCATATCAAGAGGAGCCGTGGGGGAGCAGCACTGTGGCGCAGCAGGTTATAGCCCTACCCTGCAGCACCAGCATCCCATATGGGCGCCGGTTCGAGTCCTGGCTGCTCACTTCCCATCCAGCTCTCTGGTATGGCCTGGGAAAGCAGTAGAAGATGGCCCAGGTCCCTGGGCCCCTGCACCCGTGTGGGAGACTGGGAAGAAGCTCCTGGCTCATGGCTCCTGGCTTCGGATCAGCTCAGCTCTGGCCATTGTGGTCATTTGGAGAGTGAACCAGCGGATGGAAGACCTCTCTCTGGCTCTCTCTCTCTCTCTGTAACTCTTTCAAATAAATAACAAATAAATTTTAAAAAGAGAGAGAGAAAGAAAAGAAAGCAGTGGAAGGTGGTCTGAGTGCCTGGGCTCTGGGCTCCTGGCTTCAGCCTGGCCCAGCCCTGGATCTTGGAGTGAATCAGAGGATGGAAGATCTGTCTGCCTCTCTGTCTCTCTCCCCCACCCTCTCTCTTTGTAATTCTGACTTACAAATAAATAAATTAAAAAAAAGAGGAGCCCCCGGGGCGGGGGTGTCACAGGCAGAGTTGTCTCCCTCCAGAATCCTGTAGTGGAAGCCGTAACCCCGCCCCCATGTGGCTCCCGAAAGCATCTATGTTTGGAGAGGGGGCCCTTAAAGAGGCGACTGACAGAAATGAGGCATCTGGTCTGACTCTTGTCGCTATCAGGAGATGGGGCAGGGACAGCAGAGACCACAGACCAGGGACAACCGTGTGGGCACCTAGCGAGAGGGCAGCCACCTGTGAGCCAGGGAGGGGCCTCCGGAGACACCACACCTGGGACACCTTAAACTCGGACTGTGAGGCCGCAGAAGTGTGTTGCTTGAGCCACTCGGTCCGTGGCGCTCTGCTACCGCACGGAGCGAAGACAGGGCCTCCCAGGAGAAAAGTGGGGTGCCCTGGCAGGGCAGGGGCGTGAAGGGGGTGAGTCGTGGAGAGGAATCATGGTGGCCGTCCCTGGAAGATGAGTTTGAACCATGGAGGAGGCTCAAGAGAACGCGGTTGTGAGATGAGTTTTGGTTCCAGCCGACGTGGCTTGGTCACTGACCGTGACCGCGGCGGGGTAGAGTGGAGACCACGGTTCCTGCTGGAGTCTTGTTCACTAGGGCGGAAGTGAGGGTGGAGACACCGCGTGCTGATCCAGGACTCCCTGTGTTGGTCCCCTGTGCCTCCCCCAACACTGCATCATCAGCTCCCGGGGCTGGACTTGGGTCCTTCACTTCCCACCCCCTCCACGCCCACAGCCTAGAGCAGCCATCTTGAAAGACGGGCGTCCTCTGGAATGCTCACGGCAAGGATGCCGCACCTGTTCTGCTGTCACCACCCCACTCCTGCGCCGGCTGCGTCACTGACGGCCCAAGTCCACGCGCTGCAGACTTGTGTGTCTCCCAGCACGGTCAAGTCGAAGTGCTGTTACGTGGAAATGTGTATATATTTTTTTAAAAGATTTATTTATTTCAAAGGCAGAGTTACAGAGAGGCAGAGAGAGCGAGCGAGAGGTCTTCCATCTGCTGGTTCACTCTCCAAATGGCCGCAACAGCTGGAGCTGGGCCAATCCAAAGCCAGGAGCCAGGAGCTTCTTCCAGGTCTCCCACGTGGGTGCAGGGGCCCAAGGACTTGGGCCATCTTCCACTGTTTTCTCAGGCCATAGCAGAGAGCTGGATGGAAAGTGGAGCAGCTGGGTCTTGAACCGGTGCCCATATGGGATGCTGACACTGCAGGCTGTGGCCTTACCCGCTACAGCACAGCGCTGTCCCCAGGAGTCAGGAACTTAACCCACGTGTCCCACATGGGTGGCAGGGGCCCGAGTGCTTGCGCCATCACCTGCTGCCTCCTGGGGTGCTCCTTAGCAGGGCGCTGGAATCAGGAGTGGCGTTCGAACACAAACCCAGAGACCTGGATATGGGGTGTGGGCTCCAAGTGGTGTCTTAACACCTGCCCCAAATGTCTGCCACTACTGCTCATGCATTCGGGGGTTTCAAATCGGTTACAGACGGGGGAGTCGCATTCGGGGATAGGAAAGGGGATATTACAAAGCAGGTTCTTAAAGGGAGAGTCTGGGAGGGGGGTTCTCAGCGGGAGTCCCTCAGGGGCCTGTTCTTCCTAGCAGGCCTGGCCTACCGGCCTGATGCCCAGCCTCTGCCCTCCAGGCCGTGGGAGTGCTGAGCAGGCAGGAAGTGAATGGGCTCCCCTGGCCGGCAGCTCCCTGGAGTGGAGGGCCGCAGAGGACGGGGGCCAGGCGGCCTCCCCGGAGAGGAGCCGCACCAGGGCTTAGTCTCCCCGGCACCCAGCCCTGGGAGCCCCCAGCTGGAGGCAGGCTGAGGTCCACTCCTGGACGAGCCAGCCTTTCAGGTGCTGTCCAGGCCCCTGTGCCTTACCTCCAGACAGGTGCAGGCACATTTCACAGGATAGATGGTTCTAGAAAATGTGGGTCAGGACATATCTGAACCCTGCGGGCTCCTGGGGCCCGGATGGGGGCGCTGGGGGAGGGAAATCTGTCCCTCGCCTTGGCTGTTTCTCTAGACCAGTGTTCTGGGTGATGCAAGCCTGCCTGGGTCATTGGGAGGCCACAGCTGGCCTGGCCTGAGACCTGGATGGGAGCTTGGATCTGAGGGGCTCTGGGGTGCAGACCAAGGCCGAGATGAGGGGGTGGGGTGAGGCCGCCCCCCTGCACCACTGTCTCAGGGCCCCTTGGATGCGGCGGAGGGTCCGATGTCCTCCACTTCCCCCCCAGAGACAGGGCCCCTCCCCAGCCTCAGCCCCGCAGCCCCTGCAGGCTGGCCCTGCCCCTCCTGCCACAGTTGTTCTTGGAACCAGACATGTTTATTTCCCGGCGTGTGGATGTTCCTCCGGAGAGAGACCTCCGTGGCAGGCTGAGGGCAAACAGACACACAGGACAGGGTGGTGACTCATCCGGGTCATCCTGTGCCACCCCGCCCAGATCACGCCGGGGCGGGCAAAGCCAGGTCCCCATAGACAGCTGGGCCGCCCCCTCTCTGCCTCCTGCTGGGCCCTCCAGGGGACGCCGCCCTGACTCCGGCTCTGTGGCCATCAGAGAAACAGGGCTTTGTGGGTCCCTGTGGGACGGTCCCTGGGACCTGCCTGGACTTCTGGGGCCGCAGCCTCCGACTTGCCAGGGACAAACAGGACAAGCGGCGCCGCGCAGCCAGCTCTGCCAGCATGAAGGGACAGAGTGGAAGCCAGGCTGTGTGGTCTGGAGGACCAGTGAGAGGCAGGCCCCAGCCTGCTGCCCACTGGCTCCCCAAGTACCTGGGACAAGGACGGGGCCATGAGGCCGTGTCTGCCCCAGGCTGTGTGCAGAGAAGGCCAGATCTCTGTGGGCCAGGCGTGCTGGGGTGGGCAGCAGAGGCAGAGCTGAGAGACCCCAGAGCAGCCGCCACCTCCAGGGGAACCGAATCCTCATGCTCCCAGGTCCCGGCCCTCCCCAGCCCCCAGCCCCTGACCCACCCAGTGAACCCTGGCTCCTTTACCGGTCCTGCCACCCGCGGGCACTCAGCGTAGCGCAGGAAGCATGGCTGGTCCAGGTGTGTGTCAGCGGCCCCTCCGCCTTGGTCCCTGGCCACCCACCCTCTCTTGACCTTTCACCTTGTGCCTATCTAGAAAGAGAACCCCAACCAAGACTCCCCGGGGCACACACAGGTAAATGTACAGGTGTCACGGGCAGCTCTGGGGGTGGCTACAGTAGTGGCATGGCCTGCACAGCGTGGTGTCCCCCAGACTCATTTCCACCCTGAACTCCGGCATCCTGGGGGTGGGGGGGGTCATTAGTCCAGAGGAGGCCATATTGGAGTAGAGTAGGCCTTCCAGCCAGTGCTGCCCTGGTTAAGAGGTGAGTGAGACCCGCCACCGGGGAGGCCATGATGATCGAGGGCAGGCGGGCAGCATTGCAGCCAAGGGTCTCCAGCAGCCACCAGAAGCCAAGAGGGGGCAGGGGACAGCCCCTCCCTCAGAGCCTCCAGCAGGAAACCAACCATCCTGACACCTGCATTGTGGCCTGTGGTCTTCTCAACGTGGCAGAGGGAAGCCCTGTGGTGTGCAGCTGCTGGGGGTGTGCCCCACAGACAGACAGAGGCCCCTGCCTGGGCCCCCTTGCCCAGGGTCACCTCCAGGTCCAGCGTGGCCTCCTGTGCAGCAAACAGTGCCCGGGAGTCACAGCCAGCAGCAAGGAGGCCGGGGGAGGACCGGCCTGGGGCCCCCACGCCCCAGAAACTGCCCACACTCCCTCGCCAGAGTTGACTCATTCAGCAGTAGGTGTCCCGGTAAAAAATGTTGGGGTTTATTACGATGGGACAGGGGAGAAGGGAAACTGAGGCACGGCATCGCACACTCCACCGCGATCAATCCACCACCGCGGGATGCTTCCGACGCCCAGGTCCTGCCCCGCGGGAGCCGGCCCCTCGCCCCTCTCCCGGCCAGCACCCCGCTTACAGGTTCCCTGACTCCGCAGCTGGCATCCCCGTGGCCCCGTGGCACTCCCGTCAGCCCCAGAGCCCCCACCTCCACAGCGCTCGGGAGCCAAGGGCCCAGCCTCGGGCTCTCAGCCTGCTCCTCTCCCCGCGTCGCCCCGAAGCGCTCACGGCAGCCAGCGCTCTCCTAAGAGGAAGCCGGGGAGAGAGATGTCACCTTCCCAGCCGCACCCCCAGCCTCTGAGCACGGACAAGCTGCTGCTGCTCCGCACACTGCACCAGCGTCTCTGCCTCTGGCACTTCTCCTAGGATCTGGCACCTGGTCCAGGTGTGGAGTCAGAGGAAGACCACCCCACCTGGCTCCCCTGGCCCACGCCAGGAAGACAGGGGTAGCTGGTGGTCCAGGCGCCTCCCTTTCCTCCTCTGGCTCAGGCGCTGCCCCAGGGCAGGCTGGGAGGGCCTGGGAGGCCGCTCTGTCTAGGGAAACTGTGGGGTCCACAGCTGCCTTGAAGTGAAGCGACCAGTGCAAACACGCTCCAGCAAAAAAAGCGCCTACCTGGGGACCTGGAACCCTTTGCAGAGCTCCCACACGGGTGGCAGGAACCCAAGGACTGGAGCCCACTGGCTCCTTCCCCTGGCGCACACTAGCAGGGAGCAGTAACATGGGAGACCGGGAGGGAAGATCCCGGCTCCAGGCTTCAGCCTGGCTCAGACCTGGCGGTTCCTGGCACGTGGAGAATGCACCAGTGTATGGAACAGTCTCTCTCTCTCTCGCTTGCTCGCTCGCTCACTCGCTCTTTCTGTCAAGGGCAGGCTGTAGCACAAACCTAGGGGCCCCGGGCTCCAGGGAGGACAAGGGCTCTGCTGCACCCCCCACTGCAGGCTCACACACTAAGCTAAGAACTATCCGTCTCAAGGCCAGCAAGCCTGAGGTGGTGGAGAGGCGGACATGGCCTCCGCCTGGAGGGAGCTGAGAGGGGCGCTCCAGGCTCCGCTGTCCCGGGGCGGGGGTCCTCCCCGTGTCCTCCCCCTGTGCTCTCCCCCTGTGTCCTCCCCGTGCCCTCCCCCTGTGCCCTCCCCCTGTGTCCTCCCCCTGTGCCCTCCTCCGTGTCCTCCCCCTGTGTCCTCCCCTGTGTCCTCCCCCTGTGCCCTCCCCCAGTGTCCTCCCCCCCGGATCCTTCCCCTGTGCCCTCCCCGTGTCCTCCCTGTGCCCTCCCCCTGTGTCCTCCCCTGTGTCCTCCCCCTGTGCTCTCCCCCTGTGCCCTCCCCCTGTGCCCTCCTCCGTGTCCTCCCCCTGTGTCCTCCCCTGTGTCCTCCCCCTGTGCCCTCCCCCAGTGTCCTCCACCCCGGATCCTTCCCCTGTGCCCTCCCCGTGTCCTCCCTGTGCCCTCCCCCTGTGTCCTCCCCTGTGTCCTCCCCCGTGTCCTCCCCCTGTGCCCTCCCTCTGTGCCCTCCCCGTGTCCTCCCTCTGTGTCCTCCCCCTGTGTCCTCCCTCTGTGTCCTCCCCCTGTGCCCTCCCCCAGTGTCCTCCCCCCCCGGATCCTTCCCCTGTGCCCTCCCCGTGTCCTCCCTGTGCCCTCCCCCTGTGTCCTCCCCCTGTGCTCTCCCCCTGTGCCCTCCCCCTGTGCCCTCCCCGTGTCCACCCTCTGTGTCCTCCCTCTGTGTCCTCCCCCTGTGCCCTCCCCATGTGTCCTCCCCCGTGTCCTCCCCCTGTGCCCTCCCCCTGTGCCCTCCCCGTGTCCTCCCTCTGTGTCCTCCCCCGTGTCCTCCCTCTGTGTCCTCCCCCTGTGCCCTCCCCATGTGCCCTCCCCGTGTCCTCCCTCTGTGTCCTCCCCCTGTGCCCTCCCCATGTGTCCTCCCCCGTGTCCTTCCCCTGTGCCCTCCCCCCATGTCCTCCCCTGTATCCTTCCCCCGTGTCCTCCCCCCGTATCCTTCCCCCATGCCCTCCCCCTGTGTCCTCCCCCTGTGCCCTCCCCGTGTCCTCCCCCATGTCCTCCCCCCTGTGCCCTCCCCCCGTATCCTTCCCCCGTATCCTTCCCCCGTGTCCTCCCCTCTGTGGCCTCCCCCGTTTCCTCCCCGTGTCCTCCCCCCTGTGCCCTCCCCTGTGCCCTCCCCCAGTGTCCTCCCCCGTGCCCTCCCCGTGTCCTCCCCCTGTGTCCTCCCCCGTATCCTTCCCCCGTGTCCTCCCCTCTGTGGCCTCCCCCGTTTCCTCCCCGTGTCCTCCCCCCTGTGCCCTCCCCTGTGCCCTCCCCCGTGTCCTCCCCCGTGTCCTCCCCGTGTCCTCCCCCTGTGTCCTCCCCCGTGTCCTTCCCCCGTGTCCTCCCCCCTGTGCCCTCCCCGTGTCCTCCCCCCTGTGTCCTCCCCCGTTTCCTCCCCGTGTCCTCCCCCCTGTGCCCTCCCCCCGTTTCCTCCCCGTGTCCTTCCCCCTGTGCCCTCCCCCCGTATCCTTCCCCCGTGTCCTCCCCCCGTGTCCTCCCCCGTGTCCTCCCCCCTGTGCCCTCCCCCCGTATCCTTCCCCCGTGTCCTCCCCCCTGTGTCCTCCCCCGTTTCCTCCCCGTGTCCTCCCCCTGTGCCCTCCCCCAGTGTCCTCCCCCGTGCCCTCCCCTGTGCCCTCCCCCTGTGCCCTCCCCCGTGTCCTCCCCCGTGTCCTCCCCCCGTGTCCTCCCCCCTGTGTCCTCCCCCGTTTCCTCCCCGTGTCCTCCCCCTGTGCCCTCCCCCAGTGTCCTCCCCCGTGCCCTCCCCTGTGCCCTCCCCCTGTGCCCTCCCCCGTGTCCTCCCCCGTGTCCTCCCCCCGTGTCCTCCCCCCTGTGTCCTCCCCCGTTTCCTCCCCGTGTCCTCCCCCCTGTGCCCTCCCCCAGTGTCCTCCCCCGTGCCCTCCCCTGTGCCCTCCCCCGTGTCCTCCCCCTGTGTCCTCCCCCGTGTCCTCCCCCGTGTCCTCCCCCCGTGTCCTCCCCCCGTGTCCTCCCCCAGTGTCCTCCCCCCGTGTCCTCCCCCAGTGTCCTCCCCCGTGCCCTCCCCTGTGCCCTCCCCCGTGTCCTCCCCCTGTGTCCTCCCCCGTGTCCTCCCCCGTGTCCTCCCCCCGTGTCCTCCCCCCGTGTCCTCCCCCAGTGTCCTCCCCCCGTGTCCTCCCCCAGTGTCCTCCCCCCGTGCCCTCCCCCTGTGTCCTCCCCGTGTGTCCTCCCCCCGTGCCCTCCCCCCGTGCCCTCCCCCGTGTCCTCCCCCAGTGTCCTCCCCCCGTGTCCTCCCCCTGTGTCCTCTCCCCGTGTCCTCCCCCCTGTGTCCTCCCCGTGTGCCCTCCCCCGTGTCCTCCCCCCGTGCCCTCCCCCGTGTCCTCCCCCAGTGTCCTCCCCCCGTGTCCTCCCCCTGTGTCCTCTCCCCGTGTCCTCCCCCCTGTGTCCTCCCCGTGTGTCCTCCCCCTGTGCCCTCCCCCCGTGCCCTCCCCCGTGTCCTCCCCCAGTGTCCTCCCCCCGTGCCCTCCCCCTGTGTCCTCCCCGTGTGTCCTCCCCCCGTGCCCTCCCCCCGTGCCCTCCCCCGTGTCCTCCCCGTGTCCTCCCCCCGTGTCCTCCCCCTGTGTCCTCTCCCCGTGTCCTCCCCCCTGTGTCCTCCCCGTGTGCCGTCCCCCTGTGCCCTCCCCCAGTGTCCTCCCCCGTGTCCTCCCCCTGTGTCCTCTCCCCCAGTGTCCTCCCCCTGTGTCCTCCCCGTGTGCCCTCCCCCTGTGCCCTCCCCCTGTGTCCTCCCCCAGTGTCCTCCCCCAGTGTCCTCCCCCTGTGTCCTCCCCTCATGTCCTCCCCCGTGTCCTCCCCGTGTCCTCCCCCCTGTGCCCTCCCCCAGTGTCCTCCCCCGTGCCCTCCCCTGTGCCCTCCCCCTGTGCCCTCCCCCGTGTCCTCCCCGTGTCCTCCCCCCTGTGCCCGCCCTCTGTGCCCTCCCCCGTGTCCTCCCCGTGCCCTCCCCCAGTGCCCTCCCCCGTGCCCTCCCCCTGTGCCCTCCCCCCGTGCCCTCCCCCATGTCCTCCCTCTGTGTCCTCCCCGTGTGCCCTCCCCCCGTGTCCTCCCCGTGCCCTCCCCCCGTGTCCTCCCCGTGCCCTCCCCCTGTGTCCTCCCCGTGTCCTCCCCCTGTGCCCTCCCCCTTCTGTCCTCTCCCTGTGCCCTCCCCGTGTCCTCCCCCTGTGTCCTCCCCGTGTGCCCTCCCCCTGTGTCCTCCCCGTGTCCTTTGTTGGGGGTGAGGCCAGGACTCAGGGAGCTGCCTCCTTCCCGGGAGGGACCACGCCCCGCTCGGCAGCCCGGGTTATTTCTGGGAACCTCTTGCTCCGACCTGACCTCCGGCTGGCAGCGTTGGGAGTCCGGGTTCCTGGAAGTGAGCGCTTGGGGAAGGTGGAGGCACACAGGGCCAGGTTGGCTGGGCAGGCCGCTCCCCGCTCCCCAACGCTCTCCCAAGACCCCCAGCCGACCCCACCCTCCCGGGCCCCAGTCCAAGCCTTGGCCGCTGGCTGAACGCCCGGCAGGCCCCTCCTGCGTCGGGAGCTGGTGGAATGAAGCAGAGCGCAGGTCCGGGACTGGCAGCGGCCAGGCCTGCCCCGTCTGCTGGGCCTGGCGGCCTGAGGGCAGAGACCGGGCACGGCTGGCCGGGCGGGACCCGAGGCCCAAGGCTGCCCATGCTGGGTGGGCTGGGCCAGCAGTCCGCAGAGTCCTCTGGTCCCCAGGCCCAGGGCTCCAGGCTTCATCCCAAGGCCAGAACGGGGGGCCACGTCCCGTCTGGCCCTCAAGGTCAGCCAGCGCAGGGGCCTTTAACTGCACCCTCCATGGTCATGAAGTCATTTTAAAAATATTTATTTTACTTATTTGAAAGGCAGAGTTACAGAGAGAGAGATATCTTTTTATTATTATTGTTTTAATTGACAGGCAGAGTTAGACAGTGAGAGAGAGAGAGAGAAACAGAGACAGAGAGACAGAGAGAGAGAAAGGTCTTCCTTCCTGGTTCACTCCCCTAATGAGCCAGGAGCCAGGTGCTTCCTCCTGGTCTCCCATGCGTGTGCAGGGCCCAAGCACTTGGGCCATCCTCCACTGCCTTCCCGGGCCACAGCAGAGAGCTGGACTGGAAAAGGGGCAACTGGGACTAGAACCCAGAGCCCATATGGGATGGCAGTGCCACAGGCGGAGGATTAACCAAGTGAGCCATGGTGCCAGCCGAGTGGGGGGGAGAGGGAGAGAGAGGAAGAGGGAGAGGGGAAGGGGATGAGGGAGAGAGGGAGGGAGAGGGAGAGAGATCTTGCAGCAGCTGGTGCACTCCTCAGACAGCCAAGGCTGGAGTCTGGAACTCCATCCTGGTCTCCCACGTGGGTGACGGGGCCTAAGTACTTGGACTACCTTCCATTCCCTTCCCAGCAGGGGTCTGGATCAGAAGCAGGGGCAGCCGGGACTGGAACTGGCACTGGGAACTCAGGAGGGGTGGTTTAGCGCACTGCCCCGCAGTGCCGGCCCCGCTGAATTCCCGTTTTCACTGTCGAGATTAGTGAATCACGTATCTGTTCGCCCAGGGAACACTCTGTCTCTCGCACTGCACTCTGCACTACATGTGGACCTGTCTGAACACAACTGTCCTACGGTCACACGGGTCTGGGCCGGGAGGCGCCGTGCTGCACAGCTGTGAGAATCTCAAGGGAGGAACGGCTGGTGGCCCAAGATGTCCTCGCTGGTCCTCAGGGCGTACCCACCTGGCAGGAAGCACCCCAGCGGGGTCACGTTAGCCCCTACTCTGGCGGCTCAAGCCCACATCCCACCACCTGCGCCCTGCAATGTGTGTTTCTAGCCTTGCTTAGAAATGAGTGCTGGTGGCCGGCGCTGCGGCTCACTAGGCTAATCCTCTGCCTGCGGCACCAGCACACCAGGTTCTAGTCCCGGTCGGGGCGCCGGATTCTGTCCCGGTTGCCCCTCTTCCAGGCCAGCTCTCTGCTGTGGCCAGGGAGTGCAGTGGAGGATGGCCCAAGTGCTTGGGCCCTGCACCCCATGGGAGACCAGGAGAAGCACCTGGCTCCTGGCTTCGGATCAGCGCGGTGCGCCAGCCGCAGCGACCGTTGGGGGGGTGAACCAACGGCAAAGGAAGACCTTTCTCTCTGTCTCTCTCACTGTTCACTCTGCCTGTTAAAAAAAAAAAAGAAAAGAAAAAGAAAGAAATGAGTGCTGGTTCTCGCTGCAAATCTTCAGAGACTGCTGGCACGATCCAGAGCCCCACCGATCCCGTGACGTGAGCTGGCTTAGGGACCGTCCAGGCTGGCTCTTCCAAAAATCCCTTTCAAGGCCTGGGTCTTGTGGGGATCCTCATGCAGGCCACAGGACTGCTGGGCTGTGCTGTGACTCACACACTCCAGGCCACGGTGCCGGCTGTGGGCACTCCAGGTCCAGGCCGCCCAGCTCCTCTGCCCACCCCCAGCTGCCCCGGGAGCTGGGCGTTACCACCCAGTGTGCTTTCCATCAACACCTGCCTTGTGATGGAGACCACTCTGGGAAGTGGTCCTGGAGGGGCAGCAGCCCTTGGGAGACCCCAGGCCACAGTTTCCCCCCCGGCCCAGGGGAACTTGAGCCAGGAAACCGGGGGGATCTGAATCCCCCCACACATCGCGAGTTTTCAGCGGTGACCAAAACTCAACTGTCCTGGGAGGAAATCTCTTTGGCCGAAGTGCATTTTGGCGTAATTCATCTCTTGGTTTCACATTTGATAGTCACAGACTAGATCACAGACAGGCTCCCGGTCTGAGCCGCCCCCTGCAGGTGCTCCCAGATGGGGCAGCCTGAGCTTCCTGGAGCTGGCTGCCCACTTTGGGAGCGTCGGGCTCCCTGGGCTTAATTCAGAGGCTCCACCCATCCCACAGTCCAGGGGGTGACATTCACCAGCTCTCTCTCTCTCTCTCTGCCTGTGGCGGAGGCTCTTTGCCTTCTCGCAGCCGGGCGGTGCCTGCCGTGGCTGCAAGGCCGAGTTCACTCGTGGGCAGCATCCTCAGAGATGCCAGGCCTCCCACCCTGGGGTGCTCGGGGCTGGGCACCCTCACGGCTGCCCACTGTGGGAGACTCAGGTGCGCCCTGGCACCCCCAGATGCAGACCTCGGCATCCCTTTGGTGTTGTGCGGGAGCTGAAGGTGTTGGCCAAGTGTCCTGAGGATTCAGAGATTCAGTCTGAGCTTGCGTTTTCCTCGTGGCAGTGTCTCGCTAATCCTGGGATCTGAGTGATGGCTTTATAGGGAGTCGTTAAACTAATCGCCGCTGTCATGTGTGCTTGAAATTTATTTGAAAGAGAGAAAAGAGAGAGAGAGAGGTCCTCTAGCTGTTGGTTCACTCTTCAGATGGCTGGGGCTGGGCCAGTCTGAAGCCAGGAGTCAGGAGCTTCATCTGGGTCTCCCATGTGGGTGGCAGTGACCCAAGCACTTGGGCCATCTGCTGCTGCTTTTCCCAGGCCATTGGCAGAGAGCTGGAGCAGCCCAGTCTTGAACCAGCTCCCATACGGGAGGCTGGCACTGCAGGTGGTGGCTTTACCCACTACTCCACAATGCCAGCCCCTGAAATTCTTACAATGAAACCTTTTAGAATGTCGTCTTGGGCCCGTTGGCAGTGTGTGTATCCCGCTTTGGGAAAACTACTCTCACCCACTCAACACAGACTTTCGCTCTGACACCAGATGTGTGTGGATTTTCCTGGGCACCAAGCGTCCCCAGCAGTCCACATCTGGGCGTCCTCTAATGCACTTGGAGGCAACGCAAGAGCAGGGGGGCCCACTGTGGTTCAGAGGCACAGTGCTCTGTTTAGTCCTGGTTTCCCCAGCCGAGGGCGCTCGGAGAAGTGATGCTGGATTGCAGGTGATGGCTTGTTCATCTTGTCCAAACCCAGACATGCAAGAAGACTCATTCAGGCTATTACAACGGGACAAGCACCCCCACCTGCACAAAAGAGAGGGGGACTCCCCTTAAGACTTGTTCAGGGAGGGGCAGAGGGGTTACAGGCGGGGTGATGGGCGGCTGGGCTGGTTTACAATCGGGGAAGTGTTAGTTGATTAGCTGAACAGGGGATGTTCCAATCTGCGTCCAGCTAGTTTGGGGGGACAGATGGACAAACAGTTCTAATCTCAGCTAGTCAACCGAGAGACGAAGCTGGGGAGCTGAAAGGTCGGCCTGTGGCCGTGTCGGCAGGTTCAGGCGGGAGACAGGCCTGTGCTCAGCTGGGGGTGGTCACCGTGAGTCTTCCTGGGAAAGCGGGACGCGGCGGACGGCGCGTTCCCCGAGTCACAGGTGGGAGGCCACTCTCCTCCACAGCTGCTTCCCGGGACACAGAGCTGTGGGAGGACTTCCCCACTGTGGCTGTTTCCCAGTGGGAAAGCGTCCATCGGTAAAACGCTGCAGGACAGACCCATCTCAGGGACACGGAGCGAGGATTCAAGAAAACCATCGCTGGGACGCACTGAGCAGCCCCAGGCACACAGAGCACTGAGAGGCAGCAAATACAGAGAAGCACACGGCGTCCCGCTGCACAGTGACATAAGGCACTATTCGGGATGCACTTTATCTAAGAATTCACCTGAAATTTAAAACTAGCTGCCCTGTATTCTGACAACCCCGGCACACTGTAGCATTGACAATAAACATTAACTGATATTATTATCTCCAGGGAGATTTACTTATTTAAAATTCATTTGAAAGGCAGAGCGACAGAGAGAGACAGTGATCTTCCATCGGCTGGTGCACTACCCAGATGGCTGCAGCAGCCAGGAGCTCCGTCCCGTCCCCTACATGGGTGCCAGGCCCGACCACCTGCACCGTCTTCCTCTGCCTTCTTGGGCACCTTAGTAGGGAGCTCGAGCAGAAATGGAGCTGCCGGGACTCTAACTGGCCCTCCAGTTAACTGGGCCAGTTACGGGGTGCCAGTTGTCCCAGTCTGGGGGATACCTGTGTCACAGGCCGCCGCCTACCATGCTGAGCCGCAGCCTCGGCCCGCCCCAAGAAGATTTATTTTCAAGCCACGGTGCTTAGGGCAGAGGACTCACTTCCTGCCAAGCACAGCCTGGGTCAGAGGACAAGCTCGGGTTTTACGAGAGTCCTGGCAGGACTGCGGGCTGGGCAGCTGGCGGCCGAACAGCTCTGGGCTCCTTCAAAGCCAAGCTCACTACCAACTCCAAGCCCTCTCCCGGGTCTCCGGCCTCGCTGGTCTCCACCTTCTTGGGGGGAGGCATCCAAGTCCACGCCCCAGGTCTCCTCCAGTCCAGAGGTGGGCGAGCAGCAGGTGCCCATCCAGGGCTGGCGAACTTCAGGTCCCAAGAGCCAAGTACAGAGAAGCGGGATCGGCACCCCGCTTTTATTTCTAAAACCAGGTCCTGGGCGTCACTTTAGTCAGGTGGCCCCGGGTCCCTCGGGGCCTCGCTCCAGAACGCGACGCTGTCCCCTCCTGGCCTGTTCCGCGCTCTCGGTCAGGGCCACGACGGCGCCCGGCGCTACCTTTTGTGGGAATGAACGACTGAACGGCGACTCCGGGGACGTGGGGACCCCCCCACCGCGCTGACCCCCGGTCGGCCCACAGGACTGCGCATCCTCACTTCGCGGGGGCGGGGGCACCCGGCTCTCCTCCCAGGCGGCTCCGCGCCGGCCGCGCGCTGCGCCATTGGCTGCGCCGCCTCACGTGACGCCGGCTGGCGGCGGCGGTTGCCCGGGTGACGGCAGGCGAGGCGGCTGCCGGGCGGGGTCCGCGCAGATCCCGCGGCTGGGCGGCGAGGTAAGCTGGTGTCCTGGGGGGGCTGGGGGGGCCGGGCCCGGGAGCCCGACGTCCCGCTGCCGGAGGGCCGAGGCTCCGCTGGCCCCTCGCCCTGGGCGGCTCCGCTGCTCGCGTGCTGGACGTCCAGCCTCTGACTCCCGCGAGGGCCCGCGGCGGCCGCCTGGGCATCCCAGGGGCAGGCCCGGCTGCTCCCCGCGGGTCCTCCCTGAGCTCCGCTGCAGGTGGCCCGACTTGAAGGAGGCCAGCGGCTGCCTCAGTGTCCATCAGCTGCCCAGGCGTCCCCGTGATCTGTGCACAGGCGGGGTGCAAGCCCCGCAGCCGACCCCTTATCCGGCCACCCGGAGGCCTCTCGCCCGGCTAGTGTACCCGCGAGGGAGCTGCCATTGCCAGCCTCCAGCGGGGCTGACCAGTTTCTCGCGTGTCTGCGTGCACAGGTGTGGCGGCATCAGTGAGACCGGCATCCCAGGTGGCTGCGGCGCGGGGTCCGACTGTGCCGGTGGTGAAAGGCAGTTGGCGCCCTGCCGCCCGGCACCTGCTGTGGGGGGCTGGAAGAGGAGAATGCAAGTGCCGGGTGCCTCTCGGGTTTGCCGGGAAGATTACGGACCGCGTTCTGCACGTGCAGCAAGGCCCCGAGGGCACCACACCCATTATGATACAAAGAGAAAATGCTGTAATTGCTAAGACTTCCCGGGGAATAGAGTACCCGATGGTGCCACATACTCAGGGACAGTTGGTCACAGCAGAATCCAGACTGCTCACAGGGGACTTCTCGAAGAAAGAAACATTTATTTATTAGGCGTGGGGTGGCTGGGTAAAGAAAGGGCGGGAGAGTGTTCCAGGCAGCGACAGCGGTGCGCGCAGTGGTCCCGAGGTTGGAAGGGGCTCAGGTCCTTAAAAACAAAGTGTTTTCCTTTGACCTGTTATTGCAGGGCTTCAAAAAAATTTCTGTTCTCTCCGTTTGGGCTTTATTTCTTCTCCTGATGTCTTGGGTGCCAGTGTTGCCGACCAGACCCTCTGCTAGGTTCTGGGGACACAAAATGGAAACACAGCCCTCTGTCTCTGCAAGCAGGGTTGTAACTAAAGCAGTGGAAGCAGACGTAGGGTGCAGAGGTCCCCAGGGGAGACGGAATGGCCTTGGGGAGGATCCTGGAGGGCTTCCTGAGGGAGGTGAGGTGTGCACTAAGTTTGGTTTGAATGCGGAGTCGGGTTTGCTGGGGAGGTGGGGAGAGCTGAGAACCTGAGGGGCGGGGGGCAGGCCTGCTGGGAGGGGTCTGGGCTGGTGGTTGGTGCGGAGACGGGCCGGCCAGGTGGGTGTTCTCACAGCAGCTGTCCGTCCCTTGCTTGTGTGATGTCCATCGCATCTGAAGCAGTGTGCGCTCCTCCGCGTGCCAGGCCCCAGGCCAGGCACTGGGAGCGCCAGGGAACAGGGGTCCTCGCTGGAGTCCGCCTCCTGGCATGGGGAGCCCCGGCCGGGGGGGGGGGGGTGTGGGGCAGACACGTGACCCAAGGGGCGTTTACACCTGCTGGTGGTCTCCGCAGCCCAGGGCTCAGGGCGGGCAGGGCCAGTCTCCCCTGGGAGGTGGCTTCAGGATGTGGGTGACTGCAGGTTCAGCAGAGTGCCAGCGATGTCTAGCGATGTCCACCGCTGGTGGCCAGTGCGGCTCGGTCTCTAGAACAGGCGGCAGAGTGAGGACCCCAAGCTGTGCTGGGCTCTGAGAACTGGGCTTCTGATCCTCACCTGGGAGGTGATGGCGCTGCAGGGGGCCCCTGCAGCGGGAGAGGGGCAGTCCCTGAGAATGCAGGGAGCACTGACGTGGAGGGGGGCCCCTGCAGCGTGGGAGGGGCAGTCCCTGAGAATGCAGGGAGCACTGACGCGGAGGGGGGCCCCTGCAGCGGGGGAGGGGCAGTCCCTGAGAATGCAGGGAGCACTCACGCGGAGGGGGGCCCTGCAGCGGGGAGGGGCAGCCCCCGAGAATGCGGGGAGCACTGACGCAGAGGTGGGCAGATCCTGCCCCAGGGCCGCTGGACGAGAGACAGAGGGAGCGCATGGCAGGAAGTTACCAGTTTTTTCAGAAGTTTATTTTCTGGGGCTGATGTTATGTCACACATGAGTGCGGGTTCAGGTCCCAGCTGCTCCTCTTCCCATCCAGCTCCCTGCTAATGCGCCTGGGAAAACAACAGAAGATGGCACAAGTGCTAGGACCCCGGCACCCACGTGGCAGACTGGATGGAGTTCCTGGCCCAGTCCTGGCTGTTGTGGCTGCTTGGGGGAGTGAACCCGCAGATGGGAGATCTCTCTCTCTCTCTCTCCCTCTCTCCTTCTCTCCCTCCCCTGTGTGTGTTTCTCCCTCTTTTTCTCTCTCCCTCCCCATCTCTGTCTCCCTTTCACTCTGTAACTCTGCCTTTCAAATAAATAAAATCTTTCTAAAAAGTTGATTTTCATTTTTATCTGAAAGCTGAGTGACGGCGTGATATATCCGTCTTCCATCTGCTGGTTTCCTCCTCAAATGCCTGCAGCAGCCAGGACTGGGCCAGGCTGAAGCCGGGAGCCAGGTTCTCAGTCTGGAAGGGCCCTAAGTGCCGGAGCCATCGCCCGCTACCTCCCAGGCTGCGTGCTAGAAGCAGTGCCAGGCCCCGGACGTGGGACGTGGGCGTGCCGCACAGCCTGTAACCTGCCAGGATTCCTAAGATTAACTGCTGAATGAACCCCAGGCTAATCTGAATCAAACGTAGGGCAGGAGGCTGTGAGGCTGCAGCCTCGTGTGTTCTGAGAGCCAGGGGAGAAGCTGACCGGTTCTCTGTTTTGTCAGTGAAACCAGGCCCTCCGTGTCCACGGCGTGCCTTGGCTCAGGGCCGGAGAACGGCGTGGCTCCTTAGCCTCTGCACGTTTTCATCCCCCTGGGGCTGGGGGCAGCCGCACAGTGGCCGCTCTGGGCGCCCCCGGGGCGGGGCAGGCGGGGAGAGCAGCGAGGTTTGCTCTTGGCGTGGGCTGTTGCCTTGCCCAGTGCTGCTGTAATGACTTGCTGTGGACTCAGTGGCTCCGAGCAGGCCCCCACCCCCACCCCCACCCCGTTTATTCTGTTCTGGGGTGGAGGGCGGAACTTGGAACAGGGTCTCCCTGGGCTAGCAGCGCGGTGTCGCCTGGGCGCCCTGGGGGAGACTCTGTGGTTCCCTACCTTTTCTAGTGTCTGGTGCTGCCCGCCACCCTCGGCTCATGCTCCTTTCTCCATCTCCAGAGCCTGCAGTGGCCGGGAGTGCTTGTCACGTCCCGCCCGTCTCCTGCCGCCCCCCAGGATTAGCAGGCCGCCGGATGATCCAGGTCGGGGTCCGTGTTGGAGGTCAGCGGCTGGATCAGGACACGGGCCTCGCCGGGGGCTGGTACCTGCCCCCACGACAGCCGCGGTGACTCCCAGGAGTTTGGAACTGAAACTTTTGCCTGGTGTTTTTGTCTCGTAGAGACTGTGCCGTGAGACGTGCCGGGACCGGTCTACCATGGGCGATATTCTGGCTCACGAGTCGGAATTACTCGGCATAGTGAAAGAGGTGAGTGTGCTGTGCCAGATGACGTCACCGGAGAGACCCCAGGGCTTGGCTTCCGCCCGCAGCCAGTCCTCCGTGCCCTGTGCTATGTCTCTTTCTCTGTTACACTGGGGCTGCCGTCTCTCTTCCGTGCGTTTTATATTTTGTTTTTATAACTAAGCTGAAATCTTTTTTTTTTTAAGATTTATTTATTTGTTTGAAAGAGTTGAAGGAGAGGCAGAGAGGTCTTCCACCCGCTGGTTCACTCCCCGACTGGCCACAGTAGCCGGAGCTGCACCGATCTGAAGCCAGGAGCCAGCAGCTTCTTCAGGTCTCCCACGTGGGTGTCGTCTTCCAAGCACGTGGGCCATCTGCTGCTGCTTCCAGGGAGCTGGATGGGAAGTGGAGCAGCTGGAACTCGAACCGACACCCATATGGGATGCCGGCATCGCAGGCAGCAGCTTTACCCAATAGCCACAATGCTGGCCCCACTTAAAACTTTTATTTATCTATTTATTTAGATTTATATTATTTATTTGGAGGAGTTACAGAGAGAGAGAAAGAGGAAGAGAAAGAGGTCTTCTGTCCACTGGTTCACTCCCCAGATGGCTGCAACGGCTGAAGCTGTGCCGATCTGAACCAGGAGCCAGGAGCTTCTTCCGGGTCTCCCTTGAGGAAGCAGGTGCCCAAGGACTTGGGCCATCTTCTGCTGCTTTCCCAGGCCATAGCAGTGAGCTGGATCTGAAGTGGAGCAGCTGAGACGAACCTGTGCCAATATGGGATGCCAGCGGGTGGCAGCTTTACCCACTACACCACAAAGTTAGTCCTTACCAAAAGCTTTTTTTTTTTTTTTTTTTTTTGACAGGCAGAGTGGACAGTGAGAGAGAGAGACAGAGAGAGAAAGGTCTTCCTTTGCCGTTGGTTCACCCTCCAATGGCTGCCGCTGCAGCCGGCGCACCGCGCTGATCCTGGCAGGAGCCAGGAGCCAGGTGCTTTTCCTGGTCTCCCATGGGGTGCAGGGCCCAAGCACCTGGGCCATCCTCCACTGCACTCCCTGGCCATAGCAGAGAGCTGGCCTGGAAGAGGGGCAACCGGGACAGAATCCGGCGCCCCAACCGGGACTAGAACCCGGTGTGCCGGCGCCGCAAGGTGGAGGATTAGCCTATTGAGCCACGGCGCCGGCCACCAAAAACTTTTAGAGTGGGACCCACGCCTTGGGCTGCTGGCACGAAGCGGTGGCTGGTTTACCATGTGATTGAACTGTTGGGCCTCCAGAGACATGGCAGCAGAGTGGGGCTGGGGCATTTGTGGGTATGCTGGTGAATGAACTCCTAAAGCTGTCACAGCCGAGGGTTGTGGGCTGGGCCTGGGGACACGGCCACAGCCACAGAACAGGCAGGCAGAGAGAGGTGCGACCAGCGTGGGCTGAGAAGGAGGGCAGAGAAAGGCGACCCGTGTAGCGCACGCGTTTCCAGAGGCGGGTGGTGGTGATGCCCCGCCAGAAGGGAGCTGGCAACACTGACTGTGGTTATCTATTTTTGTTTTTTAAGTTTTATTTTCCAGAGGCAGAGAGATACACAGAGCTTCCCACTGCTGATTCACTCCTGAAACGTACATTACAGCTGGGGCCAGGGCCAGAGCTGTGACTGAACCCAGGCACTCCAGCAGGGCACGTGGGCATCGTCACCTCTGGGTTAAGCACCCGCTCCCTGCTCCTCTGTTACTGAGCTGTCTTTTCCTGGTGGCAGTGGTCGGTGCTATTTCTGACTCTGTGCCAGGTGGCGAATTCCCAGGGACCAGGCAGGCCCAAAGCTATCAGGCCTTGTGCCGGTCACTCTTGCCTTTTTCAGACTTCTACTCACAGCATTTTATTTTCTGTTGTTTTCTTTTTTAAGATGTATTTATTTATTTGAAAGCATGAATCATAGAAAGAGGGAGAGACAGAGGTCTTCCAGCTGCTGGTTCCCTCCCCTGATGGCCACAGTAGCTGGAGCTGGGCCAGGCTGAAGCCGGGAGCCAGGAGCTTCATCAGTGTCTCCCGCATGGGTAGCAGGGGCCCAGACACTCAGGCCATTAGTAGGGAACTGGATCTGGTGCCAGCATGGCAGGCGGTGGCTTTACCCACGATGCTATAACACTGGCCCCATCTGTAATTTCTGCACTGATTAGTAAATTCATAGCAGGATCCTAAATTACTCCTCCCAAAAATGAAGTTCACTAACCTCATCATAAATTGGTGATAATATTTAGCTGGTACAGTTGTATCAAAGAAAGTATGTGTAGATGTTACAGCAGAAAAGTGTCTATATGTTTCCATTCCTTTTGTTTAGTTATAATTGAACAAAAATATATTCATTAAAGATGTAGAACTTGATGTATTGATATATGTGTATATTGTAAAAATGATCACCACAGTCAAACTAATCCAAACAGAGATCTTCCATCTGCTGGTACATCCCCAAAGGCCCACAGTGGCTAGCACTAGGCCAGGCAGAAGGCAGGAATCCAGAGCTTAGTCTGATTTTGGTTGTCCCATGTGGATGACAGGGACCCAACAGCCAGGGTGCACATCAGCAGGAAGCTGGACTGGAAGCTGGGAGCAGGGACTGTGTGTGACAGGGCACTGATACAGGACATGGGAGGGTAGGAGGATGGACTGTGTGTGACAGGGCACTCTGATACACTATACAGAGGGTAGGAGGATGGACTGTGTGTGACACGGCACTCTGATACACTATACAGAGGGTAGGAGGATGGACTATGTGACAGGGCACTCTGATACACTATACAGAGGGTAGGAGGATGGACTGTGTGTGACACGGCACTCTGATACACTATACAGAGGGTAGGAGGATGGACTGTGTGTGACAGGGCACTCTGATACACTATACAGAGGGTAGGAGGATGGACTATGTGACAGGGCACTCTGTGGCAGGACCCGGGAGCACCAGTCAACTCCTGTAGCAGACACAGCCACAATATAAACACACCTTTCAATCCCATTGTCTACAAACTTTCTGCAATACTTCCCACATACCCACTGCATTTTTTTTTTTTTATTAATTTCTCTGTTGACAGACATTTAGATCGCTTCCATGCATTGGATGTCGTGAGCAATGCTTTGGTGAACATGGGAGTACAGGGAAGCTTTGAAACATGGACTTTATTTCCTGCTCGTCCCAGAAGCAGATTGGTAGCGTTGTGTGGTAGTTGTGTGTTCAGTTTTTTGAAGAACCTGCACGGAGCTGTCCATGTTGACTGTCGCTGCTCCGTTCCCGCCCGCAGTGGCTGAGAGCCCGTGTCTCTGCCGCTGTGCTGACAGCGTCATCTTTGTCTGTCTAACAGCAGGTGTGAGGGAGCGCTCACTGTGGCTTCGCCTGGCCTTTCCCTGATGGGTAGCCGTGTGGATGCCTTTCCCCGTACCTGCTGGCCTTCTGTGTGTCTCTGGAGAAATGTCTGCGTGGGCCTTTTGCCCATCTTAAAAATGGATTATTTATTTTATTGCTGAGAAGTTGCTGATTGTGTTCTCTCTTGTAGTATTTAGACTTTGCTGAATTTGAAGACACTTTGAAGACATTTTCAAAGGAGTGCAAGATCAAAGGAAAACCGTGTAAATCAGCAGGTGGATCTGTGAGAGACTCCAAATCGTTGATAATTCAGGTAACATTTTACTTATTTTTCTCCTCTTTAAACATTTTATTTATTTATTTTCATTTTATTTGAAAGAGAGAGAAAGGGGTCTTCCATTTGCTGGTTCACTTCCCAAATACCCTCAACAGCCGGGGCTGGGCCAGGCCAAAACCAAGAGCCCAGGCCTCCGGCTGGAGCCACTGACGTGGTGCGTCCTGTTCTGCCGGTCAGGCTGTGCGGTAGCAGGAAGCTGGATTAGCAGCGGAGGCGCTGGGAGCCCAAGCAGGTACTCCGAGCAGCCACGTGGGTGTCCAGGTGGCAGCGTGACCCTGCGCCACGCACCTGCCGCTTGGTGCTTACCTGTCACTCTGTAGACGATCAAGGTGCGCCCCTTGTCAGAGCTGCGGCCGTCAGAGAATGCTGGGATTGTTCTGGGCCCTGCCCTCAGCTCCTTGAGACTGCGCAGGCATCACGGGTAGGTCAGCGGCAGCGTCCTTGAGTCGCTGTCCTCGTCCGAGGGGGTGTGTGCCCCGTGACCTCGCACACCCGTTTCTTGGAAGAAGGAAGCGGGGAACATGCGTTCCGAGGGGCGGAGACCGTGTGGTCGCCATCCTGAGCAGCTGTGGTCATCACTCAGGCCCCAGGGGTAGAGCAGTGAGCGACCGGAACGAAGCAGGCCCTCTGCCTCGTGGTGCTCACGCCCTGGCGTGGGGAGGGTGGGGGCGGTGCCCAGAGTGATGCTGAGGCCGCGTCTGTCGGCTCTGGGGCACCTGCAGGCAGCAGAGGACACTGATGGCAGGGTCTCCGCGCCCAGGGTTAGACAGAGCCTCAGAGTCTTCATTCCAGCCGTCGTGGACGCCTGGCTCCCGTCGGGACATTCCAGGGAGGCCGTGGCTTCGCCTTGAGTGTTTGCGGTGAAATACGCTGTGTCATTGGCACTCAGCAAACGACAGGTTCTGTGAGGGACGTGTGTGTGTGTGTGTGTGTGTGTGACACCACTGTGGCATGTTTGTTCTCTCATCGGTAACAGGAGATGGTTGGTGTCTTGTGACCTCGAGGGCTGTACCAGTGGCCTGCTCTGTGTGTGGGGACCCTTTCCAGGCACAGGATGTGAGTCAGAGGTGAGGGTGATGTTGGCTGCATGTGTAATGACAGGGCAGAGGGTCGCAGTTCCACGTCTGGAAGTGGAGAAGTTAGGGCAGACTATAGATGGGCCATGTGATGTGTGGCCTCTGCCAAACTGTAAAAAAATGCCTCGACTCTGAGCTTTAAAATACCAGGAGAGCCTGCGCCACCGCCTCCTGGTTGGCGGGCTCCGCAGGGTGAGGCCCGTCCCGGTGTGGCTTGCAGCACTGCCGGCCAGCTCGCGGGCCACGGCTCGGCCACTGGGAGGGCTCCCTCACCTTTGCGTCAGGCGGTCGTGAGCGTGTGGCACCGCTGGCCAGGGTCCCGCAGTGCCTCCCTGGCGGGGCTGTGTTCGGCCGCTTGTGCCTTGTCTGGGCAGCTCCTGCCCGCGGTTGCCCACGCGTGTCCTCCCCTCTCCGGGGCTGAGCAGCCGTGTTCTCCCACCCGGCGGCGCTCAGCAGGGAAAACTTCTGACTGAGGAGCGTTCCCTCAGTGCGCGTTTGCACTTTACCGTGTTAACTAGCTCGGTTATTATTAAAAAAGACAATTTTACAGGAAAATTGCATGCAGAACCATTCGGAAAAGTATAGAAGGACAGTGGCCTAATAGTGGGGTGAGCGATGGCGGTGCCGGGGGCATTGGGGCAGTAGCTTCAGTGGCTGCTTGGGATGCCCACGTCCCGGGTGGCGGTGCCTGGTCTGAGTGCTGGCTGCTCCGCTTCTGATCCAGCTTCCCGCTAATGCGTGTCCTGGGAGGCAGCAGGCGATGGCTCAGGTGCCCCCACACGGGAGTCTTGGTTAGAATTCTGGGCTCCCGGCTTCAGCCTGGCCCAGCCCTGCCTGTTGCCGGCATTTGGGGAGTGACCAGCAGACAGAAGCTCTCTCTGCCCGTCTCTCTCTCCGTTATTTCTGTGTCTCTCTGCCTTTCAAATAACATGAAAATAAATGGAACTTTTAAAAATGAGAGTGTGGGATGGGGAATTGGTGATGCCACAGAGAAGCCCGTGTGAGAGAAGCCCGTGCAAACAAGCACAGGTTGTGCGTCCGAGCGTCTTGGGCATTCCACTGAAGCAGGACCGTCCGAGAGCTGCGTCGCATTGTTTTGGGCTGTTAGGAGATTCTGCCTGAAGTCACATTTCTACGCGACAGCTGTAGCGACTGGCCAGTGATCATTGTCTTGTGAGGCAGGTGGGAGGAGACTGCCCCTTCTCCAGCATTCTCTCTCGCCTGTTGCGTGCTAAGTCCTGAAGCTGTCCCTGCCCACTGGCTGAGACACACGGGTTGTGGCTGGATGGCGCCGAGCCTGTGCTGCCTCCTCCACCGGCAGCAGCTGTGTCAGCGTCCGCAGGACTTCCCACAGTGCCACAGCAGCCCAGCATGCGTCTAGCCAGGGCAGGCGGCAGCGCCCACCTCCCGGGCCCGGAGCGACGGGCTCAGGGTCTCTGAGCTCAGAGACTCCAGGGTAGGCTATTGCCAGCTTTCCTACCTGGGAGGCGTCTTCTGGTGAGGCCCGGCCCAGTTGCGTGCCATGGGTCAGCAGGGTCAAAGGTGACTTTAGGTATTTATGTGTCCGTGAGCTCCCTGGTGTCAGTGTTGGTCCCGCAGCTGATGCCTTCCATTTCAGAGGCCGTCTGTGTCTTCTCCGTGCTGCACAGTGTCCAGATCTGACACGGCAGAGGAGTGGACGGCTGGGCCGGGTCGCGGGGTGTCTGCTGTTCCGTCCCTGACCTCCAGACAGCAGCGCGTGGGTTGGGAGAACTTGGGGTGTCAGCGGGAGCATCCCTGCCGCCCGGGGCCCAGGCCGCTGTCCTCCCCACAGAAGGATCTCCTGGCGGCCTTTGACAGCGGCGACCAGAAGGTGTTCTTCCACCTGTGGGAGGAGCACGTCCCCAGCTCCGTGCGCGACGGGGACTGCGTGGCCCAGAAGCTGGAGTTCTACCTTCACATCCATTTCGCCATCTACCTCCTGAAGCACGGGCCCGGGAGACCGGTAGGTGTGCCTCTTGATGGGGGGGGGGTCCCGGGAGACCGGCAGGTGTGCCTCGTGATGGGGGGGGGTCCCGGGAGACCGGGAGGTGTGCCTCGTGATGGGGGGGGTCCCGGGAGACCGGTAGGTGTGCCTCGTGATGGGGGGGGGTCCCCGGGAGACCGGCAGGTGTGCCTCGTGATGGGGGGGGGTCCCGGGAGACCGGTAGGTGTGCCTCGTGATGGGGTGGGGTCCTGGGAGACCGGCAGGTGTGCCTCGTGCTGGGGTGGGGTCCTGGGAGACCGGCAGGTGTGCCTCGTGATGGGGGGGGTCCCCGGGAGACCGGCAGGTGTGCCTCGTGCTGGGGTGGGGTCCTGGGAGACCAGCAGGTGTGCCTCGTGATGGGGTGGGGTCCCCGGGAGACTGGCAGGTGTGCTCGTGATGGGGTGGGGGTCCCCGGGAGACCGGCAGGTGTGCTCGTGATTGGGGGGTCCCCGGGAGACCGGCAGGTGTGCTCGTGATGGGGTGGCGAGGGGCCCATCGGGGTTCTAGGTGAGCAGTGGGCAGGTGTGCTCGTGATGGGGTGGCGAGGGGCCCATCGGGGTTCTAGGTGAGCAGTGGGCAGGTGTGCTCGTGATGGGGTGGCGAGGGGCCCATCGGGGTTCTAGGTGAGCAGTGGGCAGGGGTGCTCGTGATGGGGTGGCGAGGGGCCGATCGGGGTTCTAGGTGAGCAGTGGGCAGGTGTGCTCGTGCTGGGGTGGCGAGGGGCCCATCGGGGTTCTAGGTGAGCAGTGGGCAGGGGTGCTCGTGCTGGGGTGGCGAGGGGCCGATCGGGGTTCTAGGTAGCAGTGGGCAGGTGTGCTCGTGCTGGGGTGGCGAGGGGCCCATCGGGGTTCTAGGTGAGCAGTGGGCAGGGGTGCTCGTGCTGGGGTGGTGAGGGGCCCATCGGGGTTCTAGGTGAGCAGTGGGCAGGGGTGCTCGTGCTGGGGTGGCGAGGGGCCGATCGGGGTTCTAGGTGAGCAGTGGGCAGGTGTGCTCGTGCTGGGGTGGCGAGGGGCCGATCGGGGTTCTAGGTGAGCAGTGGGCAGGGGTGCTCGTGATGGGGTGGCGAGGGGCCCATCGGGGTTCTAGGTGAGCAGTGGGCAGGTGTGCTCGTGCTGGGGTGGCGAGGGGCCGATCGGGGTTCTAGGTGAGCAGTGGGCAGGTGTGCTCGTGCTGGGGTGGCGAGGGGCCGATCGGGGTTCTAGGTGAGCAGTGGGCAGGGGTGCTCGTGATGGGGTGGCGAGGGGCCGATCGGGGTTCTAGGTGAGCAGTGGGCAGGTGTGCTCGTGCTGGGGTGGCGAGGGGCCGATCGGGGTTCTAGGTGAGCAGTGGGCAGGGGTGCTCGTGCTGGGGTGGCGAGGGGCCGATCGGGGTTCTAGGTGAGCAGTGGGCAGGGGTGCTCGTGCTGGGGTGGCGAGGGGCCGATCGGGGTTCTAGGTGAGCAGTGGCTCAGTTCTGGGGTCGCTTCCCCATGGTGCTTACACGCTGCAGGCATCTCGCGTCCCAAGGACGGATTTCTGCCTCCTTCCCAGCAGCCGATTTTCTGATTTCTGTGGCGATTAAAGGATTTCTGCAGTCTAAGCCACACTGTTTTCCCGAATACCTGAAGTTTCTTTAGTCGGCAACGTGGTGTTTGTGCAGGGGGCCCTCAGAGAGTGCGTGGGAAAACGGGACGAGCAGGTAGCGCTCAGTGGTCACGAGACTCTCCTTGTTTGCAAATTCAAGAGACGGGAGAGACAGACAGAGCTCCTGTCTGCTGGTTCACTCCGCAGATGCCTGCAGCCTGTGGCGGCCAGGCCTGGGCCAGGCTGAAACCAGGAGCCAGGAGCTCACGTTGGCTCTCACGCGGGTGCAGGGACCTGGCTAACGGCTCGAGCCATCACCCGCTGCCTCCCAGGGTGTGCGTTAGCAGGAAGCTGAGATCTTGAACCCGGACTCAGATGTGGGACCCAGTGTCCTACGTGGGCCTCAACCCCTAGGCCAAACGCCTGCTCCTCCGTGGGCTCTGTGAGGACCCCTCGTACAGGAGAGTCTGAGACGGCGCACGCGAGTGTGTGGGCTCCAGATTAAGCCATGTGGAGAGCACAGATTGACGCCTGCGTGGTAGAACAGCAGCGCAGAGCATGTGCTGGGGTGAGAAGTTGAGCGTAGCTTCTGCAGCCTCTGCCCCAGACATGGGGCTGAGGTGTGAGGCTGCGTGGGCACAGAGGCCGTGGCAGAGAGGAAGCGGGCAGCCGACGTGGCCGCATGCGTGAGCTGCCGCCCAAGGACGGCGCTGGTCCGCTAAGCGTTGGGGAGGGGAGCTGCCCGGATGGTGTTGCTCGTGAGGGAGGTCATCTGCATTCTCTGTTTCTATTTCCAACATTTTTTATGCTCCCCACATGGGAGACCTGATAGGAATCCTCAGCTCCTGAGAATTTTTTTATTATTTTATTTTATTTTATTTTATTTTATTTTATTTTATTTTTTTAAAGATTTATTTATTTATTTGGAACTCAGAGTTACACAGAGAGAGAAGGAGAGGCAGAGTGAGAGTGAGAGTGAGAGTGAGAGTGAGAGTGAGAGAGAGAGAGAGAGGTCTTCCATCCACTGGTTCACTCCCTAATTGGCCGCATCGGGCAGAGCTGTGCCGATCTGAAGCCAGGAGCCAGGAGCTTCTTCCAGGTCTTCCACGCAGGTGCAGGGGCCCAAGGACTTGGGCCATCTTCCACTGCTTTCCCAGGCCATAGCAGAGAGCTGGATCAGAAGTGGAGCAGCCGGGACTCGAACCAGCGCCTGTGTGGGATGCCAGCACTGCAGGCAGTAGCTTCACCCACTACTCCACAGCACCAGCTCCCATAAGCATTTTTTTGAATTTATTTTTTAAGTGCAGTGGTCAGAGGATCACTTTTTTTTTTTTTTTTTAAGATTTATTTTATTTGAAAGAGTTACAGAGAGGTAGAGACAGAGAGAAAGGTCTTCCATCCGTTGGTTCGCCCCCCAAATGGCTGCTATGGCCGGCGCGCTGTGCCGATCCGAAGGCAGCAGCCAGGTGCTTCTTCCTGGTCTCCCATACGGGTGCAGGGGCCCAAGGACTTGGGCCATCCTCCACTGCTTTCCCAGGCCACAGCAGAGAGCTGTATTTGAAGAGGAGCAGCCAGGACTAGAACCAGCGCCCATATGGGATGCCAGCGCCGCAGGCGGAGGATTAACCTACTGTGCCACAGCGCCAGCTCCCCAATGTGTGTTCTTGAGAAGAGCAGGCTTGGTGCATAGCCGAGGCTGTGAGACTGCGACTGGCAGAGCCAGGGTGGTGCGGGGAGGAAGGCACCAATGCTGCTCCTCTGGTTTTCTGATTGAGAGCCTGGAGGGGCGAGCAGCCCCGAGAGGGTGGTGACCTCCCTTGGGTGAAGCAGGGTGACCCCCTCAGCTTGGTAAAGGGAGGAGCAGGGACAAGGCAGCTTCTGCTTCAAAAAGCAAAACACAAAGCGTGGTCAAGGTGCACCTGCTTGGGCCGGCGTCGTGGTGTCGTGGGTAAAGCCACTGCCTGCAATGTCAGCATCCAGTGTGAGTGCCAGTTGGTGTCCTCAGTGACTGGGGCTGGGCTGAGCTGAAGCCAGGAGCCAGAACTCCATCTGTGTCTCTTGCCTGGGTGGCGGGGACCCAAGTACTTGGGCGTTAGCAGGGATGTGGGTTGGAAGTGGAGTAGCCGAGAACTGGCTCTCTGAGGTTGATTGTTGGTGTCACACGTGGCGCCTTAAAACACTGCATCATAGTGCAATGCAGCTCAAAAAAAAAAATTTTTTTTTAATTTGTTTGAAAGGCAGGGATGGGCCGGTGCAGTGGCGTAGCGGGTAAAGCTGCTGCCTGCAGTGCTGTATCCCATATGGGTTCCGGTTCCAGTCCCAGCTGCTCCACTTCCTATCTAGCTCTCTGCTATGGCTTGGGAAAGCAGTAGAAGATGGCCCAAGTCCTTGGGCCCCTGCACCCGCCAAGTCCTCCCACCTGTGTGGGAGACCTAGAAGAAGCTCCTGGCTCCTGGCTTCAGACTGGCGCAGCTCCAGCTGTTGCTGCCATTGGGGCAGTGAACCAGCGGATGGAAGACTTCTCTCTCTCTCTCTCTCTGCCTCTCCTTCTCTCTCTGTGTAACTCTAACTTTCAAATAAGTAAATAATTCTTTTAAAAAAAAAAAAGGCAGAGAGACAGAGGTCTTCCATCTTCTGGTTCACTCCCTAAATGCCCTCAACAGCCAAGGCTGGCTGGGCCAGGCAGCAGCCACGAGTCCGGAACAGAATCCAGGGCTGCCATGTGGGGAGCTTGGACCTGAGGACTTGCGCCATCACTGCTGCCCCCTAGGGTGCACTTTAGCAGGAAGCTGGAATTGGAGCCAGAGCCAGGACTTGAACCCAGGTACCCTGCTACGGGAGGCAGGCATCTCAAGTGATGTCTTAACTTCTGCACCAAACGTCTGTCCTGGGTTTTGTATTAATGCCTCAGGGATGCCCAGTCCGTGTAGTTGTTTGACCACATTTCATTCTGGGGGGGAATTTGAGGTGGTGTTTGAGTGAGTGGAGACGGCGCCTGCCCGGACAGGTGGGGATGGGTCCGGTGCCTGGCTGGGACTGCAGGAGGAAGTGCGTGGAGCTGGAGACCCCAACCGTGTGTTCCGCTTCCTGCAGGACAAGCAGGAGCTGGATGAAAGGATCTCTTACTTCAGAAGCTACCTGGAGACCAGAGGGGCAGCGCTGAGCCAGACCACAGAGTTCCTCCCTTTCTACGCCCTGCCCTTCGTCCCCAACCCGATGGTCCACCCCTCGTTTAAAGACCTCTTCCAGGTAAGTGGGGCTTTGAGTCTTTTTTTTTTTTTTTTGACAGAGTGGACAGTGAGAGAGACAGAGAGAAAGGTCTTCCTTTGCCGTTGGTTCACCCTCCAATGGCCGCCGCGGCCGGCGTGCTGTGCCCGGCGCACCGCGCTGATCCGATGGCAGGAGCCAGGAGCCAGGTGCTTTTCCTGGTCTCCCATGGGGTGCAGGGCCCAAGCACCTGGGCCATCCTCCACTGCACTCCCGGGCCACAGCAGAGGGCTGGCCTGGAAGAGGGGCAGCCGGGACAGAATCCGGCGCCCCAACCGGGACTAGAACCCGGTGTGCCGGCACCGCTAGGCGGAGGATTAGCCTAGTGAGCCGCGGTGCCGGCCCTTTTTTTTTTTTTTTAAGATTTATTTTTTTATTTGAAAGGCAGAAATATATAGAGAGAGAAGGAGAGAGAGATCTTCCGTCCACCGGTTCATTCCCTAGATGGCTACAAGGCCAGGCCAAAGCCAGGAGCGAGGAGCTTCATCTGAGTCTCCCATGTGGGTGCAGGGGCCCGAGGACATGAGCTATCTTCTGGCACTTCCCCAGGCACATTAGCAGGGAGCTGGATGGGAAGTGGAGCAGCCAGGACTTGAACCGGTACCCATATGGGATGCCGGCACCACAGGTGGAGGCTTAACCCGCCACAGCACAGCGCCGGCCGCAGCCTTTGCCTCTTCCGTCAGCCTGAGCAGCATTGTGGTTTCACCTCGTGCGCGGTGGTCTCTGTGATGCTTTAGAAAGCTACAATTTGCATACATAGTTGTTTCTGCAGTTACAGTCCTGTTTATGTGGTCATTCTCTTGTTGCAGGGCTGGTTATGTCAGTTTGCTTTTCTGCCGTCCTGTGCTAGCGGTAGTGTGTGTTCTTGTGCATACCTGCAGGCCCGGGAAGTTTGCAGTCACACCGTACATATAGCCGTATATGTGTATATATGTCCATATAGTCCCACTGTTGCTGATAGAAAGGGCCCAATCGTAGGTCAGCAGGAGCACACGTCACAAGTGGTATCCCAGTGTGTCCTGGTCACAGTCTCCCTGTGACAGTGAATGCCATACGGCCGTGAAGATGAAGTAGCCCACACGGACAGTCTTACGTGGGCCAGGTGCGAGCCAGGGTGGGCTCTAGGAGTCCCTGTGTGTAGATCAGACGCAAGTAGCCTTTGGGCGTGTGTGTACGAGTGTGACACAGTTCTGCAGGAAGCAGGGATTCTTTCCTGCTGGAGGGGCGAAGTGGTTTAAAGTTCATGGCAGAAACGGACTTCTGGGCCTGAGTTTTAACGCATGCGCTGACTCGCGTGACCAGCGCCTGCAGTCACACCGGCCCACCCCTAAGCCGCGGCACCCACCCTGACAGCGCGTTTGAAAGGACGTTCAGGTCACTTGTTTAGCAGCTTTTCTTGTGCCATAAAATATGATCTGCAGGGCTGCAGTAAGGCCTGTGAACCCAGGCTGACGTAAATATTTTTAAATACTGGCCCCGTAACTCACTGTGCGGAGTCCTTCCGTGCTGAAGGGATCGTGCGGCTGTGTGCAGAGCTTGGCTGGGCCTCACAGCCCCCAGCTCACAGGGCTGCTGTTCTGAGGCTGGCTGGGGGTGAGTGCCTTCCTTTGTGGGAGGTGTGCTTTGTCTTCTGGCCCGGGACTCCAAACTTCCCTGCAGTGCATCCGGGGATTGGTTTCTGTCTTCACTCGCCATCCGCTGGGCTTGCCGCAGGAGAGAGCGGTCTCGCGTCTCCTCCTCGGTTTGTGCCTCTCCGCCTGTTCCCTCTGCTTCTCTGCCTGTCTGATGAAAGGTACATTGGGCTTTCTCGGTACATCTTCGGTGTCTTTTTTTTTCCCCATCGTGTTTTTAGTTGTGGTAAAAACTGCATTTAACATGAAACGTAGCATTTGTGCCATTTTTCAGTGTGAAATGTATCCCATGGTTTGCATACCATGAGTCGTTTTTTTAAATAAAGTTTTGTTTATTTGAAAGGCAGAATGACAGAGAGTGGGAGAGAAAGGGAGAGGGAAAGAGAGAGACACACACAGACAGATAGACACGTATTCCAACTGCTGGCTCACTCCCCAGACACCCACAACAGCCGAGGCAGGGCCGGGCCAAAACCAGGAGCCCCCACTCCGTGCCTTTTTTGTTTTTTAAAGATTTATTTGTTTCTTTGAAAGGCAGAGTTAGAGAAGGAGAGACAGAGAGAGCAAGATCTTCTATCCATTGGCTCATTTACCAGATAGCTATGATGGCTGGAGTTGGGCCAGGCCAAAGCCAGGAGCCAGGAGCTTCTTCCAAGTCTCCCATGTGGGTACAAGGGCCCAAGGACATGGGCCATCTTCCAATGCTTTCTCAGGCACATTAGCAGGGAGCTGGATCAGAAGTGGAGCAGCTGGGATTCGAACCAGCATCCATATAGGGATGCCTGTGCTGCAGGCAGTGGCTTACCTGCCACGCCACGGTGCCAACCCTCTCCCTCTATGCCTTTTTTTCTTAAGATTTATTTATTTATTTGAAAGGCAGAGTTACAGAGAGGCAGAGGCTGAGAGAGAGACAGAGAGATCTTCCTTCTACTAGTTCACTCCCCAAATGGCCACAGCAGCCAGAGCTGGGCAAATCCAAAGCCAGGAGCCAGGAGCTTCTTCCAGGTCTCCCACAAGCGTGCAGGAGCCCAAGCACTTGGGCCATTCTCTGCTGCTTTCCTAGGTCACAGCAGAGAGCTGGATCAGAAATGGAGCATCCAGGACTCAAACCGGCACCCTTATGGGATGCTGGCACTGCAGGTGGCGGCTTCACCCACTGCGCCACAGTGGTGGCCCCACTCTGTGCCTTTTAATGCACACCTTTCCTACCGCTGGGTCTGTCTGTCTGTGTTCTGGGTGATTTATTCATAACGATTTTCCTGCTCGCAAATTCACCCTCCAGCTATGTTTCATCCGCTCTTTAACCTTCTCATAGAATTTGTAATTTCAGGTTTTTTTTTTTTTAAACAAACAGATTCCTTTTTTTTTTTTTTTTTTATTCAGATTTGCTAGATCGTTTTTGTAGTCTCATTCCTGCTGTCCTTGATTTCTGTAGCGTATTACACCTTCTTTCATAGTCTCTGCTGCCTCTCACGGGGCCTTATTTCCTTTTTTCTTTCTTCTTCTACTTTTTTTTTAAGTTTTCTTAGTTTTGGTGAATGAGTTTATTTTACTCGGGACTTGAGGGATTTTTGCGTGTGACCTGAGTACAGTTTGCCCTTCTCAGGGACAGAAATCCCTAACAACACAACACAGTGTTGCCACACAGGGTCAATGAATTTAAAAACGCTTTCAAAACATAGGTTTCCTTCTCATCTGGTAGTATTCGCCCCGCCCCCCAAAATTGGTGACGGACTGGGTGGGATGATGGGGTGGGGGTGGAGGCTTGGGGAGGGGGGACAGGGAGCAGGAGAGGAAGAGGCGGGAGGAGTGGGAAGGCCTCAGCGTGGCTGCGTTTCTGGTGGTGTGGACGCTCCTCGTGGAGCTCCCTGGTCTGGGTGGGAGATTTATTCGTGTGACGCGCTCAGGGGTGCGGCTGTGTGCAGCCCGGTGGTGAACAAGCCCGTGTCCCACACCGGGGGCCTGCGCTTGGTTCCCGGCTCTGTTCCCGACTCCAGCTTCCCGCTGATGCACAGCCCGGGAGGCAGCAGGGCCGGCGCCAGTAGCCGAGTCCCGGCGCCGCCTGTGGGCCCAGCTGCCGGCTGCCCAGCCCCTGGCCGAGCCCTGGGTGGGAGCCCTCTCTCCTCTGCCTTTAAAAAATAGACTTAAACAAACTAAAGAGCGTAAGGGACGCCGCCTTGAGGAAGACGTGTCTTCACCTTATGTGTCAAGATCCTCGTGTGCTTCACTGGGAAGTGGGTGCTTCTTTCTCCAGCGCTATTGAGAGTTTCTTTCTCAGTGACAAGGCAGAAGCCCCTCCTGATCCCTGGCAGCGGGGCTGCTCGCCGCGGATCGCGGCTTTGTCCTCTCCTTACCCAGGCGAGTGTGTGGAATGAGCCCCTTTCCTTGGGAGACGTCGAATAGCTGGGGGGAACTGTTTGTGTTACGTGTGGCGCATGCGTGCCTGGCTGTACGGGATTATTTTTGGTATTCAGCCTAATAAGGTTACTTCTGCTTGTGTTTAAATCGTGTGGAGCATTCAAATCATGGCCAGGGCTATTTCTGCCTTGCTAATGAACTCTTCTTCCCTCCTGTCGTGGGGCACGGATCTTCTGGTCACAGCGTCCCCAAAAGCTGGTGTCCGTGGGGTCAGCCGCTGGCGAGACCCCTAGCGTTGGGTTCAGCGTTTCTGGCAGCGTTCGGTCACCTGCGGCCACAGCCTGCTGCCGCTGTCAGCATTGGTGATCGCGTTCTCGTTCTTTTGTCTCTCTTTTTTTTTCTTTAGGATTCCTGGACTCCAGAGTTAAAGCTGAAGTTGGAAAAGTTCCTGGCTTTAATCTTCAAAGCCAACAGCACGCCCAAGCTTGTCACCATCTACGTATCCTTGCCGTGCCCACGGAGACTGCCGGTGGTGGGAGCAGGCGTTATGTGGGTGGCGCCGGCTCAGGGGGCCTCCCCAGGAGGGCTGACCGGCTGCTGGGGCTGCCTGCCTGTTCACAGGTGAAGGCGGCAGTACGGGGGGCCAGGAAGGGGCAGTGTCCCCAGCACGGAGTCCCCAAGACTTGGCGAGGGTCTGGGTTTGATGTCACAGCCTGTGCGCTGCCTTGGTGGGCGCAGTCCTGGGCATCGCTGTGCTCTGTGGGGCAGCCGCCAACCGCGTTTCAGGCCCGGGGGCCCTGGCGTGTGGATTGGGCGGACACCTAACTGTCATTCAGGTTGCAGCTTCTTTTTAAACCAGTTACTGCGGTATAATTTACATACCATAAGAATTTCCTATTGTAAGTGTATAATTCAATGATTTTTAGCAGATGTGCAGAGTTGTGCAACTATTACCATAATCCAATTCAAAATGGGGCAGTTGAGGAAAATGGATGTGTTTTAATCTATGTGAAAGGAGCAGAGAGAGAGAGAGAGAGAGATTGATCTCCCGTGAGAGAGAGAGAGAGAGAGGGAGAGAGAGGGAGAGGGAGAGAGAGAGAGAGAGGGAGAGAGAAAGATTGATCCCCCGAGAGAGAGAGAGAGAGAGAGGGAGAGAGAGAGATTGATCCCCCGAGAGAGAGAGAGAGAGAGAGGGAGAGAGAGAGATTGATCCCCCGAGAGAGAGAGAGAGAGAGAGAGAGAGAGAGGGAGAGAGAGAGATTGATCCCCCGAGAGAGAGAGAGAGAGAGAGAGAGAGAGAGAGGGAGAGAGGTTGATCCCCGTCTGCCGGTTCTCTCCCCAGAGGCCAGAGCTGCTGGGCGGGCCCGGCCCGAGCCGGGAGCCGGGAGCCGGGAGCCCGTGTGGGTCTCCTGCAGCAATGCACGTTCGCGGGAACAGAGCCTGGCCTTGAACCCAAGGATGCAGCACTCCCAAAGGCTGGCGGTCGCTGAAGGACGCTCGTCTCTCACTGGGAACGAGGATGCACCACAGGGTCTCGTAGCAGTCTGGGTCGGACGTCGTGCGGTTCTGTTTACGGAAGCTGCAGGCTTTTCCGCCGCAGACGCCCCTGCGTCCTTTCCAGCGCCAGAGCCGTTGGCCGCCTGGGCCTGACTGCGCTCTTGTCCCTAGGATCCCCTGACACTGCCTCCCCCCCCAGCTTCCTCAGCCTGAGGGGCTCCCCACGCCCGCGTCCACGTCCTCGGCCCGGCGGGGGACTGTGCACGGCAGACCCAAGTGCAGCTCCTGTGCGCCGGAATGTCCCTCAGGCTCTCGGGCAGGGACCTCCCCGTACCCACTCACCACAACGTTTGCACGATGGCTCCGCCTTCTTAGATTTCCACAAACCGGCAGTGCTTCCCAGTGAAATTACGACTTTTCGGACTTGGCTTACAATTATTTTAATATTATAACAAGCTTAAAACTTATGGGTGCCCATCTGTTAAAAACCTAAATGAGGAGCCAGCGCTGTGGCAAAACAACTTCAGCTGCCACCTGCGTCCCATGTGGGTACCGATTTGAGTCTTGGCTGCTCCACTTCCCGTCCAGCACCCTGCTAATGTGCCTGGGAAAGTGCCAGAAGGTGGCCCCAGTGCTTAGGTCCCTGCACCCACGGTGAGAGACCTGCATGAAGCTCCTGGCTGCTGGCTTTGGCCTGACCCAGCCCCGGGCATTGCCACCACTTGGGGAGTGAACCAGCGGATGGAAGGTCCCTGTCCCTGTCCCTGTCCCTGTCCCTCTCCCCCTCCCACTCCCTCTCCCTCTCCCTCTCCCTTTCCCCCTTTCAAATAAAGAAAAATCTTTAAAAAAAGAAAACAGAAAGAGGCACCTAAATGTAAGTAAAGAATCTGAACAAAATGGTTTCTATGGTAGATGGTTTAATCACACTGGTAACGGAACAGCGTGTTAGAACTGGAACCCCGGCTGTGGGGAGAGGGTGAACATTAGGGTCAGACGTGGACTTGCTTGCAGCGCTTGCTGCCTGCGAGCTTGGTGTTCGGGTTTTAGGGCTCCGCACCTTTCCTCCTGGTCAGGGAGCTGAAGCAGTCCCCTTTGCCTTCCTTGGCGTGTGGACGTCTCTGTAGTTCGGTTCAGCACATGAAGCTTCTCTGGGATGAATCTTGTGCTGGGGAATGAGGATGCAAAGGACAGCCAAGGCCCAGTCTTAGCTGGGTTGGGGTGTGGAGAGTAGAATGGGAATGTGCGAGGCAGACCGAGTGAGGGCCGGGAGGACCAGGTAGGAGGAGCGGCCTGCGTAAAGGCGCTGAGACAGTGTTCGGGCAGCGCTGAAGAATGGGATGTGGCTGGAGCAGAAGGCTCGGCACGGAGCCGGAGGCCTTGGCGGTCACCAGGGTTTGTGAGAGCAGCAGGAGCCTTGAGAGCATTTTAAGCAGAAGGACATGGCTGTATTGACCCCCAAAATTCCTTTTTTAAATTCCTGACTATAAGTTGATCATATTTCTTATAGAAAATCTGCAAAGCACAAAAATGAATTTATTTTTATACACCACCCCAAAGCATGCAGTGTTTATGATAGACATAGATGTGTACATGTAAGTGTAGATTTCAGAATGTTTTTATCAAACGACGAGAGCATTTACACGTATCATTCCATAGTCTTCACAAACTGTCATCTTGAGTTGCCTGAGAAGGTAACTTGCCACGTGACCTGACAGTTCCGTCAGCTACGCCCCGAGAGAAGTGACACCTGCCCACACAGGTCACACGTCAGGTGCACAGCAGTGTTCTTCCTCATAGCCCGAGAGCACCACCCCCCGGGTGTGTGCCCCGTGGTGGTGGGTAAGCAAAATGTGGTCTTTCTGCACAGCGGGTTACTTGCCCGTAAAGAGAAATGAAGAACTGATTCGTGCTTGGCGTACGTGCACTCCGTGAACGTGTGCTAAGTGAGAAGAGCCAGACCGCAGAGGCCACACGGCGCGTGATTCCATCTGTGTGAAGAGCCCAGCAGGGGTGGATCTTCCAGCTTTGTTTGAACAGGGGCAGAGTTGGATCAGGGCTGCCAGGGCTGGAGGAAGGGGAGTAAGATCAGCGGTGCGTGGCTTCTCTGGGGGATGGTGAAAATGTTGTGGAAGCGATTACAGTGACGTTGCACAACTCTGACCACACTGAAAACCATTGAAGTGTCTACTTGAAGTAAATTGTGCTGTGTGTGAATCCAGCCAATCCCAGTGAATCAGGAAAACTTGAGATAAGGTCAAGAAAACCACTTAAAACATTGGCCTCCGACTGTGCAGCCAGACACGGGCTGAGGTTTGAACCCAGGCGGCCGGCTGCAGGGCCCGCGGTCCTGGCTGCTATGCTGTGCTGTGTTGGTCCCATCTGTTTGCTCAGGACAAAGCTTTAGAAGTGGAGTTCCAGTGCTCAAAGGTGTGGCTGCAGATTTGCAGTGGCGGAGCATTTTGGTCGTGGTGGGGAAGGCCGGTTGGAGGCTTGAAACGATGCAGAGCTTGGGCTTAACGCTTAGAATTGAGAGGGAGGAAGAGGGTTTGCTTGGGCCGGAGTCTGCCCAGCCTCGGGAAGTCACTCAGAAGAGCAGCCCGTGGAAGTCCTGGTTGCCGGGCTGAAGTGCTTTCTCAAGTTGGCCGGCCACACGATGTCAGATACACCCTGCATCCTGCGTCCTGACGCCTGTTTTCCTGAACTCCCCCTCATCCCAGCAGGAGAACGGACAAAGCAACAAAGGTATGTCACCTGGGTTGAAAGCTCTGTGACAGCAACTTTGCCTACTGGAGTTTAGGTCGGGAGCGTAGGACGGGGGTGGAGAGAATCGTGGACTTGCTGAGTGAGGGCTGTCTGAGGCCGTCTATTGATGAAGTGCTTTGCAATCGTATTTATCCACAATTTCTTGTGGCCCACTTTTCAGGATGGCTACTATGAGGATACTTCAAAAAGTGTGTGTGGAGTCCAGTGTTGTAGCTCAGTGGGTTAAACCACCGGCTGCCACACCGGCATCCCATCTGCGCACTGGCTGGAGTCCCGGCTGCTCCACTTCTGGTCCAGCTCCCTGTTAATGCCCCTGGGAAAGCAGTGGAAGGTGGCCCAGGCCCGTAGGCCCTTGCACCCATGTAGGAGACCCGAATGGAGTTCCAGGATCTGGCTTCAGCTTCGCCCAGGCCTGGCTGTTGTAGCCTTTTGGGAGTGAACCTGCAGATGGAAGATCTCTCTCTTTCTCTGTCTCTTCCTCTGTAATCCTGTCTTTCAAATAAGTAAATAAGTCTTCAAAAAAAAAAAAAAAAGTTTGTGGAAAAATATGTTTACTTTGAATAATTGAAATAATTGAAATCCATATATCACTTTTTCAGAATACTCGTTTTCTGTGAATGTTTCGAAGAATCCGTGTATGCATGGATTTAAAAAAAAAATTGTGCTAAGATAAATTATCTTCTGATTCCACTTCCATGGACTTTTGACATACCCTAGTGTCGTTAGCTTCGTATCAGATAACCGTCACGGAGAAGCTAGGGCGTCCAGGTGATGTGCCAAAGGCAGGTAACTGTGGCAGCCCGGTCGGAGACAGGGTGCGGCACCTGTGTGAGGTGTCTGTAACTTTTACCTTGAACTCGCCCAGTGGGGTCTTATCACGGTAGCAGCATGGGGTACCCGGTTGTTCTAGTCCCTTTTCTGTGGCTCTATGTGAATTCCATAGCCTGAGTGATTTCTAAAGAACAGAGGTTCGTTTGGCTTATGGTTCTGGAGGCCCAAGGTCACAGGGCCACATTTGGGGAGGGTCTGCTTGCTGGCGGGGACTCTGCAGGATCCTGAGGCGGCGCGGGGCACCCCATGGCACGAGGGGTACATGTGAGAGACGGGGCCAGACTGCCTTTCGTGAGGGCCCCCGCCAAGGCGCTCATCAGCCCGGGGTGGGGCTCTCATGGGTGAGACCCTCCTGCTCAGCTCTCCGAGGGCCCGTCTGCTCTCATCTCATACCTCACACTGGGGATCCAGTTTCAACATAAATTGTGGTGGGGGACATTCATTCAGACCATGACACCATTTTTTTTTATAATTTTAATAATTTATTTGAAAGAGTGACAGAGATCTTCCACCTGCTGGCTCACTCCCCAATGGCTGTGATAGCTAGGCCAGGCCAGGCCCACCAGGAGCCTGGAGCTCCGTCCAGGTCCCCCATGTGAGTGGCAGGGACCCACGCACTTGAGCCGTGATCTGCTTCCCCAGGTGGATTGGCAGGAGCTGGATCAGAAGTGGAGCTGCTGGGGCTCCAGACAGCACTCAGATGGCATGGAATGCCGACCTCACAGGCAGCGGCTTCACCCACTGCACCCACACACTGAACGCAGTGTGCTGTCAGGAGCCAACTGTAGGCTGGCACCGCGGCTCACTAGGCTAATCCTCCACCTTGCGGCACCGGCACACCGGGTTCTAGTCCCGGTCGGGGCGCCGGATTCTGTCCCGGTTGCCCCTCTTCCAGGCCAGCTCTCTGCTGTGGCCCGGGAGTGCAGTGGAGGATGGCCCAGGTGCTTGGGCCCTGCACCCCATGGGAGACCTGGAGAAGCACCTGGCTCCTGCCTTCAGATCAGCGCGGTGCACCAGCCGCAGCGTGCCAGCCACGGGCGGCCATTGGAGGGTGAACCAACGGCAAAGGAAGACCTTTCTCTGTCTCTCTCACTGTCCACTCTGCCTGTCAAAAAAAAAAAAAAAAAAAAAAAAAAAAAGAAGAAGCCAACTGTGTCTCTGACAAGTGGCCCAGATCGATGTGGGAGGGCGTGTGCGGAGAAGAGCCCGTGTCTGGGGGTGGAATTTCAGTGAGGGGACCACAGTTTTCAAGCCTTCATTAGGTTCAGTTTTCACTGGGCTTCCTGGAGGTGACCCAGCAGAATGTCCACGAGCTGAGCCTGGCAGGCTCTGTGTGTCTGGCTCGGTGCCCCTGCACTGCACCCTTTCTTTTAATTGTCACGGAGATCAGAGATTAGTGGTAGTCCCCACTGAGTAGCAGGGCAGCCAGTTGTCACCCCTTGTCCCCTCCTCACAGTGGTCATCGCAGACATGCCCCAGTTTAATTCTTCATACGGGTGTTTTTTTTTTTTTTTTCCCTTAAGATTTATTTATTTATTTATTTGAAAGAGTTACACAGAGAGAGGAGAGGCAGAGAGAGAGAGGTCTTCCATCTGCTGGTTCACTCCCCAGATGGCCACAATGGCCAGAGCTGTGCTGTCCGAAGCCAGGAGCCACGAGCTTCTCCTAGGTCTCCCACGCCAGTGCAGGAACCCAAGGACTTAGGCCATCTTCCACTGCATTCTCAGGCCATAGCAGAGAGCTGGATTGGAAGTGGAGCAGCCGGGACTCGAACTGGCACTCATATGGGATGCCAGCACTGCAGGCGGTGGCTTTACCTGCTATGTCCCATGGGTGTTGTTTTTAAATGAACTGGGTGGGTGAAATCATTATTCTGGGTTTTATTAGGAAGGTTTCATGAGTAGATGGAGATTTTCCCATAAATTTTTAAAGAAGGCAAGAAAAGTGCTTGCATAAAATTCTCCCAAAAGGAATTGCTTTAACAAATGGTATTAGAATGAAAACTTAGGTAGGCAGCATGGCACTCTGAATTGTTACTTTTCCCTACCCATTAAAGAGATACGGAAGTATCTTCTGGCGTTAACTGATCCATTATTTCTGGAGTAGGATCCTGAAGCAATGTATTTTAGAATGATGACCTATGTTTTTTGTGTGTGTGTGTGTTTTTGTTGGTTTTTTTTTCTTTTCTTTTTTTTTTTTTTTTTTTTGACAGGCAGAGTGGACAGTGAGAGAGAGAGACAGAGAGAAAGGTCTTCCTTTGCCATTGGGTCACCCTCCAATGGCTGCCGCAGCCGGTGTGCTGCGGCTGGCGCACCGCGCTGATCCGATGGCAGGAGCCAGGTACTTATCCTGGTCTCCCATGGGGTGCAGGGCCCAAGCACTTGGGCCATCCTCCACTGCACTCCCGGGCCACAGCAGAGAGCTGGCCTGGAAGAGGGGCAACCGGGACAGAATCCGGCGCCCCGACCGGGACTAGAACCCGGTATGCCGGCGCCGCAAGGCGGAGAATTAGCCTAGTGAGCCGCGGCGCTGGCTGACCTATGTTCTTAATAATTACATTTTCATCCTTAATTTGTGGGTTAGCAACATAGCAGAGGCCACTTCTGTCTGAATACGAAGAGGAAAGAATAGGTCATTACAGAGCGAGTGATGGTAGGTTTTTATATTAGGTTAGAAGAGTAGTCCCATATTTAAAATTGGTCATTTTATCTTGAGCAGCCAAGGGGTTTGTAAAATTAAAATCTCATTTACTCAAAAAAAAAAAAAAGACAGTAAAGACAGTGTCCCTAAATGCAGAAGAAAAGTAAAAGGAAAGGGCGGGGCTTCGTTGGGCAGCACCGCATCCTGTACTGGCGTGCTAGGCTGAGCTCTCACCCAGCTCGTGTTAATGCCCCGGGAGGCAGCAGAAGGTGGCCCGGGTGCTTGGGCCCCTGCCGCCCATGTGGGAGACCTGGGTGAAGCTCCTGGCTCCTGGCTTCAGCCTGGCCCAGACCTGGCTGTTGTGGCTGCTTCAGGGGTGAGCCAGTGAGTGGAAGATCTCTCTCTCTCTCTCTCTCTCTATCTATCTCTATCCTCTCTCTCTCTGTCACTGTGCCTTTTAACAGGCAAAGAAAACCTTAAAAAATAATGAAAAAAGAGTTCAGGTCCTGTTTGTAGCTGCCCAAGACACCGTAAGGTGAGGTCTCTAGTTAGGAGCTGTGCCTGGGCCAGGTGGTGTGTTTGGAAATGACCACTCACCTGCAAGGCAGAATCCTGTATGGGCACCAGTTCAAGTCCCGGCTGCTCCACTTCCAATCCAGCTCTCGGCTATGGCCTAGGAAAGCAGTGGAAGATAGCCCAAGTGCTTGGGCCCCTGCACCTTCTCATTCCCAGAGGCTCGGGCGGGTAGGTGGCTTTTCCCTCAGTTGTGCCACACTTTGAACTTGTCACAAATTCTAGTTCTCCTTTTCCAAGGCAGAAGTCCCCGGATGCTCCCTTAGGTGTAGCCAGATGCTCAATGAGATTCTGTTGCTATTATGAAATGCCGGAAACAACTAACTTAGAAGAGAAGAGGTTCAGTTACCATTCTGGAGGTGCAGGTCTGATATGGGGAGCCCCCTTGGCCTGGTCTCTGCGCAGGATCTAGCCTGTGCCCGGGAGCCGAGGTAGGTGGAGTCAAGCCCAGGCCTTGCACAGCCTGCTTTCTGACGATGTGGCCGAAGGACTTGCCGCTAGACCTCCCTCCTAGAGTCTCACCTCCCAGTAACACCACTCGGGACCAAGCCTTCACACGTGTAAAAGAAGTTTGTTCATTCATTCATGAATATGAGGCGGAGCTCCCATGCGCTGGTTCACTCCCCTGATGTGTGCAGGAGCAGGGTCTGGGCCAGGCTGGAGCTCGAAGCCAGGAACGCAGGCCAGGGCTCCCCCGTGGGCGGCAGGAGCCAGTCACTTGAGCCATCACTGCTGCCCCCAGGGTCCGCATCGGCAGGAAGTTGGGACCAAGCCTTTAACACGGGGGCTCTTAGGGACACCCGGGCCCTACCCAGATCAGCCCGCTCCTGAAGGAAGAGTTCCTCTGTGCAGCCCCTCTGTCGTGTTGGTGACTGGGGAGGTCACTGGCCGTTGGTACATATAGAGAAAGCACCGATGTTCTCTAATATTTAATACGAGAGTGTGGGATTATGAACGATATTCTACAGACTTTCCATCTTTGGATGTCTCAATGTATGTCATTTTGAATTCTGCATGTAGGACAAACACTGATAGTAGTGTAGATTTAATATATGGTAAGAGTCAGAGGAAGGTCGTGGGCCCCTGTCCTCATGGCGTTTAAGAAGCAGCATTCCCAGAGATGTCTTCCAGGGCTTCCAGTCCCGGGTGTAATGTCTTTTTTTTTTTTTTTTTTTTTTTTTTTACAGGCAGAGTTAGACAGTGTGTGAGAGAGACAGAGCGAAAGGTCTTCCTTTGCTGTTGGTTCACCCCCCAAGTGGCCGCTACGGCCCGAAGCCAGGAGCCAGGTGCTTTCTGGTCTCCCATGTGGGTGCAGGACCCAAGGACCTGGGCCATCCTCCACTGCACTCCTGGGCCACAGCAGAGAGCTGGCCTGGAAGAGGGGCAACCGGGACAGAATCTGCCGCCCCAACCGGGACTAGAACCCGGAGTACCGGCGCTGCAGGCGGAGGATTAGCCAAATGAGCTGTGGCGCCAGCCTCGGGTGTAATGTCTTAAAGTGACTTTAATCCTGAGGCTGAACAATAACAGTGATTATGATAGTGATGATAAAAGTTCTTTATTATGTGATATTTTGGGTTTCGTGGTTAAAGATTTTTCTTCTGCACAGAAACATGAAAAGGTTTGAAATGCAGTTTGCATGTGGTGGCCTTTCTGCTGTTGGGGACGCAAGTTAGGGCGGACAGTGGGTCTCACCCTCAGGCGTGCATCAGTGCCCTCTGGGGAGTTTATTAAAAGTAGAGGTTCTCCAGGCTGGCACTGTGGCATAGTGGTAAAGCCACCACCTGCAAGGCAGGATCCTGTATGGGCGCCAGTTCAAGTCCTGGCTGCTCCACTTCCAATCCAGCTCTCGGCTATGGCCTAGGAAAGCAGTAGAAATGGCCCAAGTCTTTGTGCCCCTGCACCCGCGTGGGAGACCCGGAAGAAGCTCCTGGCTCCTGGTTCTGGATCAGCTCAGCTCCAGCTGTTGCGGCCATTTGTGGAGTGAACCAGCGAATGGAAGACCTCTCTCTTAGCCGGGATATGAACTGGTGCCCATATGGGATGCCGGCACCGCAGGCGGTAGCTTACCCGCTCCGCCCCAGCGCTGGCCCCACAGGAGGCTCTAATTCCACTTAGAACGAACTGGCCTGCACCAGGCTCAGTGCGAAAACTGAGAAAGACACGGGTCTGTGGTCCAACCATTCTGTGAGCCGAGCGTAGAAATCAACATTCATTTTGCTTGGACATTTCCTGGGGCTCAGTGCAGGAAGCAGGCTTGGCAGAGAGCCGGCAGTGATTGGGTAGCGCGTCACAGGCAGGTCGGTTTGCCTCAGGGGCCTTGTCTGAAGGCGGCTGAAGTGGAAGTTAGGTGTTGAGCACCAGGAGTGTCCGTGTCCTTGGGAACAGCAGGTGCGGCGACCGGAGGCCCGCTGAGCCCTGGAGAAGAGCGCAGCTGTGACTCTCTGGGCTCTGTTGCTGTCCTCTCGGTTTGTTTTATGTAACCTGTCTCCCTAGAAGTGTTGCAGCAGCTGCACCAGCAGCTGGTGGAAGCCGAGCGCCGGTCAATGACGTACCTGAAGCGGTACAATAAGATCCAGGCCGACTACCACAATCTCATCGGAGTCACGGCGGAGCTGGTGGATTCCCTGGAGGCCACAGTCAGTGGCAAGATGGTAAGAAAGACCCCAAATTGTGTCTGTCTGTCTGGAGATAAGAGAAGTATTATGGGTGTGGTCACTCCTGGGTTCCCCTAGTTTTCTTTTAGTACTAATATGTTTTTGTTTTTATCTACTTAGAAGGCAGAGAGACAGAGAAAAACGGAGATTTTTCCATCTGCTAGTTCACTTCCCGAAAGCCTGCAACAGCCAGGACTGGGCCGTACTAGAACTAGGAGCCCAGGACTGGGCCGTACTAGGACTAGGAGCCCAGGACTGGGCCGTACTAGAACTAGGAGCCCAGGACTGGGCCTTACTAGAACTAGGAGCCCAGGACTGAGCCGTACTAGGACTAGGAGCCCAGGACTGGGCCGTACTAGAACTAGGAGCCCAGGACTGGGCCGTACTAGAACTAGGAGCCCAGGACTGGGCCGTACTAGGACTAGGAGCCCAGGACTGGGCCGTACTAGAACTAGGAGCCCAGGACTGGGCCTTACTAGAACTAGGAGCCAGGACTGGGCCTAGTACTAGGACTAGGAGCCAGGACTGAGCCGTACTAGAACTAGGAGCCCAGGACTGGGCCGTACTAGGACTAGGAGCCCAGGACTGGGCCTAGGACTAGGACTAGGAGCCCAGGACTGGGCCGTACTAGAACTAGGGGCCCAAAACTGGGCCTAGGACTAGGACTAGGAGCCCAGAACTGGGCCTAGGACTAGGACTAGGAGCCCAGGATCCAATCCAGGTTTCCTACACCTTGACGGCAACGTGAGTCATTGTCTGCTGCCTCCCAGGTGGACGTTAGCAGGAGACTGGAGTGGGAAGCAGAGGCAGGACTTGAACCCAGGCGCTCTGAGGTGGTTCAGGGCCATCTGAACCAGTGGGCTAACCATCCCTGTACCTTAGTCTTCATGTCAGCAAGGAAGAAGTCATCTGGCAACAGTCAAGAAAATCGCGTGGGTGCAAGGAAGTGAGAGAGAAGAGCCCTGGCCTGTGGGATGAGCACTGACCATCATGCCCTGGTCTGTGTCCTGCTGCCTTCCTGAAGCCTGCTAAGCTCAGAGTTTTTGATCGGTTCTCCCGTATTCTAGATCTGCCAGTCATGGTGTTTAGTGGCACGTTTGGGTCTTCTCGTTTCTCCTGACGTCTGTCATCAAGACCTGTGGGACACTGCTGTCGTGTGATCGCGGGCATCTCCGTCTCCTTCCTGACTTTATGGACTTCTGTGTTTCACTAAAAAAACACGAGAAAGTGCAATAAGATCTCTTTGTGGAGATAGGAATTTTCAGCACTGGGGCAGGAGTCGTGAGATACGCCTCCACGCAGCCGGGGGGGCAGGGTGAAGCCAGGTGTGTCCCTGGGCAGGTGCAGTCGTGAGCAGGCCGTCAGGGTGAGCTTGGCTTGAAAGAGATGAGGGAACTAGTTATGCAGTCCTCAGAGAGAAGAGAGTTCTGGACCAGAGGTGCAGCCCGTGCAGAGGGCTCCGTGTCTGTGTGTGGCGCCTGGGCTGGTGAGGGAGGGAGGAGGTGGCGTGAGGCAGAGTGAGGCCGCTGGAAGCCTGGGGCATGATGCAGGGCAAGGTCTGACAGCTGTGACAGCGTCACCCGACCACTGCTGCAGAGCCTCCTACAGCCCTGTCCAGTGCTGTATTCTGAGCCCCCCAGGCCGCTGCTCCCAGGAGCAGTGTGGAGGCAGGGACCGTCACCGACAGGAGGCCTGGTGACCAGGGCGGTGTTGGGGGGGTCCTGAGTGAGGCAGGAGAGGTGCCTCCTGGATGTAGATGCGCTTGCAGCCGGCAGTGGCCAGGCTGACTCCTGGGGTTTGGCCTTCGGCGCTGGAAAGGTGGCCTCGCCACCAGCTGAGACAGGAGGGCCCTGGGCTGGAGGGAGTTTGTTGGAAACTGAGAATTCAGTTTTATTATTTCTTTGTTAGTTTGTATGAAAGGTGGAGCAACAGAGAGAAAGGGGGAGATTGATTCGGCATCTGTCGAGTCACTCCCCAAATGGCCACAAATCTGGGGCTGGACCAGGACAAAGGCAGGAACCAGGAACTCCATCCGTATTTCCCACGTGGCAGGCAGGGTCCCAAGTACTTGAACCATCATCCCCTGCCTCCCAGGCGCATGAGCAGGGAGCTGGATCGGAGGGAGAGTCGGGACTCCAACCCAGACAAGCCAGTGTGGGATTCGGGCACCCTAAACGTCAGCTTAGCCCGCCATGCCACAGCGGCCGCCCCACGTAGCTTTTTACTGGAATGGATTTTTGCTGTTCTGTCCGGTGCCAAAGGCCTCTGGGCTCTTGTGGAAGCACGGCACACGAAGCTGCCACACCTTGGTGGCTGTGGCCGGGTGGCCGGAGCGTGAGCTCGTGGCTGAGAGCTGCAGGGTGACGCGGGGAAGGTGGAGAGGTAAAGATCAGGGCTCTGCAGGCCGTGCTGAGGGTCTGTGCCTTATCCTGTAGTTTGTGGAAGCCACTCAAATGTGTGATTTATCTATTTGTTAATTTTTTTAAAGATTTATTTATTTGACAGAGTTACAGACAGTGAGAGAGAGACAGAGAGAAAGGTCTTCCTTCCCTTGGTTCACTCCCCAAATAGCCACCTCGGCCGGAGCTATGCTGATCCGAAGCCAGGAGCCAGGTGCTTCCTCCTGGTCTCCCATGGGGTGCAGGGCCCAAGGACCTGGGCCATCCTCCACTGCCTTCCTGGGCCACAGCAGAAAGCTGGCCTGGAAGAGGAGCAGCTGGGACTAGAACCGGCGCCCATATGGGATGCTGGCGCCACAAGCAGAGGATTAACCTAGTGAGCCACGGCGCCGGCCCCAAAATGTGTGTTTTAAACGTTAGAATTTTTAAAGTGATGAGTTTTAAGAAAATTTTTTAAAATAGCACATTTTAACTTTTCTTTAAGACAAAAAAGTACCAGAAATAAAAAAAAATGGCTCAGTAAGCCCAAAAAAGAATATTCATTGAGTTAGAGAATTCAAAGTGTGTAGACGGAACTGAAAAGTGGGCATCTTCTTTTTGCCCTCTCTTCTGTTAGAGTAACTGCTGCCACGCTGGCGTGTGCCTCTCGGAGCCCAGCTGCTGTGGCCCCATCTGCATGGGCTCCTGCTGGAGTCTGGGAGCAGAGACGGGTTTGCAGGAACGCGCGGCAGGGCTGTGACGAGGCCCCAGGTGTCACGACGGGCAAAGCCTTGAGGCTGGCTCCTCTGGCTCGACTTCAGAGTAAAGACACACGTGTTCGTGGCAGAAAGAGATCTCAGGCCTGGTGCTCTGTCCGCCGTGTGACGGCCCCTGTTGCTTAAATGAACAGAAGTGGCTTGAAATCCGTTCATTGTGTGCAGGATGGTGGAAAACGATCAGGTGGGGTTGTGTCGTTTGAACTGTGATGGCGGTGATGACACACGCGGGGTGCCTACAGCGTTTCCTGGCTGGTCCATGGTTAACTCCGCCCCAGCGCTCCCCTTTCAGGCCAGCCCTTTGCCAGCGCGTCACGGCGTCACCGCGCTGTCGCGGCAGCGCAGGGCGGCAGCCATCAGGCGTCCCTCTCACCCGCTGCGCTCGTGTCCTTGCAGATCACCCCCGAGTACCTGCAGAGCGTGTGCGTGCGCCTCTTCAGTAACCAGATGCGGCAGAGCCTGGCACACAGCGTGGACTTCACGAGGCCTGGGACGGTGAGGCTCTGTGCTCAGAGTGGGGGCCTCTGCTCCGCCCCCCTAATTTATAAAGGAAAATGAAAGGAAGTGTGAAAGTAGCCTTCAAGAAGCTGCATATCAATGGGCTTTTTTTTTTTAAAGATTTATTTATTTAAGATTTATTTTTGGGGGCCAGCTCTGTGGTATAGCAGATTAAGCTGCCATCTGCAGTGCCTGCATCCCATATGGGTGCCAGTTTGGGTCCCAGCTGCTCTGCTTCTGATCCAGCTCCCTGCAATGCACCTGGGAAAGCAGAAGAGGATGGCCCCAGTGCCTGGGCCCTGCACCCACATGGGAGACCCAGATGGAGCTCCAGGCTCCAGCCCGGCCCAGCCCTGGCCGTTGCAGCCATGTGGGAGTGAATCAGTGGATGGAGGATCTCTCTGTCTCTCTCCCTCACTCTCTTTAAAAATATATATTTATTTATTCGTATGAGAGACTCATAGAGATGGAGAGACAGAGAGAGAGAAATGTTTATCCATTGATTCACTCCCCAGATACCTACAAGGGTCAGGGCTGGCCAGGGTGGAGCCAGGAGTCAGGAACTCCATCCGGGTCTCCCACATGGGGGACAGGGACCTTAGTCCTTGGCCATGATCTGTGCCTTCCCAGGTGCATTAACAGGGAGCTGAATTGGAAGCAGGGCTGCAGAATCGAACACGCTCATCTGGGATGCGGCTTTGCAGGCGGTGGCTTCACCACTGTGCCGCGACGCAGGCCCTCAGCTGACCTGGAGGTTTAGAAACTCCCAGAAGGAAGAGAAAGCTGTTTGGAAGGGGGTGCCTGTGGGACAGCCCCCTGGTGGCGGTGAGGGAGAGGCGGCTTCTGTGCAGCCCAGCACAGCTGCTCCATGGCGGGCACCACGAGCCGGGAGCGGTGGGAACGAGGAGGCCTGGATCTCTCAGAGCAGCTGTGCTGGAAGCCGTGGGGGCCTGGGCCCGGCTCGTTTGGTTAAATTTGTCCCTGAAATCATCGCAGACTCACGGAGAAGGTCAAGAGCAGCACAAAGGCCCCTGTATGCCCTTTTCCCGCGTCACCAATTCAGTGTTTACCCTGTTGTTTGTTTACTCTCTCCTCTCCCTCTCTCCCTCCCTCCCTCCCTCTCCTTCTCTCCCTCTCTCCCTCTCTCGCTCTCTCCCGCTCTCCCTCTCCCCCTCTCCCCCCACCCCCAGTCTGATTTCTGAACCAGGTGAGTATCAGCCTTACATAGCACAGTGTTTATTCCTGAATACTTGAGTGTGTGTGAGTCTCCATTTCTTGAGATGAAGAATCCTCTCTTGTGCAGCCATCCAGTTACTAACTTCAGTACACCCAGCAGCAGTGCGGCCTCCACCTCCACACCCAGTTACTAACTTCAGTACACCCAGCAGCGGTGCAGCCTTCTACTCCACACCCAGTTACTAACTTCAGTACACCCAGCGGCGGTGCGGTCTCCTCCTCCACACCCAGTTACTAACTTCAGTACACCCAGCAGCGGTGCGGCCTCCTCCACACCCAGTTACTAACTTCAGTACACCCAGCGGCGGTGCGGCCTCCTCCTCCACACCCAGTCACTAACTTCAGTACACCCAGCGGTGGTACGGCCTCCTCCTCCACACCCAGTTACTAACTTCAGTACACCCAGCGGCAGTGCGGCCTCCTACTCCACACCCAGTTACTAACTTCAGTACACCCAGCGGCGGTGCGGCCTCCTCCTCCACACCCAGTCACTAACTTCAGTACACCCAGCGGCAGTGCAGCCTCCTATCCACACCCAGTTACTAACTTCAGTACACCCAGCGGTGGTACGGCCTCCTACTCCACACCCAGTTACTAACTTCAGTACACCCAGCGGCGGTGCGGCCTCCTCCTCCACACCCAGTTACTAACTTCAGTACACCCAGCGGCGGTGCAGCCTCCACCTCCACACCCAGTTACTAACTTCAGTACACCCAGCGGTGGTATGGCCTCCTCCTCCACACCCAGTCACTAACTTCAGTACACCCAGCGGCAGTGCACCCTCCTACTCCACACCCAGTTACTAACTTCAGCACACCCAGCGGCAGTGCGGTCTTCTACTCTACCCTACTCCACATCCATTTCCCAACTTTGCTAAGCCAGTGATGGCCCTCGCAGCATCTCCCAGCCCCAGGGTCTAGGGTCAGGCATTGCATTAACTTGTCATGGACCCTTAGCCGCTTTAACCGTGAACCTTTCCCCAGTCTGTCTTTGTTTTTGTTATTTTAAAAAATTTGTTTTATTTATTTGAAAGGCGGGGAGACAGCAATCTCCCAGCCATTGGTCCACTCACCAAATGCCTACAACAGCCAGGGCTGGGCCAGGTTGAAGCCAGGATCCTGGAGCTCAGTCTGGCTCTCCCACATGGATGGCAGAGACCCAACTACTTGAGCTGTCACCTGCTGCCTCCCAGGGGCCCCGTTATCAAGAAGCTGCATGGAGAACGGAGCGAGGACCTGAACCCAGGCTCTCTGAGGTGGGATGTAGGCGTCCCAAGCACAGCTTAAGCTGTAGCAACACCTGCCCTTCCTTTGTCTCTGATTCTCATGATGTTGGAGGCCATGATTTCCCCACTTTATGAAAAACAGAACATTTCTCCTTTGGTGTTTGGTGTTCCCTTGTACGTAGACCCAGGCTGTGGCTCCCAGACCCAGTGTCACTCAGGTGCTGCTCTGTCCTTTGTCAGGGAGCACAGCTGGAGGCCCTGGTGTTGAGGCACCAGTGTCTCCCAGGGCCGCCTGATGGGTCAGGACGCACGTCCTTGGAGCTCCCCTGCCACCTGCCTCACCGGCTGGGGTGAAGCTCCTGGGTCAGAGCCATGGCTTTCATTTATTACCATTTTTCAAGATTTATGTTTTTATTTGAAAGGCACAGAGACAGAACGAGCACTGGCCCACTCCCCAAACGGCCACAATGGCGGGGCTGGGCCAGGCCGAAGCCAGAGCCCAGAGCTCCATCCAGGTCTCCATTCACGGCAGGGGCCAAGCACTTTGGTCATCCATCTTCTGTTGCTTTCCCAGGTGCATCAGCAGGGAGCTGGATCAGAAGTGGAGCAGCTGGGACTTGAACCAGCGCTCCCGTACCAGATGCTGGTGTTGCAGACCATGGCTTGCCCCCAGTCCACAACGCCAGCCCCATACTATGAGGGTTTGCATATTAGTGTTGGAATCTGAATAAACAGAGGCCTTTTTTAGTATTTAGAAACAAATTTGTACCCTACCTCATTCTCAAGAAGATTTTTGAAGAATTTTAACCTGAAAATAGAAAATAAAATAAGTAGGGTCTGGTGTCGCTGCTCAGCGATTAAGCTCTCTCTTGTGGTGCTGGCATCCCATATCCCAGTGCCAGTTCGAGTCCCGGCTGCTCCACCTCCCATCCAGCTCCCTGCTCATGCGCCTGGGAAGGCAGTGGGAGACGGCCCGGTACTTGGGCCCCTGCACCCACACGGGAGACCTGGGTGGAGTCCCTACTCCCAGCTTCAGTCTGGCCCAGCCCTGGCCATTGCTGCTATTTTGGGAGTGAACCAGTGGTTGGAAAATCTCTCTCTGTCTCTGTCTCTTTCTGTCTCTGTTTCCTCTCACTTCTGCCTTTCCAATAAGTAAGCAAATCTTAAAAAAAAAAAAAAAGAAGAAGAAGAAGAAGTAAATAAATTGTGTTTAAAGGAAAATAAAGGTAGGAAGATGATAGTAAGGCTGGCTAAAAAAAAATATTTATTTTTTTTTCTTTTTTCTTTTTTTTTTTTTTCTCTGCCTGAAGTGCTATGCCCCTATCTCTGCCAGGAACATCTACTTCTTTTTTTTTTCTTTTTCTTTTCTTTTCTTTCTTTTTTTTTTTTTTTTTTTTTTTTTTTTTTTTTTTTTTGGCAGGCATAGTGGACAGTGAGAGAGAGAGAGACAGAGAGAAAGGTCTTCTTTTTGCCGTTGGTTCACCCTCCAATGGCCGCTGTGGCCGGCGCGCTGCGGCTGGCGCATTGCGCTGATCCGAAGGTAGGAGCCAGGTGCTTTTCCTGGTCTCCCATGGGGTGCAGGGCCCAAGCACTTGGGCCATCCTCCACTGCACTCCCTGGCCACAGCAGAGAGCTGGCCTGGAAGAGGGGCAACTGGGACAGAATCTGGCGCCCTGACCGGGACTAGAACCCGGTGTGCCGGCACCGCAGGCGGAGGATTAACCTAGTGAGCTGCGGCGCCGGCCAGGAACATCTACTTCGAAGAACTGAGTGTCCCAATCAAAGGCCATCTCCTCATGCAGAGGCCGTGTGCGTCCTGTCTCTTTGCTCTCTGTTCATGTCCCTGCAGTGTGCACCCAGCAGTGTGCAGCAGGTCTCCCGGACAGTGGGGTGAGGGAGAGAGTAGGAGCAGCCTCAGTGCTTTCCCTGGTACACATACTGGCCCCGTGGCTGATGTCAGCTGCGTGCATAGTGTCACCAAAGGCAGAGCTGGGAAGGAACACAAATGACTCGTCCTCTGCAGGCAAGCCCCCACGGGGCACTGTGGATCCAGCGCACGGTTTTCCTCTTCAAAACCTACCGTGTAAGAACAGGAGTTTGCCGGGTTTTGTTTTGTGACCCGTTTACTCTTCTGTTTTCTTTCTTCCTCAGATGTCATGAGCTCCAGAGGCCAGGGTCCTGTCTGTTTACAGCTCCACCTCTGGTGCTTATCAGGAAGGCTAGCAGAGAGGAGGCGTGCAGTGCATGTGTGCTGAGTGAGTGACGCTCCTGCCAAGTCCCACACGCACAGTCGTTACATCTCCCCAGTAACGCGAGGAGCGGGCAGGAGCTGTCTTCGGGTAGGATGAAGAATCAGCAAGTGGAGATGGAGATGAGTGCAAGCGATTCCCCCAAGTTCCTCCACAGGCAGTGCTAGGAAGGGGACTGAACCGCTCCTGTCTCCCCAGAGCACCGTCCACACTGCATATCGTAGGTGGTGGTTTCAGATCTCACAGGACACCCTGGCTAAAAAATTAATAATTTATTATTAAAAATAATAATTTATAATAATAATAATTTCATTATTAAATGAAACCTGTTTTAAGCTGCTTTTCCCCTGGAAACGCAGGCCAGAGATTTGGCTCTGAGTGTCCCAGCAGCCTGTGCAAAAAGGGAAGCGAGGGAGGGTGGTTGTGCAGTTTGTGTTAGGTAATGCTCACTGAGGCTGGCTGGGATGCTCACCCGGAGCCCTGGCACATCCCCCTGCTGGCTGTCCCCGTGCCCCTGGAGTCCTGGTGTGCCCTCCGGAACACTGATCTCTTCCAAGTAGGTGTGTGACTTTTGTAACTTTAAAGCAAGTTGAAATACATTTTTTTTTAAAAGACCAGAAGGTCAGGCTCCTGCTACAGTGTTCTTTCCGCTGCTGCGACCTGAGTAGTTTCGCTCCTGGGTTGTCACGGAAAGGACACAGCCCTGTGGCCAACAGCAAATGTCCTTGACCACATCCTCTCGGCGAACGCGGCGGTATCTTAGCGACAGCCGCTGTACCCTGGTGGGCAGACAGAGGGGAGAGCTGTGGAGTCACAGAAAAGTGGAGCGCAAAAGTCAAGGGCATTGGCCGCTTTTATAAAGATTCATTTATTTATTTGAAAGAGTTACAGAGGGGGGGAGAGACAGAGACAGACAGACAGAGGGAGACATCTTCGTCTGCTGGTTCACTCCCCAGATGGCCTCAGTGAGTAGAATTGAGCCAGGCCAAAGTCAGGAGCTAGAAGCTTCATCCGGGTCTCCCACGTGTGTGGCAGGGCCCAAGCACTTGAGCCATCATCCGCTGATTTTCCCAGGCCATTGTCAGGGAGTTGGGTTGGAAGTGGAACAGCTGGGACTCAAACCGGCACCCAAATGGGATAAACTGGAGATGCAGGTGGTAGCTTTACCCAGTATGCCATAACACCGACCCCAAATTGGCCATTTTTAAAATGTCAGTAAAGCAGATGTTGGCTGTCCAGGTTTTAGAAAAGTGACTTCCTCACGAGCCCTCAAGGGTGAGGGGCTGGGAGCCGTACTCCCAGGACTGGCTGTGTTGAGCTGTGCACAGGGCATGGTGCCTGTCGTCGCCGGAGGAGTAGAGTGTTTCCAGAGAGAACGGCCTTCTCACAGCAATGGCCTGCAAAGGCTTGGTGGCTTATAGGACCAGTCCATCCTCGCTTCCTTCCCGTTTACTTGCTGATTCATCCAGCACCTAGAGGGTTTCTGGTTCCAGGTAGAAAAGTCCATCATATCTTACGTGGGCAGCATCCTTCTGCCACGTCCCGAGGGGGCAGGGGAAGCTGGCCCAGTGCTGGGAGTCTGGCGACCAATCTCAGAATGAGCACTCACGGGGCCTCGGTCCAGCCCGAGACGTCGGGATCTAGTGCAGAGCCGCAGGGTCCAGAGAGGCCGCAGGCACACAGGCCGTGAACGGGGCTGTCCGTTCAAGCCCCCAGCAGCAGGGAGGGTCACAGGGTGGCTCCCGCGCCCGGCACCAGCTCCAGCAGCTACTGGCTGCTCTCCGTCTTGGCTCCTTGCTTCTCCTCTGCCTATTTTTTTTTTTTCCCTCCTGGAGTTGTTTAAAGCCAATTCCAGATATGTCGTTTGACCTGTGGATAATTCGGTCTGTGTCTCTGACAGGCAACAGAAAACACGGGCCCACAACACTCGGTAAAATTCTCATTAAATTCCTTGGTATCATTACTGCCAATCCCGTCCATATTGAGATTTCCCTTATTTCCTCAAAATACCGATTTCCAGTGGTGTTGAGTCGGTCCACACAGACGTCGCACACTGCGTCTGGTTTTAGGTCTCTCGAATGTGTTTTGACACGTTTAATGTAACACCGCCTGTGGCGGCAGTCTATACAGGGGGACTGCAAGAAGTTCAGGGAAATGCAATGAAAAGATAAGTTTATTTTGGGGTGGAAAAATTCTGAAACACATGCATATGAGGGAACTTAAAGAAATTCATGGAAACTGCGTATTCTGAAAAACTTGCATGGATTTCACTTTTTTTTTTTTTTTTTTCTTGTAGCGTATTACTTTAGCTTTGGTTTGGGCTCCTTTTGAACCCGTGTATGACTCTGCTGGGAGAATGCTGATGGCTTGAGGACGTTGCAGATCTGTCGACCATGTGCCGTCAGACCAGGAAGAACGCGATGCTGCCGACGGTTAACGTGGTCTCTTTTCTTCTGTCCCCTTCCCGCAGGCTTCGACTATGTTACGGGCCTCCTTGGCACCCGTGTAAGTAGTCGCTCTCAGTTACTCTCATTAAGGGGAGCGCTGTCTGTGACCTGGACTGGGAGTCGGCCCAGTTAGTGCCTGGTGCACTGGCATGCCTCGATCTCCACGTTGATGTTAAAGGAGACTGCGGCAACTAGAAACAATGCCATTGAACAGGACTGACCTTTTACTGCTACGTCTGTTTGTTTTGATAAGGTAGCAGCAGATGGAGAAAAACCGGTGCCTTGTTGCCATGGTAACCAACCGACCTGAGTGGGTGTGCCCGTCACGGTGCAGTCAGCAAAGCATTGCATTCATGCCCTGGTCCCAGCCACGGGATGGTTTTGTGTATGCCTGAGCATTTGTATCCGCATCAATTAGGCTGCCGCCCACGAGTGCCTGATGCATGCATACTTCAAGTTGTCGCAGCAAGGACGTGGGGAACCTTGAACCTGCACAAGAGGGCTAGGCTGGGTCCTGTCGGCCCTGGGAGCCGCTTGGTTGGGCAGGGCTGCTGTGCGGTTCCCCAGACTCAGCAGTCCTGCCCCGGCCCTGTCCGAGCCTGACCCTGAGCCTGCTCTGTTCCCTTCTGCCGCCTGGGCAGCAGTGTCCCATAGTGCACACAGGCACACCCTGCTGGGGGCCAGCATGCCACCTCTGCCGGCAGCTCTGCGACCAGGGACTGTGAGGTAGCTCCTCCGGGCCTCGGTCTCCCAGCTGTAAAATGAGAACAGTGGTGGTGACTGTGTTGCAGGGCTGTGGTGAAGCTAAAAATGATTGACACAGACGAGGCGCTCAGCACAGTGCCAGGAGCCTGATCCACTGTTCCCAGCGACACAAGAGGCAGGGCCGCCTGCAGAGGGACAGTGGGGCCAGTCGATGCGGGAGGTTAGGAGGGCAGAGGGGCAGGCCGGTGGGGAGAGGCTGGACCGCGAAGTCCGAGGTAAGCAACCTGCTGCTAGCATTGCCCTCACTGGCACGTGTGTGTGGTTCAAATGCAGAAGCAGCCAGCTGCAGAATGTTACCGAACACAGATTTGCCACTGGAGCTGTTTTGTGTAGGACAAATTCTTCATGTTAAATACTTTCAGAGTTGCAAAAGCAGTACAGAGAATTCCCACTATACTCTTCACTTAGATTCCCCAGTGTTAATATTTCACACAAGCCCGGTAGAGTTACCAGAATCAGAAAACGAACCTGGAGCCAGTTCTGCCATCACGGAGCCAGTACTACCGTCGAGTCCACAGGCTGTCTTCACGGTTTACCGGTTGTCCCGGTCACCCTTGCCCTAGCCTGGGACCCCATGAGGATCAGTGCTGACTCAGCCGCCATGTCTTCTGCGTTTCCTGTCATTTGAAATCCTTCTGGCCGGCACCGCGGCTCAATAGGCTAATCGTCTGCCTGCAGCGCCGGCACCCCGGTTCTATTCCTGGTTGGGGCGCTGGTTCTAGTCCCGGTTGCTCCTCTTCCAGTCCAGGTCTCTGCTGTGGCCCAGGAGTGCAGTGGAGGATGGCCCAAGTGCTTGGGCCCTGCACCCCATGGGAGACCAGGAGGAAGCACCTGGCTCCTGGCTTCAGATTGGCACAGCATGCCGGCCGCAACGCAGCGGCCACTTGGGGGGTGAACCAACTGGAAAAAAAAGGAAGACCTTTCTCTCTCTTACTGTCTAACTCTGCCTGTCAAAAAAAAAAAAAAAAAAAAAGAAAAAAAGAAAAAGAAATCCTTCCTCAGTCTTTGTCTTTATTACCTTGATACTTAGGAAGAATACTACCAGTTATCTGCACAGGACGTTTACAGGTAGCCTCATTTTTAAACCCCCACCGCCTCAGGAAAAGCGTGACCGATGTGCCCACGCCTGTGAGCGCTGCTGGCTGTGGGACATGAGAAGCCCCATCCCCCAGCTGCGAGCCCAGATCTCACCTGCTGCCTCTCTTCTGGTCTTTCTTCTGGACCCGCTAAGCCAATCTCATTTTGTCTTTTAAAAAATAACATTAAAAAAGCTAATGAGAAACCTATTTTTTAAAGATGTATGTGTTTATTTGAAAGGCAGAGTTAGAGAGAGAGTCTTCAGTCCGCTGCTTCACTCCCCAGAGGGCTGCAATGGCCAGGGCTGAGCTAGGCCGAAGCCAGGAACCAGGAGCTTCGAAGAAGAAAATTTAAATTACCCAAAGTGCTGCCGTCCAGGGCTGTCTTGCATCCTAGCAAGAGAAACCTTACATCTTTAGTCTCTTCAACCAGCTCTTTGTGAATCTTGTGCAGTGTCCTTTTTCTACTTTTGTTAAAATTTACGTATTTGAAAGGCAGAATTGGAGAGGGAGAGACGAATCTTCCACGTGCTGGTTCGCTCCACAGATGACCTCAGCTCCATCCGGGTCTCCCACGCGGGTGGCTAGGACCCAAGCGCCTGGGCCGTCTTCTGCCTTCCCAGGCGCATCAGCAGGGTGCTGGAGCGGAAGCGGAGCAGCCGAGGCTCAAACTGGTGTCCATGTGAAGTGCCAGAGTCGCAAGGCAGAGGCTTAACTGGCTGCGCCACGATGCAGAATCCTATGTCTGTGTTTTGGTTTTGTCCCCCGGGCCACTTCCGACCGCCTCCTCCCACCGCCCGCTCCGCTCCTCACCTCGTCCCACCCCTCTGGCGGGGGAGGCACAGTGGCTTCAGGTTCCAGCGTGCCGGTGCTGACGTCTGTGGGCTTTGCTCAGAATTCTGAATAGACGTGGTGCAAGGTGATGTCTTCCCTCCTGTTGTGGGGAGCCTCGCCCACGAGGAGCGCAGGGGTGTCTGACCCGTTCACACAGATGCTTCTCAGCTCGGGGAAAGGGTGATACAAGACGTCCTCCCAGCAGAGCCAGCCGCACTGTGTCGGTGGTCCAGGGTGCGGGGAAGCCTGGCGGTGTTCTCAGCCTGGGCCGGGCAGCTGGGCACCGCCACGTGGGATCAGAGGGCCGGATGCTCATGTGGACTCAGCTTGTCCGTTTGCCTTTTTCCCTCTCTTTGAACTTGTGTTGCTGGGTAGGAAACTGAAGGATGTCCCTTTGCTGCCCTCCCTGGACTATGAGAAACTGAAGAAGGATTTGATCTGGGGGAGTGACCGCTTGAAAGCCTTCTTGTTGCAGGCTCTGCGCTGGGTAAGTACCTTTCCCTCCAAGTCCAAAGCCAGACGCCCCGTGCTGGTTTGCTTGGTTTGGTTGGCTGCCTTGCTTGTATCTTGCAACCCATCTACTAAAATTCTTCCTGCCTGCTGCCCACTGGCACCAAGAACTAACGTTGAAGGCAGGTGTAGAGGGCTAACCCCGAGGACATCCAGGCTCTGCGTCCTGGTACCTGGGTTCCAGTCCCGGCTCCAGCTTCCTGCTCATGCAGCCTCTACCAGGCAGCTGTGGTGGCTCAAACAATTGGGTCCTGCCACGCACGTGAGAGACCTGGCTTCAGGCTTTGGCCCTGTCATTGCCAGCATTTGGGGAACGCACCAGCAGGTAGGTGGGAGAGCTCTTTATCTGTCTCTCTGCCTCTCAAATACAATTTTTTTTAAAACTTTATTTTTTTAAAGCAGGTTCTGAGCATGGCCTGAGCCTCTTTCTCCCTGTCGTGACGTCACGGCTGCCGTGGCCTCCGTGGGGCACTAGGGTGCAGGGTGACGTTGCAGCTGCTGTGGCCTCCGTGGGGCACTAGGGCGCAGGGTGACGTTGCAGCTGCCATGGCCTCCATGGGGCACTAGGGAGCAGGGTGACGTCATGGCTGCCGTGGCCTCTGTGGGGCACTAGGGTGCAGTGTTGCACCCCGAGTCTGGCCCTGCCGTCTGGGCATTTCCTGGTGCTGAGCTGAGCTCCCAGCCCCGGGGAGGGGCTGTGGTGGCAGGCAGGGTCTGGCCCCTCCAGGAGTCTGCAGGGGTCGTTGGGCAGCCACCCAGAGCGGACGTCAGGGCAGAGAAAGCCTCGTCCGGCCCTGCTCTCTCTGGTCCTGAGAGCAGTCAGCTTCAGGCAGCAGCTGGTGCGGTTCGGGCCTCAGACTCTGCAGTCCCCAGCATCACTCAGGACCTCAGAGAGCTGTCGCTTATGTGACTATCTCCCAGGATCCAGAGGTCAGAAATTACAACTGGGAAATGTAAGGTGTCTGTAATGACATGTTTTGTTTTTTTTTTTTTTTTTTTGACAGGCAGAGTGGACAGTGAGAGAGAGAGACAGAGAGAAAGGTCTTCCTTTTGCCGTTGGTTCACCCTCCAATGGCCGCCGCGGCCGGCGCGCTGCGGCCGGCGCACCGCGCTGATCCGATGGCAGGAGCCAGGAGCCAGGTGCTTTTCCTGGTCTCCCATGGGGTACAGGGCCCAAGCACCTGGGCCATCCTCCACTGCACTCCCGGGCCACAGCAGAGAGCTGGCCTGGAAGAGGGGCAACCGGGACAGAATCCGGCGCCCCAACCGGGACTAGAACCCGGTGTGCCGGCGCCGCTAGGCGGAGGATTAGCCTAGTGAGCCGCGGCGCCGGCTATAATGACATGTTTTTAATGAAAAATAGCTTTTTCCCCAAACTATTTTTCTTCTTTTTAAAGATTTATTTATTTATTTGAAAGTCAGAGTTACACACAGAGAGAGGAGAGGCAGAGAGAGGTCTTCCATCCGATGGTTCACTCCCCAGTTGGCCACAACGGCCGGAACTGCGCCGATCCGAAGCCAGGAGCCAGCAGCTTCTTCCAGGTCTCCCACGTGGGTGCAGGGGCCCAAGGACTTGGGCCATCTTCTACTGCTTTCCCAGGCCATAGCAGAGACCTGGATTGTAAGTGGAGCAACTGGGACTCAAACTGGCACCCATGTGGGATTCTGGCACTGCAGGCGGCGGCTTTACCTGCTACACCACCGTGCCAGCCCCCCAAACTATTTTTCAAATAAGTGAGAAAAAAGGCATTGTTTGCTGTTTGTTTGTTTGTTTGTTTTTTCAAATTTCTTTATTATCTGACTTAACAGGGCAACTGGATTTTCATATCTTTTTTTGCATTCAATTTACCCCCCCCAGTATTGTACTTTTAAAATAATATTGTCGCTCCCCGTCTTCGTGGAGGAACGACACAAGACCCTGCGCTGTTCTTTCGTCTGCTCGGCCCTCCCCGGGTTTGCTGCTGGTTCTTCCCGGGTTGGCTACTATCCCTTCCACCTCCGTGGAAGGGCAGTTCCCCCTGGCCACATTCCCCACTTCCGCAGGGGAGCGGCACACCGCCGGCCGGCTTTCTCGGGGGCTGCACGGGTTCCCTTAGATGTTCCCCATAGATGTTCCTGGTGCATGCCGTCTCTCTCCTCCTTTATAGTCCTCTTCCGCCAATCCCAACTCTGCTACCCACACGCCGAGTACGCTGCTCTCCTCCAATCAGGAGCAAGTCCTACAGTTTTAGTTGAACTGGAGGCAGCTGTGCAGAAGCTGTTTACTTCTCTCCCAGCGCCATATTGTGGGAGAGCAGATGCATAGAATAAGTCTTAATTCCAGTAACTCAGTCCAGTCCGGGCTGCTCCCCACAAATATTTATTTATTTATTTATTTGTTCCCCCAATTCTCAAAATAGCCAGAGTCAGGCTAGGCTGAAGCCAGGAACTCAGTCCAGGTCTCCCATGTGGGTGGCAGGACCACAGCTGAGCTGTCACTGCCGCCTCCCAGGGTCTGCACTGGCTGGAAGTATCAGACCCAGGTGTTCCAGGGTGGGCCACCTGGCCCCAGCTGGCATCTTAACCTGCCCCTGGCATCACACGCGTTCCAGCCTCTGCAAGACGCACCATGAAGAAAGGCTACGCGTGTGTTAGTGTTATTATGAAATAATTGTGAGATCCCTGAAAGGGTCTCGGGGACACCACAAGGTCAATGCTGATAGGTCCTGTAAGTGAGCGATACGGCCAGGCGCGCCCAGCCTTAGCACCGGAGCAGTGTCCCCTTCTTGAGAGGGCAGCAGCTGCCCTCACATGTCCATGGCGCCTTTGGCAGCACTCCTGGGATGTCTTGAGTCCTCTGAGGACACACCCGGGCTTGCAGGAAGCCCCATGCCCCCGCAGCGGCACCTGCTCTGGTTTTGTCGTGGCAGCCGAGCCCTGTCCCATGGCTGTCCCCTCCCTGGCCGTCTTTCCCTGCTCACGTGTCCCTGTCATCTCTCACTGCTCATGCTTTGCCCACCCATCACTGCGGAGTCTCCTACAGAGGTGGGTGAGACAGTGACATGGTCATGGGAGAGCCCGGAAGACCAGACAGGCCCTTGTGATCTTGTTCTTGGCCCCACACCGTCCTCTTACCCTGCCCTGACCTTGGTGTACCCGCAGAGGGCGGCACTCTGCTCCTCCAGCCCGGTCCCCTCCTGCCTTCTTGGCCGTGGCACAGCCGTGGCTGTCGGGGTCAGCTAGCAGCACCTGCCCCTGGGGGCCTCCCTGGGGGAAAAAGGACCCGTGCTCGTTTCAGTCACGTGGCTGGGTCAGCACAAGCACGCATGCACACATTGCCCGTGCTCCCCGTCCGAAAGCCTTCTTCCTGCTGTGTGGACATCACATAACTTCCTAACACGGCAATGTAACAGATGTGGCTTTTCAGAATCCAAGCAACTCGAGCCAGCTACCCCCTGTGCACACACGTGTGCACACACACACACACACACACAGCATTGCTCTCTCTGTCCCTGTGGTGGGTCAGGGTATAGCGCCATCCCCTGGCACGACGTGCAGTCACAGCCCCCCACACTCGGCCCACTCAGCACACCCTGTGTTTCTATGCCTCCCCGAGCCAGCCGCGCTGCCCCAGCCCCCTCGGCGCTCCCCTTGCCCTGCGCTGGGTCAGTCTGCTCGTCCTCAGGGCTGACTCCTGAGCCTCTTCCCTGCCAGCGTCGCCTCTCTGGGCGTCTGTGAGCGCACACAAGCCGGCTGCGCGCTGCCTCCCCGCTCTGCACGGCTCACGCAGCATCCCCCCCCACCCGCCACACCACCTGCTGGAAAGCCGTGGTCCGTTCTTGCTTTCTGGCTTTCCTGCTGAACTAGCTGGGTGCCGTTCGCTTGGTGGTTAAACGTGTAGTTGCTGGCGTATTTTAACAGCCGTTTCAGACATCCCTGCCCGGGGGGCCTTTTCTCCATGTTAACACTGGGGTCCTGTTCTGTTTGCTTCCCCAGCGCTTGACCACGTCCCACCCTGGTGAGCAGAGGGAGACGGTTCTGCAGGCCTACATCAGCAACGACCTCCTGGACTGTCACAGCCACAACCAGGTCAGTAAGCCACGGCCAGAGCCCGGCCAGGCCCTGCGTCCCAGGGAGTGACCTCGGCAGGTGCTGCTCTGCCCAGGTCCGGTGGTGACCGCACGTCCGCCCCGAGCTTCTTGGCTGGTGAGGTCGGCCGTTCACGCCGCACACTGGCCTGCCCTCCGCTTCCAGGAGGAGTCCCGCGCACACTGGAACTGCGTCGTTTCTCTCCTCTCCAGTTCCTAAACCTTTCCCGCCCCCTGCTGCCTACCATGAGCCCTGAAGACGGAGCATGGCTCAGGTTGCACATGGGAGGGACACAGACTCAGGCTCAGTAGCTGGGTCTTCCCCGTGACGTTTGTATGTGGCTTTGGACCACAGAGGTATGAACAGAGTGGCATCTGGGGTGAGAGGATCTGGCTGCAGACCTCTGCCCTGCCTGGGAGCCAGGTCATCTGAACGGCCACTCAGCCTCGGAGCTCCCCCAGCCAGGACAAGGAGCCGCCCAGCCCTGGGGCTGTTGGATGATTCCTGCCCTCTCGCTGGGGTTGGCCTGGCCTGGCCCAGCCCCAGGAGTTGCCGCGTTGCGGTTTTCCTGGTCTCTCTTCACCCCCTTACCTGTATTGGCACGAGACTTCACAGGACACCAGGACCTTGAACTTGGCGCATGTATTGCGGATACTGCATCTCTTGACTTGTGCTGAGTTTCTGTCCGGAATGTTCTGAACACCTGAAGCTCCTGTGAAGCTTCGCTGCACCCGAGCATGAGGCTGGTCACACCCTCGTGTGCACCCTGCAGCACCCTGCAGAGCGAAGCGCACGTTGCTGTGTCGCGGGTGCCGCTTGGTTCTTTCACGTAGTCTCATGCTGTCGTGAAAGACTTGTGCTAAGGGTGAGAGTAATTCCATTCTGAGCCTCGCCACACTTCCTGGACCGCAGGATGCGCGTTTTCTCCGCATTCTAACGTCTGTGCAGCCGAGGCGTGGCGTGTCTCACAGGTGTGTTGTAGTTGAATTGGCAGTGGGATTTCCTTTCTTGATTACATTTATTTAAAAAAAAAAACGCCGTGTTCTCTAACGAAGGGCGTCTTAGGATTGGTCGTATGTGGTTTTTATCGGGATGCTGTGGCCTGTGTAGGCATTATGAGTGTGTTTCTTCCTCAAGGTATCGAGTGCTGTGGTTTATTTTTGAGCCGGAGTCCTCACAGGGTGTCTGGGACTCTGGCGGGCGAGAAGACTCCTTGTCTCGTGTGACGTGGGCGCCGGGTCACCATGACACTCACACCCACGCCAGCACCGCAGGGCATCCGACCTCGCAGGAGGGAAGCTGAAACTCCTGCCTCGTCCGCCTGGCTGGGAGGCGCTCGGAGCTCAGCTGAGCCTCATTAAAGTGCAGCCCTCAGGAGGTCGGGGTGGGCCCAGGATCGGCAGGTGCTGCTGGGCCGCCCGGGCCCTGAGAATCGCTGTTCTCTGCAGGGAGACGGCAGCGGGGTCGCAGCGCAGAGCTGCCGCGAGCTGAGTCTGGTGTCGCGTGGCTGCCAGGGGCTGACGGCACTGTGGCCACGTCACCTGTCTAGCATAGCATACACGTCTACGCAGACGCAAGTCCTTCAACCTGAGAAGTAGGGTTCATGCGTTTCAGCCCTAAACCATCGCTCACATAGCTGAGTGTAGAGGACAGTTTCAGGAGTAATAAAGCAAATACTGATTTTCTGTCGCCCGAGTTAAATAGAAATTTAGTATCTCGGAAACTTCTAGATCGTATCCCCTTTCCTTTCGTCAGAAGGTAGCCACAGGGACGGGCATTTAACCTTAGAGTTAAGAGCCCTGTGGCCTCCATCAGAGTGCCCTGGGTTCAGTTCCTGGCTGCAGCTCCTGATTCCAGCTTTCTGCTAATGCAGACTCTGGGGTACAGTGGTAATGGCTCAAGTGACCGCCCCATGGGAGACCTGGATTGCATTCCCGACTCCTGGTTCTAGCCCGAGGCAGCCCCAGCCATTGCAGGCATTTGGGGAGTGAATCAGCAGTTGGGTGCTCTCTCTGCCTCTCAAATCAAGAAAGAAAAAAAAATTACAGTAGAACACATACAACATAAAATGTACCCCCTTAACCATTCTATTTACAGAGAGAAGGAGAGAGAGAGCTTCCATCCACTGGTTCACTCTCCAGGTGGCTTCAGTGGCCAGAGCTGGGCCAGTCCGAGCTTCTTCCAGGTCTTCCAGGTGGCTGCAGAGGCCCAAGGACTTGGGCCATCTTCTGTGCTTTCCCAGACACATTAGTAGGGAGCTGGATCAGAAGTGGAGCAGCTGGGATTTGAACCTGCATCCACATGGGATGTTGGCAGTGCATTGTGACCTGCTACGTCACAGTACCGGGCCCCCTGCTAACCATTTGTAAGTGTACAGTTCAGTGATGCTAAATCCAGTGATAACATGCAGCCGTCACTTCCATCCACCTCCATAAGTAACTCGTCATCTTATAAAACCGAAACTCTGTACCCATCAGGCAGTAACTCCGCATTTCCCCCAGCCAGCCCCTGGCAGTTGGCCTCGACTTCCTGTCTCTGTGATTTGGACCACTCCTAGTACCGCGTGTGAGAGGAATCACACGTGTTTGTCTTTACAGGACTGACTGCCTTCACTGAGCCCGTTGTCTGCAGCGTTCATTCCTGAGTCAGTTTCTTTCCTTTTTGATGCTAACATCCCATTGTGTGGCTGCACCGTGTTTCACTTGTCTCTCTCTGTCTCTCTTTAAGATTTTATTTCTTTGAAAGGAAGAATTAGAAGAGAGAAAGAAAGAGACATACCTTCTATCCACTGGTTCACTCCCCCAAATGTCCACAACAGCCAGGGCTGGGCCAGGCCGAAGCCAGGAGCTTCAGCCAGGTCTCCCACCTGGGGGCAGGGACCCAGGGACTTGAGCCATCTTTTGCTGCCTTTCCCAGGCCATTAGCAGGGAGCTGGATCAGAAGTGGAGCAGGTGGGACTTGAGCCGGCACCCACATGGGATGCTGGCATTGCAGGCAGCTGCTTAACTTGCTATACCACACAGCTGCCCCCCCCCCACTTTTTTTTTTTAATGATTTACTTATTTTTATTTGAAAGGCACAGTTAGAGAGAGAGAGATTTTCCATCCATTGATTTATTCCCCAAATGGCCACAACAGCTGGTCCCGGGCCGGGCTGAAGCCTGGAGCCTGGAACTCCATCTGGGCCTCCCACGTCGGGGGCAGAGTACCAAGCGCTCAGGCCGTCTTCTTCTGCTTTCCCAGGCCATTAGCAGGAGCTGGATTGGCAGTGGAGCAGTCGGGGCTCACTTGAGCCAGCGCTCAGATGGGATGCCAGCGCTGCAGGCAGGGGCCTGACCGCTGTGCCACGGCACTGGCCCTTGCCTGTCTCATCATCCGTGAGTGGACTCGTGGGTCAGCCCCCTGTCGTGAGCAGTGCTGCTGTGATGTGGGTGTGCACGTCCTGACACTTGGGTGAATCCGTTCCTGGCTTTTCCTTACAGTTTCCCTACCCATGTTTGTGTTCACTGAGTCACAGGCACAAACCTCGCCCTGCGGGGAGATGCCGTACCCAGGAGGAGGTGGCTTCATCACGATGGCTGAGCCCTGGTTGGACACAGCTTCCCTGGGCACAGTTCATGCCCCCTCTGGGGACATGGGCAGCCAAGGTCCCGAGAGTCCTGGGAGGCACAGGGCGTCTGGTCATCGGATATGGCTTGTCCGGCGGCGGCATGTATGCCAAGGCCGTGTACGCTCACCGAGGCTACTTCTGGGTCTCTGCGGTTGATCAGACGAGTGCCCCTGTGGGGCTAAAGGACTGTGCACAGCTGATCCACACAGCAGGGTGGGAAATAGGGGCTGGACCCTGGTCAGCGCGTGGCCACGGCTCTCCAAGGGCAGCTGAGAGTCTGGGCTCCTCTCACCCCACAGTTTGTGCTCTGCTTAAAAATATGCTGCGTGAGGCACGACCTTAGTGACATTGACTAAAACTACACACTGTGTCCTAGCAAAGCCACTCCCAGGTAGAAGCCCAATGCAGATGTGTCCATATGGTCCCTAACACATAGGAGAATGTTCATGGCAGCACTACTTACAAGAACCAAAACACTGGGGCGGGCGTTGTGGTGCAGGGAGTCAGCCCACACTCGGAATGCCTGCATCCCGTACAGCAGGGCCTGGTCTGAGTCCTGGCTCCCCTGCTTCTAAACCAGCTTCCTGCTAATACAGCTACGGGGCAGCAGATGATGGCTCAGTACCTGGGTTCCTGCCACCCACATGGAAGACCCAGATGGAGTTGGGCTCCTGGCTTCAGCCTGGCCCAGCCCTGGCTGTTGTAAGCATTTGACAAGTGAACTCACAGATAAAAGATCTCTCTTTTTCTCTGTGTCTCTCCCTCTCTCTCTGTCACTCTCTGCATTTCAAATAAATAATAGCTAAATATTTATTTATTAAGATTTATTTGATTTATTTGAAAGGCAGAGTGAGAGAGAGAGAGAAATCTTCCATCCACTGGTTCATTCCCCACATGGCTTGCAGTGGCCATGGTTGGGCCAGGCTGAAGCCAGGAGCTAGGAGATTTATCCGGGTGCTTTATATGGGTGCAAGGGCCTAAGGACTTGGGCCATCTTCTGCTGCTTTCCTAGGTGCATTAGAAGGGAACTGGATTGGAAGTGGAACAACTGGGACTCAAATGGGCACCCGTATGGGATGCTAGCAGCATTGTAGGTGGCAATTTAACCCATTATGCCACGATGTCAGTCCCCAGTAGCTAAATCTTAAAAAAAAAAAAAAAAAAAAAAAAAAAAAAGAACCAATACATTGGTGTTACTCGATTCTGTCAACAGTAGAATGGGTACTGTAGCATATTTGTGAAATGGCTCACACTGAGCCATGAGAAGGAACACACAACATAGACCATGCGTGACTCACAAAGTCTATTGGAAAAGGCAGGAAAAAACACATAATGCATGATTTCATTTAGTTGAAGACTCTGATCTGCGGTGACAATGTTACCCTGGGTCTGGGAGGGGTCCCGGCAGGGTCTCTGGGGCTGTGGTCCTGTTCTGTTTCCTGCCTGGCGACTGGTTGCCCACGCATTCACATCGTGCGAACTCATCGAGCCGCGCGCTCACGATCTGTGCGGTTGTCTGTAGGCGTGTTGTACTTCAATTAAAACTTCGCGTAAAGGAAGGTGGCGTAACGGCCGTGGGCACCTGGGGACGACAGGCTTCAGCCTGTCAGCCCTTGTCAGCTCCGGGCATCCTGCACTGGTGGCCTCCGCCCCGGGCGCCCGGCTGCTGCCCAGAACCCCCTGCCCGACCGTCCGTGGGGTCTGGTCACCTGTCCCGCCCTGGATTCCTGTCTCCGCTGTCTGTTCTCTTATTGGTTTGTTCTCTTTGTTCTCCTCTGGGGGTCTCCTGGTCTCTGGGTTCTGGGTTCTCGTTTGCGTTGATTGCAGAGCGCTCTTACTTCGTGGGCCCAGTGCAGTTCCTTTTCTCTCAGAGGGCTTCGGTGACGCGCTCCTGTTGAGTTTTCGTTTTCCTCTCCCTGCGCCGTCTCATTTCCTTGGAGGTGCCTCTTTCCTGCCATCACTTTGTCCGTTTTCTGCGTCGGAAGCTTACCTGGCTGTCGGGTGGTCCGGGGGAACCCGCCATCGACACGAGGGGGGCTGTGAGCCCATTGGAGTTCCGGGTGTGAGGGCGGGTCTGTCCACACAGACAACCCGAGTGGGATCCGGGGCACGTGGACTGGGAGCCTTGGGTTTCGGGGTCTCTAGTTTTGCTCATTTTGCCCTGATCTTGCCATCTCCCGCCCGGAGGGCAGGGGCCTTGCTGCTGGTGCTCTGGGAGCGCTCGTTGTGCAGTGAGGCCTGCCCCCTCCACGCAGGGCCAGAGCCGGCTCGCCTGTGCCTGGGCCCCAGCACAGAGACCCTCTGCGTCTCACAGGAGCACACAGCCCTTCCTGCGTGGGGAAGTGTGGGCAGCAGGATGCTGGGCCCAGCACAGAGACCCTCTGCGTCTCACAGGAGCGCACAGCCCCTTCCCGGGTGGGGAGGTGTGGGCAGCAGGGTGCTGGGCCCAGCACAGAGACCCTCTGCGTCTCACAGGAGTGCACAGCCCCTTCCTGTGTGGGGAGGTGTGGGCAGCAGGATTCTGGGCCCAGCACAGAGACCCTCTGCGTCTCACAGGAACACACAGCCCCCTCCTGCGTGGGGAGGTGTGGGCAGCAGGATGCTGGGCCCAGCACAGAGACCCTCTGCGTCTCACAGGAGTGCACAGCCCCTTCCTGCGTGGGGAGGTGTGGGCAGCAGGGTGCTGGGCCCAGCACAGAGACCCTCTGCGTCTCACAGGAACACACAGCCCCCTCCTGCGTGGGGAGGTGTGGGCAGCAGGATGCTGGGGCCCAGCACAGAGACCCTCTGCGTCTCACAGGAGTGCACAGCCCCTTCCTGCGTGGGGAGGTGTGGGCAGCAGGATGCTGGGGCCCAGCTGCCACTCCAACAACTCCTGCTCTTTCATCTTTGTGTTCCCAGCTCTCGGGCCTCTCAAAGGAAAAGTGATAGGAACTCGCCGCCGCCTCCATGCCCACTGCCGCCCTGAGACTCGGCTTGCAGTGTGTGGGCCCTCTCAGCCCGCTGGCGTTCCGCACCCTGGCTCCCCGAGGTGCGGCGGTGGCCCGGTCTCCCATGCTTCCCTCTCAGTCCTTGAGTGTGTGTCTTACTGTAGGCTTGCCGGGCTCTGGAGGGGGCAGAGCCAGATGCGCGTGTTGGAGCCGCCCAGAACCTGGACACACAGCCTGGGCAGCACAGCAAACAGCCCTGCTCCCCGTGTGCCGGCCCTGGCTCTCAGGGCTTGGCATTGTTAATCCACTCGGTACAGAGGAGCTGCTTCTCGCCAAGTCTCGTCAGACGTCGACGGGAGATGGAGACTCACAGATGAAACGCTGGGCTTCAGCCTGTTTGTTCCACCCCGCATGAGACCAGAGAAGAGGAGGAGCAGACGGTGTGGGAGGCACCCGCTCCCTCTGCCTGGCCTCACCCCCGGTCTTTCCCGTCCCCCTGTCCCCACAGAGGAGCGTGCTGCAGCTGCTGAACTCCAAGAGCGAGGCAGTACGCCAGTACATGGCCAGGCTCATCAACGCCTTCGCGTCACTCGCCGAAGGTGAGACGTCAGCCTGGAACAGCGTCCAGGTGGTTTCCAAAGTACGACTTTTCCCCCCATAACCTCTCTCCCACCCGCAACCATCCCATCTCCCACTCCCTCTCCCATCCCATTATTCTTTATGATTCATTTTCAATTATGTTTATATACAGAAGATCAGCTTAGTATATACTAAGTAAAGATTTCAACAGACTGCACCCACAAAGACACACAAAGTATAGCATACTGCTTGGGTAGTACTTGTACTGTTAATTCGCATAGTACAACACATTAAGGACAAAGATCCTGCATGGGGAGCAGGTGCACAGTGACTCCGGTTGTTGATTTAACAATTGACACTCTTATTTATGATGTCAGTGATCACCCAAAGCTCTTGTCATGAGCTGCCAAGGCTATGGAAACCTCTTGAGTTCACCAACTCCAATCTTATTTGACAAGGTCATAGTCAAAGTGGAAGTTCTCTCCTCCCTTCAGAGAAAGGTACCTCCTTCTTTGATGGCCTGTTCTTTCCACTGGGATCTCACTCACAGAGATCTTTCATTTAGGTCATTTTTTTTTGCCACAGTTTCATGGCTTTCCATGCTTGTGAAACTCTCATGGGCTTTTTAGCCAGATCTGAATGCCTTAAGGGCTGATTCTGAGGCCAGAGTGCTGTTTAGGACATTTGCCATTCTATGAGTCTGCTGTGTATCCTGCTTCCCATGTAGGATCATTCTTTCCTTTTTAGTTCTATCAATTATTATTTGCAGACAGTGGTCTTATTTATGTAATCCCTTTGACACTTAATCCTATCTTTTTGATTAATTATGAACTTAAACTGATCACTTTAACAACTAAGGTGGCATTGGTACATGCCACCTTGGTGGGATTGAATTGGAATCTCCTGGTATGTTTCTAGCTCTACCGTTTGGGGCAAGTCCAATTGAGCATGTCCCAAATTGTACATCTTCTCCCTCTCTTATTCCCACTCTTATATTTAACAGGGATCACTTTTCAGTTAATTTTAAACGCCTAAGAATAATTGTGTGTTAATTAAAGAGTTCAACCGATGGTATTAAGTAAAACAGACAAAAAAAATACTAAAAGGAATACAATAGTAAATTGTTCCTCGACAGTCAGGACAAGGGCTGATCAAGTCACTGTTTCTCATAATACCAGTTACTTCTACAGGTTTCCTTTTAGGTGCTCAGTTAGTTGTCACCGATCAGGGAGAACATATGATATTTGTCCCTTTGGGACTGGCTTATTTCACTCAGCATGATGTTTTCCAGATTCCTCCATTTTGTTGCAAATGACCAGATTTCATTTTTTTTTTACTGCTGTATAGTATTCTATAGAGTACATATCCCATAATTTCTTTATCCAGTATTTTGTTGATGGGCATTTAGGTTGATTTCATGTCTTAGCTATTGTGAATTGAGCTGCAATAAACATTGAGGTGCAGAGAGCTCTTTTATTTGCCAATTTAATTTCCTCTGGGTAAATTCCAAGGAGTGGGATGGCTGGGTCATGTGGTAGGGCACGGGTTTCCCGTGTATCACGGCGACAGCCACTGGAGGTCTTTCACCACAGCAAGTCTGGGTGGTTTCAGAGGAAGCTGTGTGCGTTTGCTCTGCAGGTGCCCTGGCTTTGTGCTGGTCCTTTTAGATGCCTTCAGGTGTGTGATGGGTAGTGCATTGCGGGGGTTTCCTGGAAAGGCAGAGTCAGGTCAGTGAGCCAGCTAAAGCTGGTTCCGGTGAGTGCTGCTCTGGCTTCCTCTGAACGACTGTACCCACTTAAAGGATTTGGAGAGGCCAGAAATAACCTGCTACCGCAAGGGAATCAAGATGATTTTACAAAACGCCATCATTTTCCCTACGGTCTCAGTTGAGCTCTTCTACAACACAATTCAGAGTTGTTTTCGTGTTGTGAATTTGTGATATTCTAGAAGTTTACTCATTCGTTTGTTTCTCTTTGCAGCCATCTGGCAATGATTTATTACGAGCCACGGTATGGGCCGGGCCATTTGAGTAATAACGCTGTTGAAACTCACATTTGAAATTAGCATCTTTCATATCAACACAGAAGTCCACACCAGGCCAGTGACCGTTCTAGGTTTGCCGCAGGTTCCCCCTTCTCCAGCCCTGGCCATGTCTGGAGGGAACAGGGGGTGTGGCCAGGCCACAGGGCTCCTAAGACACAGATTTCCTCCTTGCTGACCCGACTGTCAGGCCTAGGATTCAGGCACCTAAAGGACGTGCTTCCCCCAAGAACATGGCATTGAATTACTTTCAGCTCACAATGGGAATGGTTTCCAATTCAGCAGCTGGTTGATTGAATAAAACCAACTTTTTAGAACAAATGTGGGTTTTTTTTAGGATGTTATTTTTTTATTTTAGAGTCAGAGTTACTGAGAGAAGGAGAGAGAGACAGAGACAGAGGTCTCCCATCTGTAGGTTCACTCCCCAAATGCCTGCAATGGTTGGAGCTGAGCCGATCCGGAGCCAGGAGCCAGGAGCTTCTTCCAGGTCTCCCACGTGGGTGTAGGGGCCTAAACACTTGGATCATCTGATGCTTTCTCGGGCGCATTAGCAGGGAGCTGGATCAGAAGCGGAGCAGGGGCCAGCACTGTAGCATAGCAGGTAAGGCCGCCACCTGCAGTGCTGGCATCCCACGTGGGCACTGGTTCAGGTCCTGGCTGCTGCACTTCCGATCCAGCTCTCTGCTGTGGCCTGGGAAGGCAATGGAGGATGGCAAGTCCTTGGGCCCCTGGACCCATGTGGGAGAACCTGGAGAAATCTGGCTCCTGGCTTCAGATCAGAGCAGCTCCAGCCGTTGCGGCCAATTGGGGAGTGAACCAGTGGATAGAGGACACCCCCTCTTTCTCTCCCTCCCTCTCTCCCCCTCCCTCCCTCTGCCTCTGCCTCTCCTTCTCTCTGTAACTCTGACTTTCAAATAAATAAATAAATCTTTAAAAAAAAAAAAAAAGAAGAAGAAGAAGTGGAGCAGCCGAGACTCACACCAATGCCCGTGAGATGCCGACGTCACAGGTGGCGGCTTTACCCACTGCTGCGCCAGCCCCAAGAAACGTGTTTTGCTGAGTGTTGCAAAATGTAAATGACCAAGCCCTGCTGTTGCCGGCAGCATTTGCCTAGCAAGTGGAGTTGGGGTGCACCGGGGCCCCTGCACCTCTCACCGTCTCTTCTCTGCTTGTCAGGGCGCCTGTACCTTGCCCAGAACACGAAGGTGCTGTGGTTGCTGGAGGGGAGGCTGAAGGAGGAGGACAAGGACGTCATCGCCCGGGAGAACGTCCTCGGGGCCTTGCAGAAGTTCAGCCTCAGGTGAGGACCACTGTGTGCTGTGACAGCTCGGGAGGCAGGTGGGGCTTCCCCGAACCCCAGGAAAGGATGAGGCTGGAAGCTTCGCTGTGCACCCCGCTCGAGGCTGCAGGGCTGGCGGAAGACTTAAAGGCAGCCTGGTCGCCTGCTGGTGGACGACCTGGGCCAGCCAGGTGTGCTCGCGTCTCCACCTGCACCCCAAGGTTAGACGAGCCTGGCCGAGCCCCAGCCTTGCTGCTGCCCGGTCCCTGGTGCGAGCTGTGCCCCAAATGAGCCGTCACAGGAGGGCGGGCGGGGTGGGCCTGTGGGCGTCCTGGCTGCGGGTCCACACGTCCAGCAGCCCAGGAGCGACCCCGCGTCTTGGCCTGGACCCGGTTACAGCTTGGGACAGCTCCATATCAGGAATCTAAAATCAGACACTTCCTGAACCAGTCCTGGTATCCTTCCAGAACTTTCCTTTTAATTGGCGGCTTCTTAAATTGTTTTGAATGCTATAAAACTCAGCCATTTCAAGTGTATACTTCAGTGCCTTTCAGTAACTGTCCGGAGGCGGGCAGCTGTGGCACAGTGGCATCGTGGCGCCTTTCTGCCACCTCAGAGAGAAACCTCAGCCCCATTTAGTCACTCCTCCTCCGAGCCCCAGCCCCAGGGCCCCCGAGCCCCCTGCTGTCGGTCAGCCGCTGCTGGACACCCACTTGGGTGGACTCCTGTTATGTGTGTGTTTCTGCGTGGCAGCCCTGTGCACCTGCTTCTGACCCTGTGCGCCTGCTCGTGACCCTGTGCGCCTGCTCCTGACCCTGTGCACCTGCTCCTGGCCCTGTGCGCCTGCTCGTGGCCCTGTGCGCCTGCTCCTGGCCCTGTGCGCCTGCTCCTGACCCTGTGCGCCTCCTCCTGACCCTGTGCGCGTACTCCTGGCCCTGTGCGCCTGCTCGTGGCCCTGTGCGCCTGCTCCTGGCCCTGTGCGCCTGCTCGTGGCCCTGTGTACCTGCTCGTGGCCCTGTGCGCCTGCTCGTGACCCTGTGCGCCTGCTCCTGGCCCTGTGCGCCTGCTCGGGACCCTGTGCGCCTGCTCCTGGCCCTGTGCGCCTGCTCCTGGCCCTGTGCGCCTGCTCCTGGCCCTGTGCGCCTGCTCCTGGCCCTGTGCGCCTGCTCCTGACCCTGTGCGCCTGCTCCTGGCCCTGTGCGCGTACTCCTGGCCCTGTGCGCCTGCTCGTGGCCCTGTGCGCCTGCTCCTGACCCTGTGCGCCTGCTCCTGGCCCTGTGCGCCTGCTCCTGACCCTGTGCGCCTGCTCCTGACCCTGTGCGCCTCCTCCTGACCCTGTGCGCGTACTCCTGGCCCTGTGCGCCTGCTCGTGGCCCTGTGCGCCTGCTCCTGGCCCTGTGCGCCTGCTCGTGGCCCTGTGTGCCTGCTCGTGGCCCTGTGCGCCTGCTCGTGACCCTGTGCGCCTGCTCCTGGCCCTGTGCGCCTGCTCCTGGCCCTGTGCGCCTGCTCGTGACCCCGTGCGCCTGCTCGTGGCCCCGTGCGCCTGCTCCTGGCCCCGTGCGCCTGCTCGTGACCCCGTGCGCCTGCTCGTGACCCCGTGCGCCTGCTCCTGACCCTGTGCGCCTGCTCCTGGCCCTGTGCGCCTGCTCCTGACCCTGTGCGCCTGCTCGTGACCCTGTGCGCCTGCTCCTGACCCTGTGCGCCTGCTCCTGACCCTGTGCGCGTACTCCTGACCCTGTGCGCCTGCTCCTGGCCCTGTGCGCCTGCTCCTGGCCCTGTGCGCGTGCTCCTGGCCCTGTGCGCCTGCTCCTGGCCCTGTGCGCCTGCTCCTGGCCCTGTGCACCTGCTCCTGACCCTGTGCGCCTGCTCCTGGCCCTGTGCGCCTGCTCGTGACCCTGTGCGCCTGCTCCTGACCCTGTGCGCCTCCTCCTGACCCTGTGCGTGTACTCCTGGCCCTGTGCGCCTGCTCGTGGCCCTGTGCGCCTGCTCCTGGCCCTGTGCGCCTGCTCGTGGCCCTGTGCGCCTGCTCCTGGCCCTGTGCGCCTGCTCCTGGCCCTGTGCGCCTGCTCCTGACCCTGTGCGCCTGCTCCTGGCCCTGTGCGCCTGCTCCTGGCCCTGTGCGCCTGCTCGTGACCCTGTGCGCCTGCTCGTGGCCCTGTGCGCCTGCTCCTGACCCTGTGCGCCTGCTCCTGGCCCTGTGCGCCTGCTCGTGACCCTGTGCATCTGCTCGTGGCCCTGTGCGCCTGCTCGTGACCCTGTGCGCCTGCTCCTGGCCCTGTGCGCCTGCTCCTGACCCTGTGCGCCTGCTCCTGGCCCTGTGCGCCTGCTCGTGACCCCGTGCGCCTGCTCGTGGCCCTGTGCGCCTGCTTGTGACCCTGTGCACCTGCTCGTGACCCTGTGCGCCTGCTCCTGACCCTGTGCGCCTGCTCCTGGCCCTGTGCACCTCCTCCTGTCCCTGTGCACCTGCTCCTGGCCCTGTGCACCTGCTCCTGGCCCTGTGCACCTGCTCCTGACCCTGTGCATCTGCTCGCGGCCCTGTGCACCTGCTCATGGCTGAGCAGCTCTGCATTCTGTGGGTGCACTGTGTTTTATTCATCTGCTCGTCAGCTGGTAGCTGTTTGAGTTGTTCTCACTTTCCATCTGTTACCCATGATGCTGCTGGGAACACTTGTGTGCAAGTCTGTGTGGGCCTTCAGATTGTTCATGGGAAGTGGCATTGAAAGATCCATTTGGCCTAGGGGTGAGGCCACTGGGTCAGAGGCCGGTGTCCCACATCAGAGAGCCTGAGTTTGACCAGGCATCAGCTACCAGACTGCAGCATCCTGCAGTACGGACCCTGGCAGGCAGCAGGTCAGGGCTCACACAGCTGGGCCCCTGCCCAGCCGCGTCGGGGACCTGGATGGCGTTCCCAGCTCCTGGCTTCAGCAAGGCCCAGCCTTGGCTGCTGTAGGCTTCTGGGGCATGAAACGGCAGACAGATTCTCTGCCTCTGTGTGTCCGTGTCTCTCTCTTTGTCTCTCAAGTACATTTTTTAAAAAAGGGTTTATTTTGGTGCAAAAATATTTTGAGATCCATGCAGTTTCTTCACAATATGCATTTTCCATGAACTTGACGTCCTTTGCCTTCACCTGGGTTTTAGCTGTCGTCCCTCAGAGAGAGCCACCTCACTTTCTCTGCCTTTATTAAGACTCCTGGGGCAGGCATGGTGGCTCCGCTGGTTAAGCCGCCTGTCAGGGTGCTGGGTCAAGTCCTGGCTACTCCACACTTCCGATCCCGCTTCTTGCCAAGGCTCCTGGGGGGCAGCTCCAGGGTCGTTACCTCCTCAGACCCTGTGCGCATTTCATTCTTGCTTGTCTGCAGGGGTGGGGAAGGTTTTTTGCAGTCAAGGGCCATGTGGCCATGAGCCATGCAAAACTATCAGCTTAGAAGTGAGCCTGCCATAGATTAATTGAATTTCGAGCCCTGCCTGCAGCTGCCTTGGCAGGGCCAGGCCAGATGACGTCACACCGCTGCTGTGCAGTGATAAGTGGTTGCTGACCACACTGGGGAGGCTAACTGCAGTGAAGCAGCAGGTGTGAGACGCAGGGAGGAAATAGTTATTCTGGGTAAGGCAGACATCGTTCTCCCCCAGGGAGCAGCCGAGCCCTGGAGAGCGTGGGGAGTGCGCGCTCCGTGGCCAAGAGCAGCCCCACGGCTCCTTGTTCGCCACACTCCCGCAGGCGGCCGTGCTGTGCTAACCTGTCACCAGTGCTGGCCCCCTCCCAGTGCTTGGGTTTGCAGGCAATGCAGTGGCTTCTCCTGGCGTGACCTTGCTCAGTGTCGTCCATTCCGAGGGCTGACGTGATGCCGGTGACCGTGGTGGGCTGGGTCGCGCGTCCTGAGACTCTGCAGCTGGCCTCTGTGTGTTGCCCAGCACAATGAGCTTCCTGGCCCCTGCTGTGCAGATCTGAAGCAGAGCACGCCGCACTGGGGTTTTACTGTCTCTCTTTCTTTTCTTTTGTTTGTTTTATTTGAAAGGCAGAGCCACAAAGCGGGGGGGGGGGGGGGGGGAGGCAGGGGAGAGAGAGAGAGAGAAAGAGAGGTGTCTTCCATCTGCTGGTTCACTGCCCAAATGGCCGCAACCGCCGGAGCTGGCCTGATCCAAAACCCGGAGCCAGGAGCTTCTTCCGGGTCTTCCACGTGGGTGCAGAGGCCCAAGGATTTGGGCCATCTTCTACCTCTTTCCCAGGCCATAGCAGAGAGCTGGATCAGAAATGGAGCAGCCAGGACTCGAACTGGCACCCGTATGGGATGCCGGCACTGCAGATGGTGGCATTCCCTGCTACGCCACAGCGCCGGCCCCTAAGATTTATTTCTTTATTTGAAAAGTAGAGTTACAGAGAGGGAGGGAGAGAGGTCTTCCATCTGCTGGTTCACTTCCCAGATGGCCACAACGGCAGTGGCTGGGCCAGGCCAAAGCCAGGAGTCTGAAAGTCCCCCTGGTCTCCCATGTGGGTGCAGGGCCCAAGCAAGCACCTGGGCCATTTCTGCTGCTTTGCCAGGCCGTAGCAGAGAGCTGGATCGGGAGTGGAGCAGTCGGGACTAAGCCGGCACTCACATGGGTGCCGTGTCACTGGCAGTGACCTTAGCTGCCACCCCCAATTCTGCTAGTTTTGTGTACAGAAAAGGAAACTTTCAGAGTAGGAGGCCTCCTTCTGGTTTCTCTTTAACCCCTTGGTAGCGCCCTGAAGCATAGGGCTTGCTGTTTCCGTAGCGTGGTTTAACCGTGAAAAGCTTCTCCGGCCGAGGCATCTGTGCAGCCTGAGCCTCTGGTCGGCGCGGCCTGACTGCGCTCTGAGTGGGGCAGGGCCCCTGGTGTTCACATCGCCCTCTCTGTCACACCAGGCGTCCGCTGCAGACAGCCATGATTCAGGACGGCCTCATCTTCTGGCTGATCGACACCCTGAAGGAGCCCGACTGCCTGTCCGACTACACGCTCGAGTACTCCGTGGCTTTGCTGATGAACCTCTGCCTGCGCAGCGCAGGTCTCAGGGCCCCGCCCCTCCCTCACTGCTGGCTCTGGGTGGAGGGGACGCATCCTGACCCCGGAGCCTCGATGCCCAGCGAGTCTCGCTGCCCTGGCCCCCGGAGGACAGGCGGACGCCGCGGTACCAGCGTGGCAATGGAAAGAAGGGGTGTTTGTACCCGTGGCGCCCACCGTAAGGGGACGTTCCACTTGTCTGCATTCTCCCTCGTCACCATTGCGTTATTCAAAGTTAGGAAGTCAAGGGTTGCGATCCCTCCCCTAAGACCGAGGGGCGTGCGCCCCTGGGTCCCCGGGGTTGTGTTGGTGGCGGAGCAGTGAGGGTAGAGCCTGCGGCACCGCAAGTCACTCGCAAGGTTGATCGGTAAAGGTATCACACGCCCCACCGACACCATCCGCGACCCGGACTGGAAGAAGCTTCTTCGGAAGCAGTGCCACACGCAGCGTGAGCGGTGTCGGGAGGATGCCGGATCTGGCTCCAGCGCAGGGCTCCGTGCTCTTCACCCATGCGCTGCTGAGAGCTTCCGGCTCAGAGGTCAGCGTGCGCAGGCAGGCCTGGCTGCCCATCCCCGGCCAGGCTGCGGTCAGCTTCCTCGCTGCCACCGGTGTCGTTGCAGTGGTGGTGACGCCGGGGTTTGGAACCCCTGCGAGGCCCGTGCACACTGGGGGGGGCGGCCCGCGCACTGGGGAGGTGGCGCCTGGCCCTGGAGCACGCCACCCCGCCTGTGCCATCCCTGCGGCGACGGCCACCACTTCCCCGTCAGCTTTTGAGGTGGGTCTTGACAGTCTGCTTCCAAGAGGAGGGAGCCGAGGCAGAGTGGTTAAGTGTCTCGCCCAAGGTCGCACAGTGATAGGCAAAGGAGCCGAGTCTGCCTGACCTAAAACCGCTCCCGAGTTCGGCGCGTCACGTTTTGTCTCGTTTCGTCTTGTGTCTGTAGGGAAGAACATGTGTGCCAAGGTGGCGGGCGTCGTGCTGAAAGTTCTTTCAGATCTGCTTGGCCACGAGAACCACGAGGTACTCAGTGCTGCTCACCTGGGCTTGGGAGGTGCTGGGGAGGGGGGCCTGGGCGCAGGTGACTGCCCGGGCACGGGGCTGGCCGGGGATGTCGCCGCATTTGGAAAACAACCCTGCCTGCAGTTTCTTATAAGTGTTTTGTTTTTGAATCTTTCATTATTTTTAAAATTATGGAGCTCAAAAGCAAGGAGTTGTTCCTTTACTCATCATTAAAAAAAAAAAAAAACACCTTAAATGTAAATTTTTTTTTAATTTGAGGGGCAGAGACAGATGGGCAGAGAGAGATCCCCCGTCCCCTGATTCACTCCCCAAGTGCCTGCAACAGATGGCTCTGCACAGGTCTGAAGCCAGCAGCTTGGAATGCAGTCCACGTCTCCCGTGTGGGTGTCAGGAACCTGATTACTGCGCCTCACCACTGCCTCCCAGTCTGCGTTACCAGGAAGCCGGAGTCGGGAGGCGGAACTGGGAACTGAACCCAGTGCTCTGACTGGGACACAGGCATCCCAGCCGGTGTCTCGGCTGCCAGCCCTTCACCGCGCGGCTGCTGGCACCCTGTCCCCCTTGTGTGGCTGGGTCCCCATCGGGCCTCCCTTTCTCCTGGGCCTCTAGTCTTGCTCCTTCCTGCCAATACCAACACCCAATCCTGGTGTGGAATTAGAAGATAAGATTCTCTGATACAAAGAAAAGTTGAAAGCCATGGTTTTTCTAATGAAAAGTTCATTGAAAGTGTACATCGTGAAAAAAACTATGCATACAATTCAACTTTTTTTTTGAAGGTTTATTTATTTGAAAGGCAGAGTTACAGAGAAGCAGAGGCGGATAGAGAGAGAGAGGTCCAGATGGCCACAACAGCTGGAGCTGGGCAGATCCAAAGCCGGAAGCCAGGAGCTTCCAGGTCTCCCACGCGGGTGCAGGGGCCCAAGCACTTGGGCCATCTTCTGTGGTTTCCCAGGTGCACCAGCAGGGAGCTGAATCGGAAGTGGAGCAGCTGGAACTCAAACCGGCGACCACATGGGATGCCAGGCCCGCAGGTGGCAGCTTCACCCGCTACACCCTAGCGCCAGCCCCTTGAGATTTTTTTAAAGTAAACATCCTTTCATTCTACTCGCCCATGAACCTTTTGAATCCCCTTGGTACGTCCGTGGATGTGTTTGCAGCCTTCAGATCTCAGGGTACCGTGTCCTGTGTGCTTGATTGGCAGAAATGGCAACTCCCCTGTGTGACTTTCCCCTGTGCGAGGGCCTCCCAGGTGGCCTTCTAGTTCATTCATTGCACCCCTGCCGTGTCACCTGTCCAGACCTTCAAGGTGGACACTTGGGTTGCCTTGGGCTCTGCTGCCATACTGGCCCCCAGTGGACAGCAGTGCCCATGCCGCTCGGGAGCCTGTGCCGGTAGACACTGAGCGCTGCCGGCCCCCGCCTAACTCGGGCTCGGGTCACTGTCAGTTTGGCAGATGGTAAAAGTGATGGTGAAGTGTGGCACTGGGGCAAAGTGGTGGGCGGGGAGCACGCAGTCCCCTGAGAAGGGGCCTCTCACTCACCCAGCCCCTGCCGTGGACCCTGTCCTGGCTGCTGGGTTCCCTGTGTAAGTAAGCTCCTTCCTCAGAGGTCGCCTGATGGAGGTGACACCGTGGAGGAGGCGTTGACGCAGTGGCTGCCACCATTCGGATGCCCACAGAGTGCCTAGGTTCGAGTCCCCACTCCTCTCCTGATTCTAGCTTCCTGATGCTGTACACCCAGGCAGGCAGAGGGATAGTTCAAGTGTTTGGGCCCCTGCCCCCATGTGGGATACTTGGATTTAAGTTCCTGGCAGGTGAGGCCAGCACTGTGGTACAGTGGGTTAAGCCGCCGCCTGCGACTCCAGCATCCCACATGGATGCAGTTCAATCCCCAGCTGCTCCACTTCCGATCCAGCTCCCTGCTGTGGCTGGGAAAGCAGTGGAGGATGCCCACGTGCTTGGACCCCTCATCCACGTGGGAGACCTGGAAGAAGCTCCTGGCTTCTGTTGCAGCCCTTTGGGGTATGAACCAGCAAATGGAAGATCTCTCTCTCTCTTCTTTTTCTCTGCCTTGTTCTCTGTAACTCTGCCTTTCAAATAAATAAATCTTTTTTTTTAAGATTTTATTTATTTATTTGAGAGAGAGTTACAGACAGTGAGAGGGATAGAGAGAAAGGAACTTTAAAGGTTTCTTTTAAGAAGATTTATTTATTGAGGCCGGTGCTGTGGTGCAGTAGGTTAGTCCTTGGCCTGCTGCGCCGGCATCCCGTATGGGCACAGGTTTGTGTCCCGGATGCTCCTCTTCCAGTCCAGTTCTCTATTGTGGCCTGGGAGAGGAGTAGAAGATGGCCCAGGCACTTGGGCCCCTGCAGCCATGTAGGAAACCTGAAGAAGCTCCTGGCTTCGGATCGGCCCAGCTGCAGCCTTTGAAGCCACTTGAGGAGTGAGCCAGCGCATGGGAAATCTCTCTCTCTCTCTCTCTCTCTCTCCACTCCCCACCTTTCAAATAAATTAACAAATTTTTAAAAATAAATAAAAAGCCACTGACTCTGGGACAGTAGTGGGAGGAAGTACAGGAAGCAGATGTGAGAGTCCTATCTGGAGGCGCCCAGAGAAGCTTCCGGGAGACACCTCGGGGCTGTGGGAAGAGTGAGTCCAGCGAGGCGGACAGCAGGCACCTGGGCCAAGGCGTGAGACAGCCTTGTGGGGGCGGGTCCCTTGAGTGTGGTTTGGGCTTCATGGAGGGGTCCTGGGTGCTGTACAAGGAGCTAGGACTGTGCAGCTGGGCCCTGTGGGAGGTGTCTGAGATGGGGAGGAGGAGGCTCTGGCCGTAGTAGTAGAATTTTGGTGGTGATGGCTGAGTGAAAGGGCGAATGTCAAGTGTGGAGAGACCAACTTGGAGATTTGCCATGGTCTGGGTTGTGGACGCTGGCGTCTGAGCAAGGAACAGTGGCAGTGGATATGGAGAAGAAGGGTGGCTGCCTCTGGGACAGGCTGCGCGGGACACCTGCATCCCATGTCCAGTGCCTGGGTTCAGGTCCCAGTGCCAATCCCGGCTTCCTGCTGATGCACACCCTGGGGGGCAGCAGTGGTGGCTCTGCTACTCGGCTCCCTGCCACCAATATGGGAAACCCGGAAGGAGTCTGGGCTCCTGTCTTCAGCCTGGCTCAACCTTGACCATTGTGGGCCGTCGGGGAGTGAACCAGCAGACGGAAGATCTCCCTTTTGTCTGTCTGCCTGTCTCTGCATCTCTGCCTTTCAAATTAAAAAAAAAAAAAAAAAAAAGTAAATAAAGAGTTTGTATTTTAAAAAACGAAGAGTTCCTTTCAGACAGCTTGCGGAGTAACAGCAACAGCAGTGACGTGGGAGTTCCGGCCTGTGTGACTGAGGTGGGCGGGGTGTGCAGAGTTGATTGACAGGGAAACGAGCCCAGTGAAGTGCAGCGGGAGGAAGCCCAGGGAGGGCTGGCGAGTCCGGCGTTGGGCCCTCGGCTGTGGCTGTCGCTGGGACCTGCCAGTGGGGACGCCCATCATTGGGAAACCTGCGTCTTGGAGGCGAGCAGAGTTCTGCTGCCCACTCACTGGCCAGATTGGCGGAAGCCTGGTGTCGCAGTGGACCTGGGGGCTCCTGCAGCCGTGCTGATGGTGTTTCCTCTCCCCTCGCAGATCCAGCCCTACGTGAACGGCGCTCTCTACAGCATCCTCTCTGTCCCCTCCATCCGTGAGGAGGCGCGAGCCATGGTAAGCGTGTGCTTGAGAAATGGGGCGCGACCAGAGCTGTTAGGGCGGGGGCTGCCGTGGCTGGGCCCTGTGGAAGCATCCGGAGAGTTGACGAATGCCCTGGAATTACACCCGAGGTACGTGTGTGGTTCCTGGAGGGAGTGCCCGGCCCTTCCGTCAGATTCCTAGGGATCCCTAACTCCTGAACGAGCAGGAACCCCAGGGTTTATTTTTGCAAAGCTGGGGACACTCTGGTGGCCGCCAGCGGAACAGCAGAGCTGATGAGGGTTTCAAAGCTGCCGAGCGTTGGACTGGGTCCGGGAGGAGTTTGATTTAGCGTGTTTGCTTTGGTACTCACACTTGGAGAAATAAAGTAAAACTCGGGTGCTTCGTGGCTTACTTTAGCGGGACAGGTGTTTCTAGATGTAACCCAGAGACTACCGCCGTTTTATTCTTTATCCGCTCACCACGTGGAACCAGGTTCACAGAGTGAGGATTAGATGCCGCGCTGAAAGGATTGAGTGACTGCCACAGGCAAAGCACAGGCGAAACTACCACTGAGATGAGACTGGCAAAACATTTTTGTGATTGATTTTGGTAACTTCTAAGAATTGCTAAATCTTCTGGTTGCGCAGCAGGTTGAGCTCCCGTTCCGTATCAGAGTGCCTGGTTGGAGTCCTGGCTGCCCCTCTTCTGAGCCAGCTCCCTGCTGATGTACCTGGGAGGCATCAGAGGATGGCTCAAGTCCTTGGGCCCCTGCCCTCGTGTGGGGGCCTGGAATGAGTTCCTGGCTCCTGACTTTGACCTGGCTCAGCGCTGGCTGTTGCGTGCATTTGGGGAGTGAACCAGAGGATGGAAGCTCGGTTTCTCTCTCTCCCTCTTTCATTCTGCCTTTCAAATAAATAAATAAGTCTTTTTAAAATAAATACAGTTATGTCAGAGATAAAGACTTATTTAAAATCCATTCCATGTGATCACACTAAACAATGGAACTTAACTACTTGCTACTTTTTTGAAGATTTGTTTTTTTAATATTTAAAAAATTTATTTATTTGAGAGGTAGAGTTACAGACAGAGGGAGAGACAGAGAGATCTTCCTTCTGTTAGTTCACTCCCCAGATGGCTACAACAGCCGGAGCTGTGCCAATCTGAAGCCAGGAGCCAGGAGCCAGGTGCTTCTTCCCGGTCTCCCACGTGGGTGCAGGGGCCCAAGCACTTGGGTCATCTTCTACTGCTTTCCAGGCCACAGCAGAGAGCTGGATTGAAAGAGGAGCAGCCAGGACTAGAACCGGTGCCCATTTGGGATGCCGGTGCCACAGGTGGAGGATTAACCTACTACGCCATGGCACCGGCCCCTAATTATTTGAGAGGCAGAGACTGACAGAGAGATCGTCCATCCGCTGGTTCACTCCCCAAGTGGCTGCAACAGCTGGAGCTGTGCTGATCTGAAGCCAGGAGCCTGGAGCTTCTTCCAGGTCTCCCATGCAGATGCAGGGGCCCAAGGACTTGGGCTGTCTTCTGCTTTCCCAAGGCATAGCAGAGAGCTGGATCGGAAGTGAAGAAGCCGGGACTTGAACCGGCGCCTGTATGGAATGCCGGCACTGCAGACTAGGGATTTAACTCGCTGCAGCACAGCGCCGGCTCCCTGCTAGTTTTGAATCAGAAGTCTGCCCGTTCCGTACGGAGCAGGAGAAAATAAACGAGATTCCATTCTGCACTGTGGTCATTAGGTGAAGGAGGCAGCGTGGAGGCAGAGGCTGGGCGAGTGGGAGGGACAGCGGCCAGGCGAGGAAAGTCACACACAGGTGCAGGCCCCTTCCTTCCACCTTTCTCCTTCCTGGCCCAGGCAGCAGGAAGGAAGGGGGCTGCATGGCCGTAGCAGGAGGTCTGAGAAGTCGCAAAAGAGGAGAGAGAGAGAATGGCGCAGAAAAAAGGCTGACCACGTGATGAAGTCGGGTGAAAACCAAGCCTAGCAGTGAAGTAGCCAGGAAGCCCTCAGAGGTTTGGAAATCAAACAGCACCTACCTGTTCTGCATCACAGATCGCCCCAACACGGCGGTGGCTTACAAAGTTTTTAGGTGATTTCTTAGTTTCTGTGGGCAGGCGCGCACGAGCAGATAGCTGGGCGGCCCGACTCAGTGTCTCAGGCTGTGCGGGAGGTCGGTCAGGGCAGCAGCTAGCCGCGGACCAGGCCTGGAGGATCCGTGTCCGAGCTCACTCACGTGCCTGGAGCCCGAGGCCCCAGCTCGTGGCCGTTGGCTGGGCACCGCCTCTCCTCGCTGTGCGGCTCTGCATAGGGCGGCTCCCTGAGCGAGGGTCCCGGAGGGAGCCAGGTGGGAGCGGCAGTGTCCTGGAGGTCCTGCTCGCGGAAGTGGCACCGTCACTGCCGGGCTGTTGGTGGCACTGACCAGCACCGTGGGGAAAGGGCCAGCCAGGAACCGGAGGCCAGGGGGCGGGGTCCTGGGGCCACACCTCTCTAAGTAACCTTTGGGTCTAAGAAAGACTCATTTCAAAAACAAAACAAAGAAAAACTGGAGGCCTCCCTGAGGCATTTTAACAGGGATCGAAACCCCACGCTGGGGGCCAGCGCCTGCAGCAGTGGCATCCCGTGTAGGCATCTGTTTTGAGTCCCAGCTGCTCCTCTTCCAGTCCAGCTCCCTGCTCATGCACCTGGGAAGGCAGTGGAAGACGGGCCCAGTGCTTGGGCCCCTGCAGCCACGTGGGAGACCCACATGAAGCTCCTGACTCCTGGCTTCAGCCTGGCCCAGCCCTGGCCATTGGGGCCCTCTAGGGAATGACCGGTGGCTGGAACATCTCTCCCTCTGTCTGACTCTACCTTTCAGAGAAATAAAAATTAAATATACATGTTCAGAAAATCCTAAGCTGACCCCTAGCCGCCTCAGCCTGAGTGGGGAAAACTTTGAGACACAGCCCTAGGCAGCTGCCTGTTTAACTACGTTCGTAAGAGGGGTTCCACCAGCGCATGGAAGACCTCTCTGCCTCTCCTTCTCTCTGTGTGTCTGACTTTCAAATAAATAAATAAATCTTTAAAAAAAAAAAAAAGATAAGTGGTATACTGTATACCATTAAAAGAAAAAGTGGTTCCAAAGGGATGATTGTGGCCGCAGAGAGACTGGTCTAACCCCAAGGCTTCCCTCACCCCACTGCCGTCCTCAGGGAGGTTTTAAGGCTCATAAAGCCTTTGGGTCTCACGTCGGGGCATCTGCTTGGCACAGTCCGGGTTGTGTGCTGTTGCTTAGCAACAGACAAGGGCCGGGATGCTGACTGATAAACAAGGCAACCTGGACAGCATCAGCCGCAGCCGCAGCTCCCTAACGTCTGCGCAGGCAGCAGGCCAGGGCTCACGTCCTCGGGCCCTGCGGCGTTGGTACCGTGGGCTGCAGTTGGGCCAGCTATTTGAAGAACAAAACCAGAAAACGTCCATCTTGGACCGACCGGCTCTCCTGCATTTGGTGATGCAGGGAAGAAGGGCCCTGGTGTGACGGCCCTCGTCTCAGCTGTTCTACCCGCGGGAACGCTGGCAGCGCCATGCGTGTCCAGCTGGAGAGGGCTTGCTGATCGAATTGTGTTCTTCTGCCCAGAGCATTGAAAGCCATTGAGGATGCTAATTAGGAAAGGCAGCATGAGGCAGTGTGGAAAATGTCGCTGTATAATGAGGGGTAAAAGCAGAGTTGTCGTCGTGAGGGTTCTGTTTCTGCAAGTGTGTCCAACATTCGCGTGCTTATGGGAAATGACAGAATATACATAAAAATTGTATTGCCAAATGCTGATACCCTGCTCTTGAGGTAGGAGAGAAATGAGGTCCCTGGAGCCCGTTTGACCTTTAGGAGACCGCTGAGGTCGGGCTGGGAAGCGATGAGATAAACAGGGCTGCCCTGCCCGCTGCCCGAGCCTCCGCACCTGGGCCTGGCGGCGTTGGCGGCCTGAGCTCTGCAGTGACGTCCAGGGCTGGGGCGGCCCAGGCCCTCCGCTGAGCATCAAGGCAGCTGCAGCCCCTGAGAGCGCAGGGGCCAAGGCCTGCGGGGGGCTGTCCTCGGGGCCCGGGGCTCCCCTGCACCCTCTCTAGAGGGCTGGGTGAATCTTGTGTGTCAACTCGAGCCCCTTCCCAAGAGAGCTCCTTGTGTAAATGCAAATATTCCAAAATCTGAAAAAAAAAAAAAAAATCCAAGCCACTTCTGGCCATAGGCATTTTGTTTCAGTGGTTTTCTTCCTTCTAATTGTACACAGGCAAACTGCACACACGGAGTACTGAGTGATGCGTTGGTACACGTGCACATTGTGTAACGTGCAGTCGGGGTCAGACGTTTCTCTTCAGACGTTTAGCGTTTCTTCACGGTGACTCTCCGAGTTGGTGTTTTGCTTATGGAGAAACGCCCAGCACGTTGAATCATCTGCCATCACCCTGCTGTGCAGAACCCAGAACCTCACTCCTATCTCACTGTCACCTAGCAGCCGTTAGCCAACCTTTCGGCTTTTTTTTTTAATAATTTTATTTATCAATTTTTTTTTTTTTGACAGGCAGAGTGGACAGTGAGAGAGAGAGAGAGAGAGAGAAAGGTCTTCCTTTGCCGTTGGTTCACCCTCCAATGGCTGCCGTGGCTGGCGTGCTGCGGCCGGCACACCACGCTGATCTGATGGCAGGAGCCAGGTGCTTCTCCTGGTCTCCCATGGGGTGCAGGGCCCAAGTACTCGGGCCATCCTCCACTGCACTCCCTGGCCACAGCAGAGAGCTGGCCTGGAAGAGGGGCAACTGGGACAGAATCCGGCGCCCCGACCGGGACTAGAACCCGGTGTGCCAGCGCCACAAGGCGGAGGATTCGCCTAGTGAGCTGCGGCGCCGGCTTTTTTTTTTTTTTAAGAATTATTTTATTTATTTGAAAGAGTCACAGAGAGAGGTAGAGGCAGAGAGAGTGATCTTCCATTCCGCTGGTTCACTCCCCAGATGACCACAACAGCCAGAGCTGAGCTGATCCAAAACTAGGAGCCAGGAGCTTCCTCCAGGTCTCCCTTGCGGTGCAGGGGCCCAAGGACTTGGGCCATCTTTCACTGCTTTCCCAGGCCACAGCAGAGAGCTGGATCGGAAGAGAAGCAGCCAGAACTCGAACCAGCGCCCATATGGGATGCGGGCGCTGCAGGCTGGGGCCTTAACCCTCTGCGCCACAGCACCGCCCCCGTTCGGTTTGTACTTTCTAGGAATCAGCTCTCCTTGGGGCTGCACTTCTGGGAGAGATTGTGTGGTCCTTGTCTTTCTGTGCTTCGTGCTCGGCCTAGTTCACGTCGCATCCACGTCGCTGCAGGTGACATGATGTCGTCTTTTTGCATGGCCAGGTGGCACTGCGCTGTGTGTACCCCTTTTAAAGAACCCTCTCATCACCGGATGGACACTGATTGCTTCCGCCCCCTGGCTCTGGGACCAGTGCTACACTACACATGGCGTGCAGGTGTCTCTTGGACAGGCTGATGTCCCCTCCCTCGGGCGTATACCGAGGAGTGGGCCTGCCGGGCCGTGTGGGAGATGGGTTTTTTGAGGAACCTGCATGCCGTTTTCCGCAGTGGCTGTGCGGGCTCACGTGCCCACCAGTACACATCCTTGCTGATCCTTCTTCTCCTGTCTCTCTGACAGCGGTTGCTCATGCTGGTCATGGTCATGTGACGTCTCACTGCGGTTTTCTGATTTGCATTCCCCTTACGATGAGTGATGCTGAGCGTTTTTTCCACGTCTCTGTTGGCTGTTTGTACATCTTTATTGGAGAAATGGCTGGCTCTGCTGCCCAGTTTTAATGTTTGGGTTTTTTGCTTTTGAGTTTGAGTTCCTTGTATTTTCTGGGTATTAGCCCCTTGTGAGATGTATGGCTTGTAAATTTCTTCTCCCGTTCTGTAGGTTGTCTCTTCGTTGTTTGCTTTGTTCTTCAGAAGCTCTTAATTGCTTTTGAATATTTATTTATTTGAAAGTCATAGTTACAGATCAAGAAAGAGAGAGACTGGAAGACACAGTACATTTCCATCTGCTGGTTCACTCCCCAGATGCCCACAGTGGCCAGGACTGGGCGAGGCCGAAGCCAAGAGCCAGGAGCTTCATCCGGGTCTCCCACACCAGTGGCAGGGGCCCAAGCGCTTGGGCCATCTCTGCTGCTTTCCCAGGCCATTAGCAGGGAGCTGGGTTGGAAGAGGGGCAGCTGGGACAGGAAGCAGTGCCTGTGTGGGGCTGGCGCTGCCGGCGGCAGCTTACTGCCTGCCGCAGCACTGGGCCCCCAGAAGCGCTTTCGTTGGATGCAGTCTGTTTGTCTTTTTTTTGCTTTAGTTCCTGTGCTTTTGAGGTCGGATTCAGAAAATCCTTGCCCATTCCAGTGTCCCACAGGCCTTCGCCATGTCTTCTAGTGTCAGTACTTCAGGCCTTACATTCAGGTTTTTAACCCATTTGAATTTATTTTTGTATGTAGTGAGAGACGGGGTCTGGTTTCATTCTGCATGTGGACACCCAATTTTCCCAGCACTGTTTATTGAAAAGATTGTCCTTTTTCCAATGCATATCAATAGCACCTTTGTCAAAGGTCAGTTGGTGGGGCCAGTGCTGTGGCAGCTCTCTGCTTATGGCCTGGGAAAGCATGGAAGATGACCCAAGTGCTTGGGCCCCGGCACCCACGTGGGAGACCCAGAGGCTCTGGCTCCTGGCTTTGACCCAGCTCAGCTCCGGCCGTTGTGGCCATTTGGGGACTGAACCAGAGATGGAGAACCTTTCTCTCTGTCTCTTCCTCTCATGGCCTGTAACTCTACCTCTCAAATAAATAAGTGAATTATCTTAAAAAAAAAAATGAGTTGGTTGTAGATGTGTGGATTTACCTTGAGGGTCTCTGTTCTGTTCCATTGGTCTGTGGAGCTGTTTTTACACACATACTAAGCTGTTTTAATTGGTGTAGCTCTGTAATATATTTTAAAGCCAGGTAGCATAGTACCTCCTGCTTCGTTTTTTTGTTCAGGGTCTCTGGTTCTGGGGGCTTTTGTAGCCCATGGGTTTTGGAGAAGGACTACTCAGCCTGCGTCTGTTTGACGAGGTTCAGTCGTAATAGCCGACAGAAGTGCGAGTTCCTTATTCTTTGTTCTTTGAACGCCACTGTGTTCTCATGTCATGCACTGAGCTGGTACTGCCCTTTCCATCCACCTGGGTGTTGTCGGTTGTCCTGAATCATCTGACGCGACAACTGCTGCTCCAGGAAGAGTTACTCTTGCGATTTTATGACTTACTGTAAGGATCTGTAGTTTAGATTAAACATTACCAAATATGTGTGCTTTTAGAAAATAAAATGAATTTCTCACCGGAAGCATCTGCAAACAGTCCTCCTGCTTACAGAGAAGGAGTTTATGGGTCCCCCCCCCCCCCAGTAGCAGCTGGGTTAGAAGTACATGAAAGACAGAGTATGAGAGTGAAAAGGTCTTCAGCTGGATGAGCAGAAACTGCCTGTGAGAGTGGCGGCGGCAGAGGGAGGTCGAGGGGAGCGGAGTGCGCGGTTGTGTCGTCCCGCCTGGCAGCCCCAGTGTCGCGGGGCTGACTTGGTGGCGCTGGAGGGCTCGTCACACACCTGTGCCTGATGACGCGCTCCTTCCCCCAGGGTCGGGATGGAGACGCGGGAGGGGACTCAGCTCTCCCAGCAGTGAAGGGCCGAGGCGTCGCTGGTTCAAGGGTCTCCGTGTAGGACAAGGCAGTTGTCTGGCCGGTGCCCCAGGAGCCTGGGCGCTGCTGCCTGTGTGCTCCCTGGTTGCTCCTCCCTGACCCAAGGGTGCCTCTGCAGAGCCCTACCCCCGTCCCGAGCACCCCTGCCTGGCCGCCTCTGCCGGCCGCCCTGCTCTGCCTCCCAGCTAGACACCCGGTTCTCAAAGGCTCTGCCCAAATCCTTCCCGCAAGCCTGGTTTCATTCCCTTGACTACCAGATCTCCCGGGCCACAGACCACTTCCGGATGCATCAAGCACAGTGACCATTCGCTGAGCGAGTGCCATGTGCCTGGCACTGGACTAGGTGCTCGGTGTTTAGGTCTGATTTGCAAATAGCGAGACGCACAGGCCTAGCAGGGACAGGTCAGCGTGTCGTGTCGTGATGCATGCTTCCAAGTGGCCAAAGCCCAGTTGTTTGTTTTTATAACCTCATATCAACTCAAGTAGGCAGGCGCCTTTTTTTTTTACAAGCAGAGTTAGACAGTGAAAGAAAGAGAGAGAGACAGACAGAGAGAAAGGTCTTCCTTCCGTTGGTTCACTCCCCAAGTGGCCACCACGGCCGGCGTGTTGTGGCTGGTGCACCGCGCCGATCCAAAGCCAGGAGCCAGGTGCTTCCTCCTGGCCTCCCATGCGGGTGCAGGGGCCCAAGGACCCGGGCCATCCTCCACTGCCTTCCCGGGCCACAGCAGAGAGCTGGATTGGAAGAGGAGAAACCGGCACAGAACTGGCACCCTGACCAGGACTAGAACCTGAGGTGCCAGTGCCGCAGGCAGAGGATCAGCCCAGTGAGCCGTGGCGCTGGCCTTGTGCCTTTGATAGTTGAAGAAATAGGCTGGGAAAAGTTGTCATTGGAGTAAAGTGACATGGTTAATTCATGGGGGAGCTGGGATTCCGATCCAAATTATAATTATAATCTTGATTTGACCTTTCTCATCCGAAGTCTGCCTTGGGTGCTAAGAACTCCCCACATTTGCAGCTTTGCTTGGTGCTACTGCGCTTCTATTAGAGCTGCCAACTGCAAATGGGCCTTCTCGGAGAGAGGCCTGGGGGACTGTGGAACTGGGTGGGCCAGGACAGGTTTCGGGGACAGCCTGGTCAGCTGTCCACCACCAGATCCAGCTCTCTGCCAGCACCTCCGAACTCTGCTTCCGCCGGCAGGGGCTCCACGTTAGATGCACAGCAAGGGCTTGTCGGCCACAGCCACGCACCCTCACTCACACCTGGCCGGGAAAGGAGAGGCCCGGGAGCCGGAGCCTGTGCCCCCGGCGGTGTCTCACCTCTGGGTTTCCCTGTTGGCCGATATCGCAGCTCATTATAGCCAAAGAGCCAGCGCAGAGTGTAATGACTACAGCCCCTTCGGTGGACTCGCAGGACAGCTATTTAAAGAGAGGCTCCATTCTGTTCATTTCTTTCTTTTTAAACAAATGGCTTCACTTTGCAAAGACTGCTTGGCCCTGAAGTCCAGAGAGCAGTGTACAGACTTAGGGAGGCCCCGGGAAAGACACCATCTCGCAGAACACAGGGTATCGCCGCAGCTTAGGGCACAAGGGTGGGTGCTGACAGATCCTCCCCTCCCCCTAAGAAGAGCTCCTTTGAGGTGAGATGGACAGTCCCCGCCTTGGGAAGCCTTCTCCCTGATTCTTTTTGACCCTCTGTCCTGCTTCCAGGGGATGGAGGACATCTTGCGCTGCTTCATCAAAGAAGGCAACGCCGAAATGATCCGCCAGATCGAGTTCATCATCAAGCAGCTGAACTCCGGTCAGTTCCGCGCGAGCACCTGCGTTCAGAGCGTCCCTGTGCGCCACGGAGACCCCCAGGCCTCCCCAGAGGGCTTGATCGCCGCCATCGCTCACCCGAGAGGGGAGCCAGGTTGACACAGGAGGCGAGCGGCAGTCGTGGGGCACAGGCAGACCTCTTGTGTCTCCTGTGTGCTCTTCCCGATTTGCACGTTAGCAGGAGGACTTTTAACAGAGCGAGGGGCTGGGGGAGGCAAGGGAGGATGGGCCGCCCGCCCTGTGGTGTCTGCCCGCAGGGGTCAGGACCAAGGCTGCTCAGCTGCAGGCTTCTGCAACAGGAAGCTTGGCTGCTTCGGGCTGGTGGTCAGCGACTTCCTTCCTCCCTGAGCTTAGCCCCGTCATCTGATCGGCCACGGGCGAGCAGTCAGCTCTTGTTACTCAAAATGGGACCGGCGAGGGAGGTGCGCTCTCCTACAGGGGCAGCTGTGGGGCGGCTGTCCGGGTCGGAGGGAGGAAGGGAGAGGGAGGTGTATTCAGCGTGATTCTCGCATCCTGGGAGCCATCAGGAGGCCTTTAGGGACGTGAGAAGACCCAGGTGCCCCACAGCAGCCCAGCCTGGTAGTCAGGGCGGAGGTCCAGGGGCTGACAACTTCGTACCACGCCGGAGGTGTACCGTCAGCGAAAACTGGAGCGTAAGGATGGAACCTCCCCAACCATGTCGGTCTTCTGCTTGTGGCCCCTCTTTCCTCCTCCCAGAACGAGGGCAGCCTCGCCACGGCCCTGGGACCAGATAACGGACACAGGAGCCAGAGTTTCTCGCTCCGCGGTAGGAAAGTCATCCTCCCCATCCACCCCAACCGGCAGTGTGGGAGGAGGCACTGCCACCCCCTACCTGTCTGCGTCCTGCCGCTACCATGACAACCTGCATCCCATAATAAGCAGGCAAGGAAGGCCAGGGAAGCCTTGGATGGGGCAGGCTTGGCGGGGACACCCTGGCTCTTTCTGTGGACTCACTTGCCCAAGGCCCCCGGTGCCGCCACTCCTGGGGGCCAAGTTCATTCCTTCTGCCCCTCCACACCCATCCCTGCCACCCGCAGTCCGCATCTCAAGTCCAGCGGCACACTGAGTGAAAGGCCAGATGAACCTCCCGATCTTTACTCACAAGAGCCGCTTGACCAAAGCCCAGCAAAAGAGAAGCGTCAGAAGCCCAGGGCAGCTGTGGTTCGCGGCCTGGGCTATACGGTGCGGCCACCTGTGGAGATTGACAACCCCTCTGGACAGCGCCCCACACCCCACATGGGTGGAACCAGGGCCTCCAAGAGAGGGGAGCTTTTAAAGCCACTTGTTGATACCACCGGGCAGCCAGGGTGGAGCATCCCGGCCTGGGATGCAGAAGTGAGGGCTCCTAGGAGGCAGCTGGAGGGGCAGCCAGGGCTTTGGAATCTGGTTCTGTTAGGCCCGGTGCCCATCTTGGCCTCCCGCTGTGTGGTTTTTACGGAGCAGGTGTAGGCAAGGAGCACAAGTTTGTTTGCTGCAGCAGCTTCATTTCTGGCTCTGAGCCTTGTTCTGGAAGCAAAACTCCAGCTTCCTCCTGTCTGAGGTTGTTCCCGCCCCCCTGCCTGTCTGCTCCCTCCTGCTCAGCTGAGCCCTCGCTCCCAGGCAGGGCTCCTCTGCGCCTTCGGAATCCCATCCAGGTGGGTTTCTGTGGTGCAGCCGGCTGCACTCCCCTGGCCATCGGAGGCAGGCTGCGCGGCCCCCTTTGCCTCGCAACCCAGGAGACATCTCTGTGCTGTATAAACCAGGCCCCTGGGCCCTCGTGCCAAGAAGGAGACACGTAAGGTATGTGTTAGGAAGCTGTCGTGGCAGGACCCCTCCCCCCCCCCACGCGCGCGCGCACACACACACACACACACACACACACTCGGCACAGTGAGGTGTGGGTGAGACAGAGGGTCCTCCGCACCTGCTCCCTCGGCTCAAGCATCTAAGTTATTCTGTGCGTCCAGGGACGATTACCCAGGGGTCTGCTGCTCCGGAGCGAGATTAAGAAGTCGCTGATCATTTGGATGGAGGGCCAGAGGCGCACATGCTCACACACAGCTGAATGCAGAGTGCACCCAGGAGGGGGAGCCCTGGCATGCCTTCCGTCCAGTCTTTAATTTTTAAAAAAAGATTTGTTTATTGAAAGGCTGAGTTACAGGGCCAGCGCCGTGGCTCACTTGGTTAATCCTCTGCCTGTGGCACCGGCATCCCACATGGGTGCCGGTTCTAGTCCCGGCTGCTCCTCTTCCAGTCCAGCTCTCTGCTGTGGCCCGGGAGGGCAGTGGAGGATGGCCCAAGTGCTTGGGCCCTGCACCCCATGGGAGACGAGGAGGAAGCACCTGGCTCCTGGCTTCAGATTGGTGCAGTTCCGGCTGTAGTGGCCATTTGGGGATTGAACCAACGGAAGGAAGACTTCTCTCTCTCTCTCTCTCTCTCTCACTCTCTCACTGTCTATAACTCTACCTGTCAAATAAATACAAAAGAAAAAAAAAAAAAAGAAAAAGAAGGCTGGGTTACAGGGGATGAGAGAGAGATCTCCTTCTGTCGGTTCACCCCAAATGGCTGCAATAGCAGGGGCTGTATCAACCCAAAGCCAGGAACCAGAACATTCCGTCTGGGTCTCCCACGTAGGTGGCAGGGGCCCAAGGTCTCGGGCCATCTGCATTAACCTGCCTTCTGCATTAACCGGGAGCTGAATCAGAAGTGGAGTAACCGGAACTTGAACCGGTGCCCACATGGGATGTTGGCTTCTCAGGCCACAGAGCTGGCCCCCGTGCCGTCTTCCTCCTCACATGGAAGCCGATGGCAGCATGTGGATCGGCACTGCTTTCCCAGTCTCAGACGCCACCACCATCTTTACAGGGCTGACTTTCACGTTTTGGTGAACGTGGATGCCGTGGGCTCTTCCAGTCCTGTTCCTGCAGCGCTGGATTTCCAGTGCAGTTTCAAGGTCTTTGAGTACAAAATTTCAAATGTACTTTAGAACCCTAACCCCGTAGGCGAGGGGCGAGTGCCCTGGGGAGGCCGAAAGGGGCGTTCCAGTCGGCGACGCTGGTCGAGCAGGTGCACAGGCAGCAGCGGGAGCTTTGGCTCTGGCTCCGGCACAGGCCTCACCTCCAGTGCACAGCGAGGGAAGCAGCAGGCCCTGGCTGGTCCCTGGGGAGAGGGCTGGCGCCAGCCCGGGTCCTGTCAGCGTCAGAGGGGCACCCGTGGGGTGTGCACCACGCCGGGGAACAGTGTGGACACAGCCAGCCCACCAAGGGGGTCTTCTGTCCCCAGGGCTGGGTTGTCAGGGGTGGTGGGGTGAGTCTGAGGCAGGAGATGGGAGGTTGTAGGGACAGGAAGGGGGGACCAGGCATGTGGCCGGGTACTCTGTAGCCTCACAAAATGGCCAAGAGTCTAGAGAAAGGATTCCCTGTTTGAGAACGAGAGATTCTAACTGGTGACGGTGGCTGCACCGTCATTGTGAAGGGCTCTTCCTGCCGGGGGAGTGGCGTTTGCTGTTCCGGGGCAGGGCCCAGAAGTTAGCTATTTAAACTTCAGCCAAAATGCGGAATGATGTTAACAGCCTCTTGGCTGCAGAGTTGCGTTCTGGAATGTTCCATGGATGGTATGGAGACAGTGCAAGCCCTGGCGAGGTGGAGGCCTGCCCTCTAGAATGGGCCGTCAAGGTGGGGCGGGGGGAATTCCCTCCTGGAGGTGGTTTGGTGTTTGATGAGACGCAGGCGCAGCTGCAGCCTCTCCGCGCGTGGCCTCTGGTTCCCTCCTTCCCTGCTTCCTGCTTGATCTCCTCCTTTCAGGTCATCCATCCGGCAGCTGCGTGCTGGTTAGGGTGGAGCAGGGACACAGGCGAGGAAGCCAGGGCCTGTCCCCGGGGCTCGGTCAGCACCGCGGGCGAGAGAGGCGCTAGGCGACGCAGTGAGCACCCACGAGTGGGGAGCCCGTCGGGCTGAGTGTGCCAGCGAGGGAGGGAGGGCCGCTCAGCGGGGACTGGGGAGGCTTCATGGAGGAGGAGGCCACCGCTGTGTGCCTGGCCCCCTGCACCGCGCAGTCCTCCCAGCAGCCCTGGGGAGAGGTAGTGTGAGCCCCACTGGGCTCCGTGTGAACCCTCAAGTCCCAGCGAGAGCCACAGCCTTCAGGAAGCTTTCCTGCCGCGACACAGGGCGGTCCCGGGCCTCCGCTCTGCGCCGCCGAGTGGCAGGTGGCCGTAAGGAGCCCGCGCACTACACCTGTGGCGTGTTAGCCAGCGGGGTGCCGCTTGCTTTCCATCTCCTGCCGTCCCTGGGCCACTCTGCTGGTCCCGTGCTGCGCCAAGTGTGTTCAGATAAAATGGAGACAGAGCTGCTTAGGAGGAGGCCCAGCTGTGGCTGAAATGCTGCGATTAGGAGCGGGTAGGAGAGGGCGGGCCCCCACGTGACCTCCCTCGCCGTGGTGCCCCCACCCCACCGTGACCTCCCTCCCACCGTGACGCTTCCCCGTCTGCCCGTGGCCGTGCACTGCTGTGTCGGAAGCGGGTCACTGACTTTGTTTTCTTTACAGAAGAGCTGCTGGATGGCGTGCTTGAGTCGGACGACGATGAAGAAGAGGAAGAAGAAGTAAGTCTTGGCTCTTGGCTCGGCACCTCCTAGAAGTCTCCTGCCAGACAGTCCTGAGGCTCTTTCCTGCCCCAAGTTGGTTGGGAAGGGGTTTTGAGTTCCTGCTGCGTTTTTGGGCCCGGTTCTGGGGGCGGCCGACGCTCCGCTGGGCGGGGGTCCTGCGCCTCCCTCCGTGTGCACGCTGGCCCTCGCTCTCCCTGTGGGCAGCCGGGCTCCGAGAGGGAAGCCACTCAGAAGTCCCAGAACGTGGCCTGTGCCGCGTCCCGCGCGGAGCCCGTGGACGGGGCAGCCCAGCGCGCGGCACTTGCTGCGCCTTGTGATGGAAGGGGGAGGCAGGGCGCAGGGTTGGGGGGGGAGCGTTAATGGACGCGCACGCTAGCAGAGATGGCTGCTCCGAGGTCGTCGTCTTTGCACGAGGACGAGCCCAGACGGGAGACAGACGGCAGCGGCAGGTGTACCAGGCCAGTTTAGTGAAGAGAAGTAAAGAAGACAGTGCACCTGCCAGGCCATCGGCCAGGCGCAGTCTCCACTCAGCCCGGAGTTGTCAGGGATGGGGGGGGGGGGGCTGTTTCTTCCCCCTCCTCCCTCTTCTGAGAATTCCTGGGTGGAGGTTTTCTGGATGCAGCCTTCAGAAAATGCGGCGTTATCAGACCTAACAGCCCCCTCCACCGCAGGGAGAGGGCTGGGGCCGGGGACCAGGGTCTCTGCACGAGAGCCGGGACTTCAGGGAGCAGCCGCTCTGCCTTCGGCCTCCTCTCGTGCCGTTGCACACAGCTGTATTTTCCCTATAAATTCCCATTTCCTCGTCCCCTGTCATGCACAGGCCGACATCCACCCGCGGCCCACACCTTAGACTGCATGTGCGGCTGCTTGTAGGGAAGTTGAGCATGGCAGTTTCCACCACGAGCGGCCCCTCCTGGGAGGGAAATGTGGCGATGTGGGCTGCTGGGCTGGGGCCGCCCAGACCGCGGGCTGCATCGCTCTGCTCCTTCCCTCCGCCGTGAGAGCCCCGTTCACCTGTGCTGGCTGTGAAGGGCCAGGCGTGGGCCACAGCTCCCTCACCGGCTGGACCGCACGGCCTTCCTCGAGAACAGTCGCTGGTCTTCCTGGCTCCCCCGGCTCCCCCTGCCGCGGGCTCGGGGGCAGGAGGACAGGCTCATGCGGGTGGGTGTCCAGTGATGGCCTCAGCTGGGGACAGAGTTGTCCCAGAGCCCCCACGGAGAGGACACGCTGGGAGGTGCCCTGTGACTGCCTCCTTGCCTGCCATTCTCCTCCCGAGCTGTAGGTGGCAGCAGCGGGCGCTCCTCCTGCCTTGCCGTGTGGCATGGAACTTGACCTGCAGGCCTGGGTGCCTTAGGAGCAGAGGGCATGCCGCGGGGCTGTGCTCAGCCCTGCGCTGCCCACACGGGCCACCATCCACGGCGCCTAGCTGGGTGGATGCCGCAGGGTTCCCAGAGAGCCATCTGTGCACATAAACTTGAATTTCATACAGTTGTCCTGTCACCAGGTTTTCTTTTTCCCCAAATATTTAGGCATTAAAAAATCCTTCTGAAGCTGCAGCACACAGAAGCAGGTGGCTGGGCCCCCGGGGTCCTCAGGCTGTCTGCAACAGGACAGCGGCTTTGTGCCCGGCCTCCCACGCTCCCCGAATTCCGCAGGCGCTATCGATGTCATCACTGACCCCAGTAACTTTCTCCTACCGCGTGCTCTGGGCCGGTTTCTGCCTCTTCAGTAGCTTTGGTTTTAGCTCCTTTTTTGCTACTCATCCCTTTGATTTGGATCCCGAGGGAACTTTGATTGGACGCAGGTGTTCTGGTTAATAAGCTTCCAGCTTCCAGAAAGCTCCCTCTGGACGTGACTGTGGTCTGTTAGAAGCAGACATGCTGAGGTCTCCCATTGCTTTTCTGGGCTTTTTACTACTGTGTGCAGATTTTTATTTTAAGAGCTTGATGTTTGAAAATGTTTGAAAAGACCCCGGAGAGAAGGCGAGTGGGAAATTATCAGGAAAGGGTCTGTCACCTTGGGCGAAAAATGACTGTGGTGAGCTCAGGGGAGCAGGTGGTGGGCACACCCTCCCCCGTGGTCCTCACAGGGCCCTGCAGAGCACCCGGGAGGCCACGCTGGTTATGTCCGTGTTTTTCTCAGCTTTCATTCACCAGGAGCAGACGTGACTTTTATCATTGTCTTTTTTTAAAATCAATTTATTTATTTGAAAGGCAGAGTTAGAGGGAGAAGCAGAGAGAGAGAGAGAGGTGTTTCATCCACTGGTTCACTCCCCAAGTGGTCGCAAAGGCTACAGCTCGTCTGGTCCAAAGCCAGGAGCTGCTTCCAGGTCTCCCACGTGGGTGCAGGGGCCCAAGGACTTGGACCATCTTCCACTGCTTTTCCAGGCACATTACCAGGGAGCTGGACCGGAAGTGGAACAACCAGGGCTTGAACCAGTGCCCAAATGGGATGCTGGCACTGCAGGTGGCAGCTTTACCCACTACACCACAGTGCTGGCCCCATCATTATCTTTTTTTTAATTTTTTTTTAATTTTTATTTTTTTAACAGGCAGAGTTAGTGAGAGAGAGAGACAGAGAGAAAGGTCTTCCTTCTGTTGGTTCACCCCCAAAATGGCAGCTACGGCCGGCGCGCTGCGCCGATCAGGAGCCAGGTGCTTCCTCCTTGTCTCCCAAGCAGGTGCAGGGCCCAAGCACTTGGGCCATCCTCCACTGCCTTCCCGGGCCACAGCAGAGAGCTGGACTGGAAGAGGAGCAACCGGGACTAGAACCCGGGGTGCTGGCGCCTCAGGCAGAGCATTAGTCTAGTGAGCTGTGGCGCCGGCCCCTATCATCATCTTTTAAAATAGGAGAGGAAGGGCCCGGCGTTGTGGCATAGCAGGCAAAGCCACCGCTTGTGAGGCTGGCGTGGCCTCTGCTGCACCCACATGGGAGGCCCAGTAGAGGCTCGGGGGTCTTGGCTTCAGATTAGCACAGCTCCAGTTGCAGCCATTTGGGGAGTGGGTGGAAGACTCCCTCCCTCCCTCCCTCCCTCTCTCAACTCTGCCTTTCAAATAAATAAATAAATATTTTTAATTAAATGAAATTGGAGGGGAAGTGAAAGCGGCAGACACTGAAGCCAGAGGAAGGTTTCCCAGGCGCGCGGTGTCACCCCAAGGCGCCCACGCTGAGGGAGGCAGCAGAGTGACCGCCAGGCCCAGAGTCCTCCTTCGTCTTGCTTAGCAGTGCAAAAATGTGAACTTAATAGTTCAACCCCAAACAGGGGTTTTCAGGTATCTGCTGAGTGACCGCAGGGGGAGTGGCCCTGTGGGGTGGGGCCTGCGGCCAGGGTAAAGGAGCCAGCTCTGCCTCCCGCTGAGCCAGAATCCCGGCTTCGGCTCCGGCTTCCGGGCCTGCTCCCTGGAAACTCTCCCGCGACTCGGGATGCAAGGTCTTGTTTTCTCATTTGTGCTGACTCCATCCAGTGGGTTCCAGCCGAGCTTCGAGTGTGCGTACACGTGTTTGTGTGCTGAGGGAGAGCAGTTTTACAGGGGGAGCCAGAGGTATGTCCGGAGAATTTAACCAGAAACGCAGCAAGGAAATTGTAACGTGAAATGAGCAGCGTTTGAGAGAAAGCAAACAAATAAACACGCGGGTGTTACAGGTGCGCTTGTGTGTCCAGGGAGCGGAAAGGTGTGGAAGGTTACGCCCTTTTTTGTTAACAGCAGGACCTGTGAGGGGGCGTCGGAATGAGGAAGTGTGGGTGAGCAGTGGTGGGAGCCTGCTCACGCTGGGCTGGAGGTCCCCCAGCACGAGGGCGGGCAGCACGGGCGCTGGATGGAGCGGCCGGAGGCCAGTGGCTGCACATCTCTGTGCACTGACGGGGCAAGAGCCAGGCTGGAGGTGGGAAGTGAGAGATGCGCCCGTCTCTGCCCGGGCAGCCGTGCAGGACAGGGCAGCTCCGTTGTGACTGTAGGCTTTGAGATGGGAGAGACCCAAGCCTTCCTTAAGTGGCGCTGGGGAAGGGGGGAGGTGCCGTGGCACAACCTGTAATGTTGCCGCCTGCAGTGCCAGCATCCCGTGTGGGCACTGGTTCAAGTCCCGCTGCTCCACTTCCGATCCAGCTCCCTGCTGATGTGCCTGGGAAGACAGTGGAGGAAGGCCCAGCCCCTGCATCCACAGGAGAGACTCTGAAGAAGCTCCTGGCTCCTGGCTTCATCCTGGCCCAGCCGTTGTGGCCATTTGGGGAGTGAACCAGTGGATGGAAGATCTCTTTCTCCCCCCTTCCCCCGCCACGCTCTGACTTTCAATAAATAAATACATCTTTAGAAGAAATAAGTAACGGTGCTGGGAAGGCTCAAGCTGAGGGGGCTGGGGGACAGCCAGGGGCGGAGGAGGCGTTGGCATCTGCAGGACAGGTGCCTGCGTCATTTCCTGACCCCGGACCCAAGCACACCTCCAGAGAAACGAACCTGTCCTTAGACGAGCGTGGCCAGTACACGGGAGGGTGTGCTAGCAGCTGCCCCGCGTGTGCCAGGGCCCCTGGCACTTTGAAGAACTGTGTTCTTGTGTGCAGGTTCTTTTTCTATTAAGCATCTGAGGGTACTTGAGAAAGTTTGTGGAGAATGGATTTAAGGATGTTTGTTTTAGTGCAGAAAATCTTTGAAATCTGCGTACAAGGCATCTTCAAAAAGTTTGTAGAAAATGGTATAAAAGCCTGTGCATAGTGATGTCCCATCTTTTAGTTCTGATTTTGGTAATTCGAGTCTTTTTTTAATATTTATTTATTTATTTATTTGAAAGGCAGAGTTAGAGAGGAGAGGCAGACAGAGAGAGGTCTTTCACCTGCTGGTTCACTCCCCAGATGGCCATAACAACGAGAGCTATGCTGAGCTGAAGGCAAGAGTCAGGAGCTTCTTCCGGGTCTCCCACACGGGTGCAGGGGCCCAAGCACTGGGGCCATCTTCTTCTGCTTTCCCAGGCCACAGCAGAGAGCTGGATCAGAAGTGGAGCAGCCGGGACTCGAACCAGTACCCATACGGGATGCTGGACTGCAGGCAGCGGCTTTACCTGCTACGCCACAGCGCTGGCCACTTGAGTCTTCTTTTTCTTGCCAATCTAGCTAAAGGTTTATCACTTTTGTTAGTATTTTCAAAGAACCAGTTTTTTTTTCTTTATTTTTTTTTTAATTTTTTGACAGGCAGAGTGGACAGTGAGAGAGAGAGAGACAGAGAGAAAGGTCTTCCTTTTGCCGTTGGTTCACCTTCCAATGGCCGCCGCGGCCGGCACGCTGCGGCCGGCGCACCGCACTGATCCGATGGCAGGAGCCAGGAGCCAGGTGCTTTTCCTGGTCTCCCATGGGGTGCAGGGCCCAAGCACCTGGGCCATCCTCCACTGCACTCCCGGGCCACAGCAGAGGGCTGGCCTGGAAGAGGGGCAACCGGGACAGAATCCGGCGCCCCAACCGGGACTAGAACCCGGTGTGCTGGCGCCGCTAGGCGGAGGATTAGCCTAGTGAGCCGCGGCACCAGCAGAACCAGTTTTTTTACTACTTTGGTTTTTCGTCTGTTGCTTTTCTGTTCTCTATTTCATTTGTCTATTCTGATCTGTCCTCCTGTTTGCTTTAGATTTAATGTTCCTCTTTTTCTGGTTCCTTGAGATATGTTAGGTTATTGATTTAGAATCTTCTTCATAAAGAAAAGAGTTATTTATTTATTTGAAAGGCAAAGTGAGAGAGAGAGAGGGAGGGAGAGAGAGAGAGACTCCATTCACTGATTGACTCCCCAAATGTGTGCAACAGCTGGGGCTGGGCCAGGCCAAAGCCCAGAGCCTAGACCTCCATCCGTGTCTCCCACGTGCACGGCAGGGACGCATGCACCCAGGCCGTCCTCCTCTGCCGCCCGGGATGCAGCAACAGGAAGCTGGACTGGAAGCAGAGCAGGCAGAGCTTGAGTTGTGCCTGCAGTCTGGGATGTGGGCGTCCCCAGCAGCGGAGTAACCCACTGTGCCGTTATGCCCACCGCCGCCTTCTTTTTTAATTCAGGCATTTGTAGTTGCTTCTTCTGCATCCCATAATGTGCCTTTTCATTTGTCTCAAAGTGTTTCCTAAGTTTTGTGTGTGTGATTTCCCTTTTAAAAATTTTTTTGAAATTTATTTTCATTCTATTTGAAAGGCGCAGAGTGTTCTCCCATCCACCAGTTATTCCCCAAATGCTTGTAACAGCTCAGGTCGGGCCAGGCGGGAGCCAGGAGCCTGGAACTCCATCCAGGTCCCCGTGTGGGTGGCGGGGACTCAAGGCCTCACCTCCTGTCTCCCAGGGTGCACGTTCACAAGAAGCTGGATTGGAAGCTGCGGAGCCAGGACTTGAACCAGGCGCTGGGATTTGGGCGGCAGCGCGCCGCCCACCCCCAGGTGCTGTCAGACGCCTGCCCCCCTGTGACTTCTCTGATCTGTTAGCTGAGGACACATCTTTGGCGAAGTCCCGAAGTCCCCGGGGAGAAGACTTGATGCTGAGCAAGCTGCCTGTCCTCAAGCCCCGGGGAGGGTTGCGGGAGGTGACCGGCCCGGGGCAGCCCCGACAGACGGCTCCGCTCCCGGAGCTTCCGGGGCGCGCGGACCCTGTCCAGGGCAGGCGCGACTGCGTGCGCCCCCGCTCTTACCCCGAGGGGCCCTTTTCCTCGCGCAGCCCCTCGGATGGTTGCGACCTCGGTTCATTTCCAGAGCAGCTTGAAACGGAAATTTCAAAATCAGCCGAGAGGGCGGATTTTGCCGGTTCTCACCGAGGAGGAGCGGATGCGCCCCGCCCCTGGGCAGCCTGCCCTTTGCCCTCTCACGCGGACGCGCTTTGCTGTGACTGCGGATTGGTTTTTGGAGAGTCCGGCTCCCGAAGCTCCGCAGTTCTTGGGAGCGTGGCGCGTGTCGTTGTGCAACCTCGGAAACAGTCGTGTTAGCTAGCGCTGGCACCGGCCTCGCCCGGAGGCCTGGCTGGCGGGAAGCTGGCGAGCCCACGATGCCAGGCACACGTAGCCTTCAGGGTTTTCACTTTCTCTGGAAAGTTCAAGCCCACGGCTAACAGATACTGTCAGTTGTCTTCCTTGCGGAGCAGGCCTGCCTCTGACGTCGAGATGTCTGCTGCCATATTCCCGACTCTGAATAACCGTAGTTTGTCAGTTGCTCTTTGATTTACAAAAATATATATTTATTTGAAAGGCAGACTCTCAGAGAGACAGGGAGACAGACAGAGGTCTTCCATCCACTGGGTCACTCCCCAAATGACTGCAACAGCTGGGGCTGGGTGGGCCAGGCCGAAGCTAGGAACCTAGAACTGCATCCAGGTCCCTCATGTGGGTGCAGGGGCCCAAACATTTCATCCATCTTCTGCTGCTTTCCCAGGCCATTAGCAGGGAGCTAGATTGGAAGTGGAGCAGTGGAACAATCCTGCCTTGAAAAGAGTGCTGGGGGTGGGTGTCGTGGTGCAGTGCATAGAACCTCTGCTTGGGACCCCCACGTCCGTGTCAGAGTGCCTGTGGTCCAGCCCCACCCCTGCGTCTGATCCAGCTTCCTGCTAACGTGCACCCTGCTAGGCAACAGGTGATGCCACCCATGTGGCAGACCAGGTGGAGTTCTGGACTTCTGACCAGCCTGGCCTAGTCCTGGCTGCTGTGACCATCTGGGAAGGGAACCAGTGCATGGAAGATCTATCTTCCTTTATTTCTCTTAATTACTCTGCCTTTCAAATCAATAAACTTCGGGGGGGGGGGTAATAGAAAAGGAGGATCACGCATGGGAGACCAGGAGGAAGCACCTGGCTCCTGGCTTCTGATCGGCACAGCATGCCGGCAGTAGCGGCCATTTGGGGAGTGAACCAACGGAAGGAAGACCTTTCTCTCTCTCTGTCTCTCTCACACTGTCTAACTCTGCCTGTCAAAAAAAAAGAAAAGAAAAAGAAAAGGAGGGTCGGCACTGTGGCACAGCAGGTTAAGCCACCGTCTGCAATGCTGAAATCCCCTGTCAGTACTGGTTCGAGTCCCAGCTGTTCCACTTCCAATTCAGCTCCCTGCTAATGTGCCTGGGAAAACAGTGCAGGGTGGCCCATGTCCTTGGCCCCTGCTACCCACATGGGAGACCTGGTTCCTGGCTTTGGCCTGGCCCAGCCTAGCCATTGAAGCCATTTGGGGAGTGAACCAGAGGATGGAAGATCTCTTTGTGTGTCTCTCCCTCTCTGCCTTTCAAATAAATAAAATAATAAATCTTTAAAAATAGAGAAGGGTGCCTGGTTCAGATTGCAGCTTAAATAATTTGCTCGATATGAGCCCTGTGCTTTCCTGTGGCAGGAGTGCTTTATCTGTGTGTCTCATCTGTTACACAGAATATTTGTTTAAGAATGAGCCACAACTATGGAGGTTTAAAAAGAAGTTATTCTTGTTGCTTCCACAAAGACATGCTGAGATGACCCTCCACCCGCCCGCCTACCCTGTGCCCCTCGTCCGTCCGCCCACCTGCCCACGTGTCCTTTCTGTCTCCGATTTAGCAGGGAGGCGTGCACTGATCCCCACCAGCGTTGGTGACGGCCCGGGCGGGGGTTGGGGCCACAGCGGCTTCACCGCCCGTGCTCCTGTGCCCTCTGTGCAAATGTCAGTCGGCGCAGTTGTTCCAGGATAAACCGTGACGGTCAATAAAGGTCCCCAGCGCCGTAAATACTCCACTTGTGCTTTGTTGCCGAGTGTTTACACAAAGGATCATCGGTGATTAGTTACTGTTGGTCCTGGGTGGATGCGGACGGACGGCAAGCCCGGGCCGAGTCGCGCAGACGAGATGTTCGTGACTGAGGCTTAACCTTTAATTCAGCGGCCTATTGTTGCCTGGCAAAGTGGCGCTACCGTGGCTTCTTCTCACTTTCGTGCGCCTGGCATTCGGCAGCGGCAGCTGCACCAGGCCACTGTGCACGTTTCTCTGGTGGGGGCAGCGTGGTGACGTCCCCAGCAGGGCTCCTCGGGGATGAGGGGGAAGGGACAGGGGCAGGCTCCGCTTTATTGACAGAAGATAGCGCAGAGAATTCCCGTGCGCCCATTAGGCAGCTTCAGTGGCTTGGCAAGTTCTGTTTTGAAAAGTTAGGTAGGGACCGGCTCTGCCCGTGTCCCTGCGGCGCTGGCGTCCCATGTGGGCACCAGTTCGAGTCCCAGCTGCTCCACTTCCAATCCAGCTCCCTGCTAACGGCCTAGGAAAGTGGTGGAAGTCGGCCCAAGTGCTTGGGCCCCTGCACCCACGTGGGAGACCCGGATGAAGCTCGAGCCCCTGGCTTCAGCCTGGCCCAGCCCTGGGCGTTACAGCCATTTGAGGATTGAACCGGTGGATGGAAGTCCTCTGTCCGTCCCTCTTTCTCTAACTCTGCCTCTCAAATAAATAAATCTTAAAGAAAAGAAAAAAAAATTACAACAAACAGATTTACAGATTTACAGTGTTTGACTTTTAAAGAGCTGGTCGCGTCTTGTTTCATTGCTCAGGTCCTTTTTCATTAAACTGTGAATCATTGAGCTCCAGAATTGCACTCAAGTTTAACGGCCATTATGCTATTCAAATATGTTCTGTTACATAAGTTCCAATAGGGTAAATTATTGACGTCTATAAAGCTAAGGAAAAGTGCCTTTTGTCTGATTTTCCTTTTTTATTTGCAGTTTTCCCAAGCTTTGTGGCACAGATTCTTCCTTCCTGTCCTCCTCCCCTCCCCGTGACGAGCTGGGATTTGGGAAGAGGTTGCGTTAAACGTGTAGGCAGCTGGGAGCGGAGTGGGTGTTCCGTGAGCACAGTGTCTCTGTCGCTTCGAAGTCGTCTTACACCGTGCCTCGGCTGATTTAAGTACCCCAGACATGTGACGCGAGGCCCTGCCGTGTGCCTATTCTAGCCAAAGTCATTTGGAGGATGATTAATTCAAATGTGAGTCATTAGCAGAAACTGCTTGGTAGAGGACTGAGCAGTGTAATGGCCAAACTAATACTTTCTTCGGAGTTCCAGACAGGAAACAGACGAGGCTGTTGGTTGTTTTAGGTTGATAATGGGCGTGCGGCGAAACGGCAGAGCAGAGCCAACACAGTGAGATCAGAACTGGGTAGACAGGAGGCTGGAAAGTTTTAGCAGTCTGGAGGGCTAGCAGCTCCGTCCAGGGGAGGCCTGCGTAGGAGGGGACGAGCAGTGGGGACTGCATAGCAGTCCGGTCAGTACCTTGCACGTGAGGGTGGAGAACCCGAGCAAGGAGGCAGTGCGGAGTGACCGAGAGGGGTGGGCGTGTGGCCCAGCTGTCACGATGCCGGTTAGGGTGCCTCATCGCACGGGGCCTGGGCTCAAGTCCTGGCTCCACTCCTGATTGCAGCTTCCTTCTGATGCAGACCCGAGGGAGGCAGCTGCTCACCCGCATGGGAGACCAGCTCCGAGCTTCAGCCGGGCCCAGCCCCAGCCATCTGTGGCCATCTGGGGAGTGAACCAGTAAATGGAAGATCTCCCCCGCCCCCACCGTGGGTATGTGTCTTTGCCTCTCAAATTAATTTTTTTTTAATTTAAGAACAATGAAGGACCATTGTTGTGGCCTAGCAGGTAAAGCCACTACCCGCAGTGCTGGCATCCCATATGGACGCTGGCTCACATCCTGGCTGTTCTATTCCGACCCAACTCCCTGCTAATGCACCTGGGAAAGCAGTGGAGGATGACCCAAGGGCTTGGGCCCCTGCACCCACTTGGGAGACCTAGAAGAAGCTCCTGGCCTCTGATGGGCCCAGCTCCAACTATTGCAGCCATGTAAGAAGTGAACCAGTGTACAGAAGATCTCTCTGTCTCTCTTTCTGTTTTTCTCTGTGTAACTCTACCTTTCAAATAAATAAATCTTTAAAACAAATAAGAAGAACAGTGATGAGGGGAGCAGGCATTGTGGCATAGCCGGTAAGTTGCCGCTTGGGTGAGATGCCCACCCCAATATCAGAATGTCTGGCTCCAGTCCCAGCTACGCCCTTTCTGCTCGTTTCCTACTGATGTGCCGGGAAGCAGCCGATGATGGCTCAAGTACTTGAGCCCCTGCCACCCTGCAGGAGACCTGGGTAGAGCTCCTGGCTCCTGGCTTTGGCCTGGCCCAGCCCTGACTGTCGCAGGCATTTGGGGAGTGGACCAGCATTCATTCATCCTCTCTCTCTCTCTCTCTCTCTCGTTCTCGCTCTCTCGCTCTCTCCAGGTGCCCACACAGAGTCTTGAAACCCAGAGGTAGTGACAATGAAGCTTAAGGCAGAGCAGGAGCGTTCAGTCTTAGAGTTCACGTTTCCTTCTAGACCAGAGCTTGCATGGAGCTCAGCGGCACCTGGCCCAGGGCCGCGGCCCTCTGGGCACCATACAAACCACAGGTGTCCTTGGCCTGCTTCCCGCCCCGCTGGTGTTCTCGCCCCACCTTGCCCTTGCCCAGAGTGGGCCTGCCCTAAGGCTTGTTCCTGTAGGCCTGGTGCATGGCTCTTTGCTCCGTCCACGTTCGCGATGCCCCTCCCCTAGCTCAGCTTGGCACAGGACTTGGAGGCACAGGGGCTGGGCTGGCAGTGAGGATTATGTCCTGTGGTCAGCTCAGCAGCACTCAGGAAACTGCCTGCTCACCTCGGCACCTCCCTCTCTTTTGTCTTCTCGTTCTCCCCAACCCCCCTCCCTTGGGCCCTGCTGACCTGGGCAGGGAGTCTCCTGCAGAACTGGAGTTGGCCAGGTACAGGAAGAGCGTGGGGCAGCCACAGTAAGCTCAGAGCCAGTGACCATCACGTGTGGTTGACCCAGACAGCCTGACGTGTTTTACCTTTTTTCTTTTAAGAGTTATTCACTCATTTATTTAAAAGGCAGGATGAGAGCCCTTCCATCTCATGGTTCATTTTCCAAATTGCTGCAACAGCCAGGACTGGGCCAGACCAAAGCCAGGACCATGAGCTCCACCCAGGTCTCGCACGTGGGTGACAAGAGCCCAGGAGTTGGGCATCCTCCACTGCCTCCCCAGGTGCGTTAGCAGGGAGCTGGATCAGAAGTGGAGCAGGCAGGACCCCCAGCACTCTGACCCGGGACGCCGGTGTCGCGAGTGGCAGCTTAACTTGCTGCTCCACGAAGCCTGCCCCTAGACTTTTTTAAGATTTATTTACTTTATTTGAAAGGCAGAGTTACAGAGAGAGATTATGGGTGCCAGTTTGATTTCCAGCTGCTCCCCTTCTGATCAAGATCCCTGCTATTGCGCCTGGGAAAGCAGTAGAAGATGGCCCACATGCCTGGGTCCCTGCACCCACATGGGAGACTGGAAGAAACTCCTTTCTCCTAGCTTTGGAATGACCCCGCTCCAGCCAGTATGGCCATCTGGGGGTGAACCAGTAAATGGAAGATCTCTGTCTCTTCCTCTCTCTCTCTGTCTCTGTCTCTATCTCTCTCTGTAACTCTGCCTTTCAAGTAAATTAATTTTTAAAAACCACATTTTAAATAAATAAATCATCAAGGTAAAAAGCCTTCTTTTGTTAAAGGAATTCTTCCATTAATTTTCCAAATAGACCTGAACACGAGGCTCTCTTCAGATGCTCTTCACCAACACGTGGCCCTGGGCGCAAACATGAGCGTCCAAAGAGCGGCCAGGCGGAGGCAGGGGAAGTGAGCCTGTGGCTTCTGTGTCATCCCGTGGGTCGTAGCCAAAGCACCTGGCAGTGTGCTCAGGGCGTTTGCAGCCCAGAGTGACTGCTGGCCTTCCGCGGCCACCGTGTACACACACACCTCCGCCCCCGCAGCAGCAGCCAAGCGCCCCGGACACGGATGCGTCTGCGTCCGGCATCCCAGCCCACGGCCCCGATGTGGGCATAAGCACCACAGAGGAGCTTTGCTAGAGAGACAGCGCCCTGGGCATTGGGCTGGAAGGGTCTACAGAAGGGAGTTTGTTACAGGGACCAGGAAGCTGCACAGCGTGCCCGGGGGCCACATGGGGAAGCCCTGGGCTCGGCTGGGGCCAGCAGGACAGGCCTGGCAGGGGAAGCACGCATGGGACTGTGGGGTCTCCAGGGCTTGGCAGCTGGGGGAGGGGCTGCATCTCTGGGGTCAGCAAGGCCCCAGATGGCAAAGCCTCGAATGAAGAAAATAGAAGACAGGGCTGACACCGAGCCTCAGAGGCCAGCCCCACCGAACATTCTAGCTCCCTTCCCTCTTCTCCCAGAAGTGGACACTCTGGGCCTGCAGGAGCACCAGGGACCTTGCCTGGTCGCAGACTCCGTCATCCCACTGCTGCTGCCACCCAGGTTCTAGAACCTTCCATCCTGATATCCATGCCGACCCCCTTCGTTTTCACCCTGACTGGGAAAGGCCGTAGTCTTCCAGATGCAACTTAGCACAGAAGAAAGGTGTTAGAGGGGCAGGCGTTTGATGCAGCGCTTAAGATCCTGCTGGGGGCACCCGTGTTCCAAATGGGAGCACCTGGGTTTGAGTGCCAGCTCCTCCAATTCCAGCTTCCTGGGAGACAGCAAGTGGCGGTGCCAGTGCCAAGTCCCCGCCACCCACGTGGGAGACCCAGAGTTCCTGGCTCCTGGTTCTGGGACGGCACTGCTACAGGCATTTGAGGAGTGAACTAGCAGACGGGGATGCCCCCTCTCTCCGTCTCGCCCAGACACAGGATTAAAATTAAAAAGGTGTTAAAGCAGCTGCTCCAAGTCTGAATTTCAGCAGCTGGGGGTGGGGCGGGGGGCAGGCTTGGGAAAGTGGCAGAAGCAGGGAGAGGCAGGGAGGCTGTGACGGGGCGGTGCCTTGGAAGACTGATCTGGCACCGGTAGTCTCCCCGAGAGCTGAGCCTGCCACACAGCCCGCTGTTTCCTGAGCCTGTGGGCATGCAGGCTGGGCCACGCGCTCTGCCAGCGTTTCTCCCCTTTCTCCCCCACACCCACTCTGCCCAGCAGGTGCTACTCTCAGCCCCATTTTCTGGAGGAGAAAACCAGAGTGTAGAGAGGACCAGAAACTCGTCCACGGTCTCAGAGCAGGAGCCGGTGGGACTGAGTCTCACGCAGGCTGGGGGGCGTGCCCGTGACCGCTGCAGGCTTCAGTGCGCGGTGGTGCCGAAGCTGGGAGCTAAGAGGGGTGGAAGGCAGCTGGGAGGCTGGGGATGCCGTGAGCAGAAGTGGGCACCGCCAGCCGGCCGGGGCTAGGGGCAGATCGTGTGCACGCTGGGGCTGGAGTCAAGGGGAGCTGCGTGGGAGGCTCTGGCTGGAGCAGATGTCAGGCACAGAGCAGACAGCTCCTGAGTGGGCCTCCCCAAGCAGCCTTGTATCCCACAAGCAAAGTCGTGTCACCGTCGCACGGCCCACCTGAAGCTGCGCCAGCCGCCTCGGTGAATTATAGCCAACATCCCCGGCACGGCCAGCCCGCCTGGCTTGGGGCGCACTGCCCCAAGCGCCTCTCCCCCCCACCCCCACCCCACCCCCCCCCGTTAGCAGAGAAGCGTCCGTCTGATGTCTGATGTACCGCAGGCTTTTCCATTATTCAACCGAGTCAATAAAGGAACCAGTGTTTCCCAGTTAGGGCTTTTGCCTTTTTCTGGTACCTTCTCAGCTTCTGAGTTCATTGCTTCTGGAGCGCTGGCCGTCCAAGGGGGCATGGCTGACTCACGGCGGCTGCCCTCCTTTCCACTCTGGTTTCCATGGAAATAGACATCAGATGCCTGAAAACACCTCAGGCCTCCTAGGCATTTACAAACCCTGTTTGTCCAACCTCCGTCTCCATGGAAACGGATGCCAAAAAGGGCAGCCCTCTACAATCAACTTACTCTCTCCCTTATCTAAGTTTTATGATATAGACCAGGGCACCACACGGCTTTTGCCGATTAACACGGGTGCGTGGCATAGGGTTCATTTTGTGTAGTGAGGCGCATTTCTTGCTTTTAGCTATCTGATAAATACTTAAATAGCGCTTGACATGTGCTGCTCCGTTTGACAGTTTTCATTGAGCAAATAAGTATGTTTGTGTCTGTCCACTCAGAACACCGTCACAGGGCATTCAGAGATGAAACGCCTCACATCTGGGTTTGGGTCTAGGACTGGGAGAGCGTGTGGCCTGCCGTCCCTTCCCCGGGCAGAACTCAAGATGGCTCCGCCCAGCGTGGTGGCCAGGGCTTGCTTGCAGCTCTGTGTCTTGGCTGTCTGGGCCCAGGGTCGAGATGGCTCAGACCGAGCCGTTTATTTGTGAGCCCCCAGTGCAGCAGCGTGTTGTATGAAAGGTTGCGCGTGTCGGTTGTGCAAAACTGAGGCAAGGAAGCACCTGCTGCCGATAGCGAGCACAGGGCGTGAGGCACCGCGGTCCGTGTGGCAGAACCACGGACACGCCTGGTGAGCCACTGCGGGTGCGGCGTGCGAGGGTTAAGCTCCGATCTGCTGCTCAGGGCCGTCACATAGCCGTAAGCCAGATCTTTCAAAGGGAAAAGCAGAGTGAGCTCCCTTGAAACAGGAAAAAAAAATAAAATTGCAGGAGCCAACGGAAAGGTAGCAGCCACCACGGGCGCTTTCCGGCATTGATTTGGATGTGATCTCGTGCCTTTTACTCTGCCAGGCCAGGGGCAGCCTCAGTGCTGCCCCCAGCACAGCAAATGGCACACGCAGGCTGCTCCCTAACGGTTGGCCAAGGGGGTGCACGCTCCAGCCGGAGCCTTCTCCCTGTGGAGAACATTCCAGAGTGCCCCAGGCCAAGTCCTGGAGTGCCTCTGCCCAGGGAGCACCCCTGAGTGGCCGGAAGCCTGCCCGCCACGCGCTTCTAGTTCACTGCTGACGTTTGTGCAGTGCGCGGGACGCGTGAGCCCTGCTCATTCACTCGGGGTTATCTGGGTGGTGTAGGTTGGCCTTTGCTGGCTGACACAAACCACTCCAACAAGCTCCCCCAAAACTTAGGGGTTGAGCGGGCCTTTTGCACTAAGGTTAAGCCACCACTTAGAGTCTGGTTTGAGGTCCAGCTCTTCTGCTTCCGAGTCCAGCCTCCTGCTAATGCGCACCCTGCCACCCTGGGAGGCAGGAGATGACTGCTCCAGTGCGTGGGCCCCTGCCACCCATGTGGGAGACCCAGGTGAGTTCCGGGCTCCTAGCTTTGGCCTGGCCCAGCCCTCGCTGTTGTAGACATTTAGGGAATGAACCAGCAGCAGATGGAAGCTCTCTCTGTGTCTTTTTTTTTTCTTTTTTTTACAGGCAGAGTGGACAGTGAGAGAGAGAGACAGAGAGAAAAGTCTTCCTTTTACCGTTGGTTCACCCTCCAATGACCGCTGCGGCCGGCGCACCGCGCTGATCTGAATGCAGGAGCCAGGTGCTTCTCCTGGTCTCCCATGGGGTGCAGGGCCCAAGGACTTGGGCCATCCTCCACTGCCTTCCCGGGCCATAGCAGAGAGCTGGCCTGGAAGAGGGGCAACTGGGACAAATCCGGCGCCCTGACCAGGACTAGAACCCGGGGTCCCGGCTCCGCAGGCGGAGGATTAGCCTATTGAGCCACAGCGCCGGCCTCTCTCTGTGTCTGTCTGCCTCTCTCTTGTCTCTTGCTTTTCAAATAACATGTTTTAAATGCTTAGTGGCTTCACAGACAGCAGTAGTTCCTCTCCTATGTTGGTAGGGCCTCTGTTGGGCTCCCCAGGATGGCGGCCTCACGGGTGGGCCAGCCATGGGGCTTCTCCATTCTCTTCCACGTGACCCCTGGCTTCCAGTGAGTTGCTGGACTTCTCCAGTTCCAAGAAGGCAAAGGTGGAAGTTCCAGGCCCCACAAGGCTGAGACACCCGAGGGCTTCACTTCCGCCCCACATGACTGGTCAAAGTCATAGGGCCACTGCAGACAACACGCCTCACCTCTGCACAGGACCTGTGTGCTTGCTGGGTGGGAGGAGGCCACAGGCCACGTGAGGGTCACCTCACGGCAGCCACGCGCACGCCACAGCAGAGTCACCTTGGAGCAGCCACGCCCACACAGCCTTTCTGTGCCGAGTGGCCGTTTTTATTTGTTTGAAAGTCAGAGAGACAGAGATCTTCCACTTAGGTCACTCCCCAGATACCTACAGTAGCCAGGGCTGGGCCAGGCCAAAGCCAGGAGCCAGGGCTCCCACTTTGGGTGGGTGGCAGGGGCCCAGGTACTTGAGCCGTCACCTGCTGACTCCCCAGGGTGTGCACGAGCGGAAGCTGGATTGGAAACAGCAGGAACTGGAACCCAGGCACTCCAGTATGGGATTTGGATGTCCCACACAGTTAACAACCAGAATTGAGGGCACATCAGAAAGGTCATGGAGGAATGAAATAAAAGGCTGAGTTTATTTTGTTGCACAAAATTTTGAAATCCACACGAACCAGAAGTCTGCAAAGTGCTGGTGAGGGACGGGCGTCTTGGCGCAGCGAGTTAAGCCGCCGTGCGCAGCACCGCGTCCCGTGCCGGAGTGCCTGGTTTGAGCCCCCGCGCCTCCACTGCTGCCCAGCGTCCTGCTGCCCACACCCTGAGAGGCAGTGCGGCGTGTGACGGCCTGCGTGCTGGGCCCTGGACGGAGGTCCTGCCTCGGCTGTTGCAGACACTTGGGAAGTGAGTGCAGACGGAAGGTCCCTCTCTCTGTCGCTCTGCCTTTCAAGTAGATGAAAATAGACTGTTGTTGCTAAGTTCATGGAGGGCTTGTGCAGTGTAGGTTCAGCTTCTGCTTGCGACACTGGCGTCCTGTACTGGATGCCGACTCCAGTCCTGGCTGCTCTACTTCCAGTCCAGCCCCCTGTTAATGGCTCAAGTGCTTGAGTTCTTTCCATTCACCTGAGAGACTTGGATGAAGTTCCTGGCCCCTGGCTTCCGCCTGGCCCAGCTCCAACTGTTGTGGTCATTTGGGGAGTGAACCAGCAGGCGGAAGACCTCTCTCTCTCCCTGTGTCTCTGTCTCTCTCTTTCTCTGCCACTCTGCCTTTCAATATGGAAATCTTTATTTTACCAGTTATTTTTGTTTAAAGGCTTGTTTATTTATTGGAAAGGCAGAGAGAGAGACCTTCCAGCCACTGGTTCATTCCCCAGGTGGCTGCAACAGCCAGGCTGAAGCCGTGTGCCTAGAGCTTCCGCTGGGTCTCCCACGTGGCTGGCAGGGGCCCAGGTACTTGGGCCACCTTCTGCTGCTGTCTCAGGTGCAGTAGCCGGGGGCTAATGCCGGGACTTGAATCAGCACTTGTGTTGGATGCTAGCGTCACAGGCAGCACGTTAACCGGCTGTGCCACAGTGCCCAGCCCCAGTAAACAGATCTTTAAAAGTCCACGGAAAACACATACTGGAACAAACTAGGTACGGCTTTCTGATTTCACCGTGCACTTGTCAAAGAGCCCTGGAGCAAAAAGACACTTTTCAGAGCCATTCCTGTGACTTCAAAGTCACAGGGTCTTTGAGCGAATCATCTGAAAGACACCAAAGAAACATTTGGGGGAAGATAGCTTACGATCCTACACACCATGAGTGCCTTTGGCGGAAAACTGGACTTTGTAGGTGTGACGTCGGGTGGTGGTTCTGGATTCTGTCTTGCTCTGAGGGTCCCCACTTCAGCGAGCAGTTCCCTCGCCTGCCCTGCGGCCGAGACGTGTGCCCCTGCTGGCGTCTCCACCCGGTGTTTTCCCCAGCAGTAAGGGGTCTGCACTCAGGGCAGCCGTGGGGGTGGGGCTTGTGTTCAGAGCCCTCAAGCCACTAGGGTTGCCCCTTCTGCCACTTGAACAGGGTGTGGGCTGAGAAACGCATTTACCAAGGGCAGCACAGCAGGTTTGCAAGTTTCCCCGGGCTTCATGTGTCTGCGTCTGTCTGATTTCACAGTCATTCAGAAATGCGTGGGCATGCCGAGGTCTCAGGCCCCCTCCCGCTCTCTCCCGGGGGTCACGCCGCCTGCAGGAGGCGGGGGCTCCCAGCCAGGGAGGCCGGAAGCCCAGCGTTCCGCCCCAGCGCAGTGACGCGTGCCCAGGGAGTAAGCCCTTTCCACGCGGTTGCCTGCCAGAGGTCGTTTGCCCGTGTCCTGAAATGATTGTTTTTCGCAGGCGTATCACCTCTCGTGGTTGATGTCTGTAGAGGGACGTGGCCTGACCTACTGGTGTTCTTGTTGGCAGAAACAGAGCCGTAGAAGTGAGCAAATAAGACATTCTGTCGGGAGAGAGCAGAGCTCACACACGTAGGCAAACAGAGACGTGGCGTACACTGGCAACGGGCACTCCGAAGGGCACGGCCGCGGAGGCAAGAGCGCGTGTCGGGGCCCTGGGGCGGAGGCACACGGGGACGCCGGAGGCAGAAGTGGAGAGGGGGTGGGCAGTAGGCTTAGGTCTCCCGGGGCCTTGGGAAGGCCCTGGGCATTTCTTCTGAGGGAGGACAGGCGCTGTTGGAGGTAATCGGTCAGGAGTAGCATCTCACTCCTCTTGCGTTCGCCGGTTTACTTGCTGCCATCACTGGCGGGTAAGGCTGATCCTGGGGCCCCAGAAGTCCTAGGCCGAGCTGGCACCTGGCACCTGGGCTTAGCCATTGCCACCGGCCAGACATGGGGCCTTGCCAGGTGGGCCGGTTCCGTACGGCTGAGGAGTAGAGCAGCAGTGCCAGTGTCTGTCCCCAGCCCTGTGCAGCAGGTGGACCTGGAGTGTGCGGGGGCTGTCGCGGGGCCTGGCCGTGACCGCCCTCTCCCTCAGGCCCCTGCTGTCTTCCATCTGAAAGTCATTCTCATCTCCTTTTCTGGCCCACATCCGGCTCTGCCCTGGCTTCTGGCCTTCAGTTTCCTCCCTTCCCAGCCGGTCCTGCAGGTGGCCACCAGACCATCTCCTTCTTCTTGGTTTTTTTTTTTTTTGACAGGCAGAGTGGACAGTGAGAGAGAGAGACAGAAAGAAAGGTCTTCCTTTGCGGTTGGTTCACCCTCCAATGGCCGCCGCAGCCGGCGCGCTGCGGCTGGCGCACCGCACTGATCCGATGGCAGGAGCCAGGTACTTATCCTGGTCTCCCATGGGGTGCAGGGCCCAAGCACTTGGGCCATCCTCCACTGCACTCCCTGGCCACAGCAGAGAGCTGGCCTGGAAAAGGGGCAACCGGGACAGAATCCGGCGCCCCGACCGGGACTAGAACCTGGTGTGCTGGCTCCGCAAGGCGGAGGATTAGCCTAGTGAGCCACGGCGCCGGCCCTCTTGTTTTAAGATTTATTTACTTATTTATTTGAAAGGCAAAGCGAGAGAGAAAGAGATTTCATCAGCTGGTTCACAAAAGCCAGGGCTGGGCCAGGCCACAGCCAGGAGCGCAGAACTCCATCAGGGTCTCCCACGTGGGTGGCAGGGACCCATGCACTTGGGCCATCAGCAGGGAGCTGGATTGGAAGTGGAGCCATCGGGACTGGAGCCGTGATCTGATACGGATGCTGGCGTCACAAGCAGAGGCTTAAGCCGCTGCACCGGCCCCAGGCCGACTTTCACAGCACGGCTTGCACCACACAAGGACGTGGTCACTGCGTTTCTAATTGGGGCACACTGGGGACTTTCCAGAAAGTACAGCATGTAACATCACAGCCGGGTGTGGCCCTGTCCCTGCCCCGTCTCCTGCCCGCCCTCCCTGGCATCAGCCGCTGTCCTGAAGTTGGCGCGTGAATTCCGCTAGGACTCGGCTTCGACACCACCTTTGTGTTTCCATAGCCGGTCCGCGCTGTCGCTTACGGTCCACATTCCCCGGGCGGCCCCGTGTCGGGTGACTCCTCTTGCGCCCAGCCCGTCCAGGGTTTACCCACACCAAGTCATCCTGCTGCACCGTGAGAACAGGCCACGGCAGCTCCTCCTGTGCTGCTCCCCGAGCCGCGTCCCCGTGCTTGTGTGAGTCTCCCCCGTTCACACCGCGCTGAGTGGAGTCGGGGCCTCTCCACCAGGTCCTGCCGCCTGCGGCGGAACCCACCAATGCTTCCACCTGCTCCCCATCGGCGGGGATCTTGAGTTGCACGGGGCGGGGGGGTATTCGAAACCATTCTCAGTAAGACCTCAGCCTGCTTGTCTGTTTCCGTTCACCTTAGCTTTATTTCTGCATCTGTGAACCCGGGGAGATGATCATTTCGGGAATGCGGGTGCACCTGAGGCCCCAGGGGACGCCACAAGTGACCCTTCCCTTCCATACAGTGTCCCTGGGTCCCTTCCGAGCTACGCGGAATAAGGCTGCTGCAGAGAGACGAGGCTGAGCCGTTGTCTGCCCCCCCGACATCTGCTCGGAGGGGTCGCTGGGGTCTTGGGTCAAATTCTTGCCTCAAGTCACGCGTGCACCTGATCAGCATGCCGTCCGTGTCCTTGTCCCCAGCGCAAGGTGACCTGGAACAGACCGGGCTGAGCACAGCGACCTCAAAGAAGGCTGACACCTGCTGCGTGTCCAGGCTGTGAGTGGCTGGTCCTGAATGCCAGGACTCAGGCTCGGGGGTGGGGTCCCGCCGCCCACCACCACTCACCCCTTCGTGGCCTGGGCCGGGGGCCCACTGCCGCCGCCTCAGTGTTCTCGTCTCGAGTGGGGGTGTTGGTGTCCTTTCCGCCAGGTGGTGGTCAGTTAACACCCGTGTTTGCAGTATGGACTCCACGCACCTCTGCTGGCTTTAACGCTCTCCCCATGCCCCAGAGGCAGGCGGGCTCCCTGCAAGCCGACGTCTGCCCGGAGAGAGGTTTTGGTGCCTCCTGGTCAGAGCCAGAGAGCCGAGGCCGGGGCACGGCCAGGCCCTCCAGGGGTGAAAGGCGGGCTGGGGAACCGGAGCCAGGCTGGTCCCTGGCCGGCCTTCAGGACCAGGTGGCCTGTGAGGGCTCCTGAGTTTGTTTTCCTGTGCAGACTTGGGGTTCATCCCAGGATTGCAGAACACAGACCGTGTGCTGGGTTAGCAGTGGGGCTTTCTCCTGTGTCAGGGGTATCGTTTCCAGTCCTGGAGAGGAGGCCACGCTTGGTCTTCAGGTCTTTGGTTTTCTTCTTGAGCCCCTTGGCCCAGGGCTCTCTTGTGACTGTGTTGAGAAGGACCCCGGGCCCTCGTGCCGTGGTGGTCTGGCGCGCATCGAGCGTGGTGCGTGGTACGGCCGTGTCCGAGTCGTCTCTAGCTCAGCTCAGGCGCTGCCCGGCCGCCCGCCTGCCCCGCTCTGCACAGTGCATGCAGGAGACACTGCTTCCCGGGTGCCTTTGTCGTCATCCCCCTGCTGTTGCTTAGACTTCAGAAAAAAAGCAGCTAAACGACCGATTGCAAGAGTGAGGGAAGTCACGGGTGTTAGGGCTTCCCTGGTTTCTGCCCTATGACCCTTCCATGGAAAGGAGGAAGTGGGTGTGGAGAGCGGCCGCTCACCACAGGAGCCCTCGGGAGCCAGAACTGCTCCCGTCTGCAGGACAGGCCCCCGGGGGCGCACGCTGCCGGCCGCCTCACCTGGAGCTGAACGCCCTGAGAAGCAGTCTCAGGTTTAAACTGCTGGTAGAAGCCTCCCGCCGACTCCAGGTGGGAAGCACCCTGGCTCCTGTCCCGGGGCCCCCGCGGCTCCCGCCTCCTATCTGGCGAATCCGCGTCCTCGATGCGCTCCGGGGTCCACCGTGGCTCTGCTTAGGGTCTGGTTTGTCTGGAGTATTACGTATCTCGGGCCACAGGGACGCTGCGGGGTTAGAGCGTCTCAGTTTGTGGCGGCCCAGTGCCATTTTCTGGGCTGTTCGCAGCGTCTGGAGTAATCCGTTATCGCCCAGCTCCAGTAATCTGATGCATTCCGCTCAGGTGCATGAAAGCCAGTAATTTTAGTAAAATTCCTCCAACAATGGTATTTAAGACTCACCCTAAGGAGGCGTTTATTCTTGGAGCATTTCCTTATTCATCACCCCCCTTGGCTGCATCACGTGGGTTTCAAGATACTGTGTCCTGTGCCGTGGAATTCACGTGTGCCCTGGGCGGTGGGTGGCCGCTACCGTTCCCATGCGGAGCGCCCCTCCCCATGGACACCGGGGGAGCACTGACGAAAGCAGCCGCCTGGCGCAGTGGGCACGGCCAAGCCATCACTGGCGCTCCAGCTCCCCTCTGGGCTTGCCCAGCTCCCAGAGTTCATATAGGTCCAGAGCTGCCTTAATCCACTTGGACCGAAAACAAGGACAAGTGCCCGCCATCCCCAAGCGTCACCTCTGGCGGGGCCTTCTGTACCTCCCACCCGCTGTGTGAGGTGCTGGCTGCTTTTTTTTTTTTTTTTTTTTTTTAAGATTTATTTGTTTATTTGAAAGGTGCAGTTGGAAGGAGAAAGGGAAAGGAAGATATATCTTCCACCCCCGTTCACTCCTCAAATGGCCGCAGTCGCTGGGGCTGGACTAGACTGAAGCCAGGAGCTTCATCTAGGTCCTCCACGTGGATGCAGGGACCCAAGCACGTGGGCCATCCTCCACTGCTTACCCAGGCACATCAGCAGGGAGCTGGATCAGAAGTGGAACAGCCGGGACTTGAACCTGTGCCCATATGGGACACCGGCATTGCAGGTGTTGCCTCAGCCTGCTGTGCCACAGTGCCGGCACCTACACAATCTTCTTACAACACTGATAGCATGAGAGGTCTTCAAAAAGTTCATGGAAAATGCCCCTTATGAAAAAACTATATATGGATTTCCATTTTTTTTTTTGCACCAAAATAAGTTTGTTTTAACTCATTTCCCCATGACCCTCTCGCTGTCCTGTCGCCTAGGTTGATCTGCAGGTGAGTGGGTCTCACCTGTACCCTCGCCGTTGGCACCGGCTGGGGTCAGCCGCAGCGCGCGGAGCGTTTGCTTCTGGGTGCAGTGGAATGTGGATGCTTTGTTCCTTCGGGTGTCATGTTGCCTCCTGGCAGGGAAGTGCCAGGTCACCCAGGCCTCGAGGAGAAGCCGAGATTCACATGCGCACTTCCAGCCGGGCCTCCCTGGAGGAGAGAGGAAACCCGAGCCTGCCCGGCCCTGCCTTTCCCCAAGACCACAGAGCCCCCGCCCGTGGCGCCCAGGAGCCGTCCTTTTCCTGAAATAATCCTACACACGCTGTTTGATCCCCGAGATGTTGCTGTTTTGGGCCACACGGCCCACATCTTACATAACCAGGCAGAGTGCGGCCTGGGGTCCGGCCTGTAGGAAGTCAAACTCCAGGATGGCGGGTGCAGGCGGGGCGGAGCGCACCCAGGGCTCGCACTGTGACTGTGACCCGTGTTCCGGGTGGGACAAGAGTGGGGACGTCTCTGGGATCGAACAACGGAGAAGGAAGGGAGAGGGCCAGAGCCCTGGACCCCAGAGTGCCACTGTGGAGGGCACAGGGACGCTGAGCCCTTGGGAGGCCCTGGGCGGTGTGGCCGTGTCCCCTCAGACATGGGCTTCTCCCGCAGGGCCCCTGGGCTGAGTCACGGTGCTGTGCCCCGAACTGAAAAGCCGGCCTTCCAGACTCAAGGCTGGGCCTCCACGGTGGACTGCCCCTTCGCCGGGCCTCCGTTCCACGCCAGGAAAACAGGCGTGATCAGTCGAATCCACACCACGTCAGTGTGAGAGCCAGGATGTGAAGGACCGTGGAAGCACGAGGGGGTTCCTCAAGGGGCAGTAGTGGGGGGGACATCAAACAAGGGCTCCGGGAGCCTGGAGAGGACTCTGCGTGGTCGGGAACCTGCCTCTCAGCCGGCTCCCTCCGGCCTCTGCAGGACACCCAGAATGGTGCAGGGCCCGGTCGTTAAGGTAGCCCCGTCCAGGTGGCCAAGGGGTGCAGCCTGTGCGCAGAGAGTCTGCGACAGCCCGGGACGCGCGGCCCCACCTTCCAGGCCCCAGCCCCAGCCCCCAAGCCGGAGCCTTCACATCCCCCAGAAACGGACTCACCAAAGACCGGAACACCCAGCGTGACCTGAGGTCCCTTGAAATGAAGACAGGGAGCTCATGTTTGTAGATTAGAGCCCTGTCTTCCCGTCGGCAAGGTCAGAGCAGCCAAATTACAGTCATTAGGCTGCTGGGGGAGCGAGGAGCCGGGGGAGGCCGGGCAGGGCACACGGTCACCGCAGGGTGACCTCGGCCTGGTGCTCCACCCGGCAGGCTGCGCTGGCACTCGGCTGCTGCCCCCCCCCCCCGCCACCCTCTGGGTGCTCCCTCTGCTTTCTCGATGCCAGAGCTGGGCTGTGCTCGGCTTCCCCAGTCGGGGGGAGGTGTGTCCTACCTCGCATTGCTCTTCAGGATTGCACCTACAGGGGCGATGCTGGGGCCCTCGGAAGCCCTGGCGGGGAGTGGAGGGTGCAGCTTCTGTACCACTGTCCCGAAGGGACTTGAACATCCAGGGGTCCCAGGACGTAGCCCCCCCACCCTACGGATTTCTTATCTGAAAACTTGCAGAGAGAACCTTTTGTAGATTCACATGTATTGTTAAAAATAATCAAAGAGGCCAGCACTGTGGCACAGTAGGTTAATCCTCCACCTGCGGCACCGGCATCCCGTATGGGCACCAGTTTGAGTCCCAGCTGCTCTTCTTCTGGTCCAGCTCTCTGCTAAGGCCTTGAAAAGCCGTAGAAGATGGCCCAAGTCCTTGGGCCCTTGCACCTATGTGGGAGACCCGGAAGAAGCTCCTGGCTTCTGGTCGGCCCAACTCTAGCTTTTGTGGCCATTTGGGGAGTAAACCAGCAGATGGAAGACCTTTTTCTCTGTCTCTCACTCTCACTCTCTGTATCTCTGCCTCTCAAATAAAATATTTTCTAAAAAATAAAATAAGTAATAAATAAATAAAAGTAATACAGAAAAATCCTGTGTAGGGCCCAGCCTTGTGGCATAGCTGGCAGAGCTGTCACGTGCCACTCACGTGGGAGACCCAGATGGAGTTTAGGCTCCTGGCTTTGGACTGGCCCAGCCCCAGCCGTTGCAGGCATTTGGGGCGTGAGCTAGTGGTCGGAAGAGCTCTCTGTGTCTCTCCCTCTGTGTAACTCTGCCTTTCAAATAAATAAATCTTTGAAAGAAAAAGACCTCTGCCCAGTTGCACCCCATGGTACGTCTCATGAAGCCACAGTGCACGAGCTGTCACCGCCCAGACGCTAGCTTCGAAGCGTCCTAGATCCAGGACTTCCCGTCGCCACAGAGACCCCCTCATAGAAGGATCCCGGCATCACCCCCTCTTGCCTTTAGCCCCGGAGACCACTAACCTACTCTTCCTGTCTGCAGTTCTGCCATTTCAAGAATGGAAATCGGAATAGCCAGCAGTGAGGACCGGCTTTCTTCATGTGGAGGAATTCCCTGGAGAGCCGCCTACGGCAGTGTGTGTCTCATTCTTCCTCGTTTCTGAACTGTATTCTGTGGGACGGGTGTGCCATGATTCACTTAACTGCTCTCGGGTTTTATTTACTTTTTATAAAGATTTATTTGAAAGTCAGAGTTACATGGAGAGAGTAGAGGCAGGCGGGGGTGGGGGGATCTTCCATCTGATGGTTCACTCCCCAATTGGCTGCAACAGCCAGAGCTGTGCCGATCCGAAGCCAGGAGCCAGGAGCTTCCGGGTCTCCCACATGGGTGCAGGGGCCCAAGGACTCGGGCCGTTCTCTACTGCTTTCCCAGGCCATAACAGAGAGCTGGATAGGAAGAGGAGCAGCCGGGTCTTGAACCGGCGCCCATGTGGGATGCCAGCACTTCAGGCCAGGGTGTTAACACGCTGCACCACAGTGCCGGTCCCATCTCTGTTTTTATTTTTTTAGAGAGAAGAAATTTTAAAAATGTATTCATTTATTTGTAAGAGTTACAGAGAGAGAGAGACACAGAGAGATCTTTCCTGCTCTGGTTTGCTCCCCAAATGGCCACAATTGGCTGAGGCTGGGCCAGACACAGGCCAGAAGCTTCATCCTGGTCTCCCACGTGGGTGTCGGGCCCAAGTACTTGGGTCGTCTCCCGGTGCCTTCCCAGGCACATTAGCAGGGAGCTGGATTGGAAGTGGAGCAGCCAGGACTTGAACCCAGGCACTCGGACGCCCACCCCTGCAGTTTTCTCTGTGAAGGACATCTGTTGCTTCCAGTCTGAGCCCTTTGGGAGTAAAGCCGCTGTGAATACTCGGGGACGGAGGGTTGTGTGCCAGTCGGTTTTCATTTCTCTGGGACAAAAGCCCAGGCGTGTAATTGCTGGGTTGCATGTTAGTTGCACATTTCACTCTATAAAACACAGCCAAATTGTCTTCCAAGAGTGGCTGTGCATGGCTACTTTAAAAAGTTCACAGAAAAATAGAAGTAAAACCTAAGTCTATTTTAGCGCAAAAAAAAATATCTTTGAAATCCCCGCCTAGGTTTTTTCAAAATACACGCTTTCTATGAGCTTTCTGGAGACCCCTTATCATACATTTCCACCAACGTTGTGTGGACTGGCCAGCGTCCCTGCACTGTGGCCAGCCCTGGGTGGGGTCCCGGTGTTTCTCTTAGCCGTTCTTAGGGACGTGTGAGACGTGGTGATGGCTCACCGTGGTTTGAATTTGCATTCCCCCATGGCCGGGGGCATCGCACGTCCTGTTGCGTGCCTGTTTCTGTGCGGAGACCCTCTCTGGGGAAATGTCTCTTCATGCCTTTTGCCCAGTTTCTCCTTGGATTGCGCCAGGTTTTTGCTGTTGAGTTTGAGAGTTCTGTTTATATTTTAGCTGTCACTCCTTTGTCAGATATGTGGGCTCCAATGCTTCCTCCCAGAATGTAGGCTTTTCTTGTCACCCCCCCACACACACACACAAGGTTTTTTCACAGAGCAATTTAAAAAAAAAAAATCTTGGAGGAAGTCCAGTTTGCCAGATTTTTCTTGTGGATTGTGCTCTTGGTGTCACGTCTAAGAACTCTGTCTCGTTGATCTGATTGCGACTCCTGCCAGCGCGCAGGCGTCCGGCCCAGCAGCTAGGCTGACGCTTGGGAGGACCGCGTTCCCTATCCGAGCACCCAGGCTCTGCTCCGGAACCCAGCTCCTTCTGCCCGCGTGCACCTGGAAGGCAGCAGGCCATAGCTCTGGTACTTAGGTCCCTGCTACCCGTGAGGGAGACGTGAATGGAGTCCCAGTCTCCTGGCTTTGGTCTGGCCCAGCCCTGGCTATTGTGGGTCTTTGAGTAGAAAATCTACTGATGGGAAAATGTGTGTGTGTGTGTGCACGTGTGTGTGTCCCCACTTTTCAGATTATTTTAGAAGAATAGCAAGAGTAGAGATCTTGCCTTGTTCCAGTCTCTAGGGCACGTGTGCAGTCTTTGCTGAGTCTGTTAGCTGTAGGGCTTCATAGATGCTCTTTATCAAATAAATGCATTTCAAATAAATAAATCTTAAAAAAAAAAAAAAAAGAGTTACAGAGAGGGAGAGAGAGAGCTCTTCCATCACTGGGTCATTCCCCAAATGGCCCCAACTGCCGAAGCCAGGAGCCAGGAACTCACGTGGGTGGCAGAGGCCCAAGCCCTTGGCCATCCTCTGATGCTTTTCCAGGCACACTAGCGGGGAGCTGGATCAGGAGTGGAGCAGCCAAGAGTTGAACCAGTGCCCATAAGGGACGCTGGCACTGCAGGCTGTGGCTTTACCCACTATACTGCAGCACCAGCCCCAGTAATTAAGCTTTAAATATTGAGCCTGTGTCAAGGCCATCTGGGAGGTTAAGCAGCATATGGAAGATCTCTCTCACGCTCTCTCTCTCTCTCTCTTTTTCTCTCTTTCTGTTGCTTTTTTCAAATAAATAGGGGTCGTTGCTGTAGTGCAGCAGGTTAAGGCAACTCCAGCACCCCACATGGGCACCAGGTCAAGTCCAGCTGCTCCACTTCCCATCCAGCACCCTGCTAATGCGCCTGGGAAAGCAGTGGAGGACGGCCCAAGTGCTTGGGCCCCTGCACCCACGTGGGAGACCTGGAGGAAGCTCCTGCCTTCTGGATTCCAATTGGTGCAGCTCTGGCCTTTGCGGCCATCTGGGGAGTGAACCAGCGGATGGAAGACCCCCCCCCCCACTCTGCCTTTCACATAAATAAATCTTTAAAATAAATAAATAAAAACTAAGAATAAAAAGAGTTGGTGGGCTGCAGCAGCCAGAGCCGGCTTCTGTCGGTGGTGAGAAGGGCGGTTCAGCTCTGTTGTCTCACAGCAAACACCTCGTCTGCGCCCGGATCACGGTGTGTAAACAAGGCTTCTGTGTGTGAGGGAGAGGACCCGGCGTCAGGGAGCCTGCGCTGGCTGTTCCGACGCCGTCCACGGTAACCTCTGCCCCCTGCTTCCTCTGACGCTGCCACACTTACCCGTACAAACGAAAATCAGCAAAAATCAGCTTATCCCGCTTGTAGCCAGTTTCTGATTTTCCCCCTTTGAGTAAATGGTGTGTCAACAGCTGGAGGCGTGAATTCACCCCGCTGCATGATGGGACTGGCTGTCCTTAGACCACGCCCGACGTCAGGGTCTGCTCCTCAAATCCCAGTGTGTGCCCCTGGGGGTCTTCAGAGTGTGCGATTCCCTAATGAGTGTTTTTCTAAATAGCATAACCGTTGAGCCTGTGCTGCACCGCTGGACCACGGTATACTTAACTGCTGGTGTTTTATGTATTACATTTACGGCATTTCAATGTATTGCTGTAGTCTCCTCCTTGTTAATGATTCTTGTTCCACATTCATGAGAGAGGTTTTGGATTTTTGATGTTCAGGTTTTTTGGTACAATCTTTGGCTGGTTTTGGTACCAGGGTAACACTGGCTTCATACAGTGAATCAGGAACTGTTCCCTCCTTTTCTGTTTTGGAATTGATGTACTTCTTTAAAATCCTGGTTGGGGGACAAGCATTTCACCTTGTGGTTAAGATACCGCATCCCACGGCCATGTGCCTGGGGCCACACCCACCCCCGGCTCCTGACTCCAGCTCACTGGGAGACAGCAGTAAATGGGTTCCTGCCACCTGCGTGGGAGACCTGGATTGTGTTCCTGGCTCGCAGCTTCCCGCCCAGCCCAGAGGTGTTGTGGGCATCTGGGAAGGGAACCAGTGGGTGGGGGCGCTCCCCCACCAAGTTTGGTAGAATTCTCCAGAGAAACCGTGTGGGCCTGAGTTTTTGAATATGAATTCTGTTTCCTTACTAGCCGTGGGCGTCAAGTGTGCGTGTGGGGTTGGTCTGTAGTAATCCCTCGTGTGCTGGGTCTGTAGTGCTGTCTCCTTCCTGACCTTGGCCGACACATCTTCTCGTTCTCTTTGTTGGTTTTGTCAGAAGGCTGCCTGTTTTATCCGTTCAAAGAACCGACTTTGGTTTCCTCCGTTCTATTTTTCTGTTTTCGTTTTCATTCGTTCTGTTTCTCGCTTCCTTCCTTCTGTTTGCTTTGGGCTGCTTCCTCTTCTTTCTCTGTGTTTTAACACTTCCTGTTTTTTAATTTTTAATTGCTCACTGAAGCATTTTTTGTGACGTCCTGCCATCAGGACGTCAGTGCCTGCTGTGCCTCGTCACCGAGTCTGAGAGCCCCCAGTTCCTGCCGTGTGGCCCGTCGCCGAGTCTGAGAGCCCCCGGTTCCTGCCGTGTGCCCCGTCGCCAAGTCTGAGAGCCCTCAGTTCTTGCCATGAGCCCGTCACCGAGTTAGAGCCCCCAGTTCCTGCCGTGTGGCCCGTCGCCGAGTCTGAGAGCCCCCAGTTCCTGCCGTGTGGCCCGTCGCCGAGTCTGAGAGCCCCCAGTTCCTGTCGTGTGCCCCGTCGCCGAGTCTGAGAGCCCCTGGTTCTTGCCGAGATGACCGGTGTTTGTGTGTTTGGCCCTGGGCTTCGGGGTAGGACGGGATGGAATCCTGTTGAACCTTCAGTTTGAGCAGGTTTCTTCTGGTCTCGCTGCTCTGCCAGGGGAGGCAGGGCTTCCTTGTCATGGCCAGGTGTGGGTGGACATCCAGGTTCCAGGCTGGGCAGTGCTGACACCAGACTGGGGGCGGGGAGAATTGGAGAGCCCCCCTAGGCCTCCCGTGGCCACCTGCAGGGAGGAGGGGGTGGAAGGGGGCAGGCCTGGACTTCCTCTGATGCCCCAGCTGGGGGTGTTGGCCCCCCTCCCCGAGCCCCCTGCTGGAGTGGAGTGGGGGGTGGTTTTCTAAGCTGCTCTGTCGTGTTGCGCACCCCCTTTCCTAGGCCTTTGGGGGGGCTTTCTCTGCACGCTGACTTCTGGCTCCTTCATCCCCAGGGCTGCAGATGTTAGAGGAGGCGGTGGGGGGGGGGGGAGGAGGCACCTGCTGATCCCATTCACGGCCCCTGACCCGCCCACCTTTCCCCAGTTTGTTTACGTGGGGCGTGCAGCCTGTGGGGGGGCCGGGGAGCCTGGGAGTAGCGGGACCACTGCCTGTCCCCCGAGAAGGGCAAACATCCCGGGCAGTGTGGGATCGCCCAGGCCCGGGGGTGGAGGTGCTTCGCAGGTGTCCATAGCCTGACGGACGTGGCTGTCCACATGGTACCTGGACCCCGCAGAGAGCGGCTCCGACCACTGTGACTTGGGGCAGCTTTTCATGTGTCTCGAACCACTCCAGACCTCACGGCTCCTGAGGCTCGGCTGGCCTTGTCCCTGGCCTCTCCAGGAGCAGGGTGGGCAGGGACAGAGCACCCAGACCCTGAGAAACGCAGGCCTGCCGGCCGCTGGGGTTGGCCTGAGGCCTGCTCGTTCCGGGAACAGCAGGGCTGGAGGCGGGGAGTCCGGAGGCTTGACCCCTGTCTCCTTTGGAACAGGAGGACCACGACGCCATGGAGGCCGACCTGGACAAGGACGAGCTGATCCAGCCCCAGCTGGGAGAGCTCTCGGGCGAGAAGCTGCTGACCACGGAGTACCTGGGGGTAGGTGCCACAGGCGGGCGCCGGCGACCTCATGTAACGCCGGGTTCACAGGGCCGTCCCAAAGCTGTGTGGATGAGGCCTGGGTCACCTCAGCGACCACGACCAGAGGGCTGGGGGTGACAGAGAGAGGCCCGTGCTGAGGCCCACCCGTCCACCCGCGCTCTGTCCTCGGGAAGACTGCGGCCCATAGGGAAGCCGCAAACGTGTGGCTGAAGCCGTCAGAGCAGACGAGGGTGCTCCCCAGCTGGAAGGGGGCAGGGGACGGCCAGGAGCCGGAGCAGGAGGCGGGGCCCCTGGGAAGGTCCCCTAGGCACCTGCTGGGTACTGCAGGTGGCAGACAGGGACACCGGTGTGCCAGGTTCTGGCAGGGAGGGGCCGGGAGCAGGGCGAGGGCCAGTCCAGACCGCAGCCCCGCGTTGATGGCAGAGCTACAGGCCGTTGTCATTCAGAAGGGCTCCTGGTGGTTGAGCAGGTGGGTGTCGGGGGAGGGCTGGTGCAGGGGGCCTTTATGGGTGGGACCTGGCCCCTCCCCTCACCGCTCCCCTGGGCTCTGCGCCCTCTTTCTTGCCATCTGAGAAATGTGAGGGCTGCGGGCTGGCATGAGCACCTGCTGCAGAGCCTCCGCCTGGAGGCACAGCCCAGGGCTCCATCCCGGGCGTCTGCAGGTTCCAGGAGGGCTGAACACAGGGGAGCGACTGGCTCTGACTCCTGCTTCGTGTCAGCGTGTGTTCACCTTGGCTGTTTGGTGGAGGAAGCGAGGCTGGGGGCAGGCACCGCCTGCCGTTGTCCTCGGGAGTCTGCAGGAAAGGTCAGGAGGGAGCAGGTGCGGCGTCCGAGCCGTGACCGGGCTTCGTCAGAGACGAGGCTCCGGCTGACAGGCCGGGCCTGTGTTCAGGCGTCCGCAGCTGCTCCTGCTTCGTGGGTCGGTGACAGGGAAAACAGGAGGTGACCCTGGGGGCGGGCACGTGGCGGCTCCCAGCTCCACCACGCTGCCGTGGCTGTGTGTGCCCAGCGTGAGCGAGGATGTTCGCCGTGTGTTTGTCAGACAGGAGCCTGGATACAGCCTCAGTGAGTCAGTCGTAGCCTCTGCACAGTGAGCGGGGGTGGGGGGGTGGGGGGGGCTTAGCTCCGAACAGCAAAGGGAAGACGCGGAAGGTGCTGGAACAACAGGTTGAGTCTCCCTCGTCCACAACACTTGGGGCCGGGGCTGTTTGGGATTTGGGACTTTGTGTCTGTGTGTGTGTGTGGGGGGGGGTGTTTGCATGTGTGTGGTAAGGTATCTGGGGAGTGGGAGCCCAGCCTGTCTGCTTCATAGCTGCCTTACACGCTGGCCTGACTGAGGGCCCTCTGTGCGAGCTTTCCCGCGTGCCTGCATCTTGAGGCAGCCCATCACCAGAGGCCGGGTCTGCCCCGCCGTGTTCCGGTTTAAAACCTGGGAGCCTTTCAGTTTTGGTCCCACAAACCAGTGAGGTGCAAAGGACAGAGCTTTGGAATCTGCCTGTGGCCCTGGCTTCATGGCGTGCCAGCATCTTACCATAATATGCAGTTCCAGGTCCCCCTCATGTGCACCTGCTACCCTTTTAGCCGGAGAAACACTGTGACTCCCTCGGGAAGGGGCTCCATGTGTGCTTGCCCAGCCCACTGGTGTCGGTTCCCACGGGGGTGAAGTTCAGAAAGAATCCAGGCACGGATGTGAACCCCAAGTGTGTTTCTTCCCCCCAAGGCCACAGCGGGAAGGAGCCACCGGCGGGTGGCTCGGAACGGCAGGCGCTTGCTGTCTCCCGGGCTTAGGGCGCGGAAGCCTCGCACCTGCCACACACCCCAGGGAAGAATCCCTAGGTAGGAAGTTAGGAGTCAGAAAGTGGCCTCTGTGTGTGCGGGAGGAGCCTCCGGCCGGCCGGGACACAGCCCGGTGTTTCGCCAGAGTCCTGCCCATGGCCTGGTAACTTTGCAGATGGCCCCCAGCTTCCCCCCAAGAAAAGCTCACAGGGGAGCTTGGCTCAGCACCAAATGCACCCCCAGCCTCATCACCTTGGGCAGTAAACCCAAGGCAGGCACCCTCCGGGCAGCTGCCCTGCCCCGTGCCTGCTGAGCTCCTAGTCCCATAGCACTGAGTGCTGAAACCATGGGAGGAATCTCACCTCATACACACTCAGCAAACCCTTTGTCCAGGGGAGGAGGGGGGAGGTGGAGGACAAGCGGCGGGAAGAACAAGACCCCCTTCCCTTAAAAGCCCCAATCTGAATACAGACGCGCGCTCAGCTCTCAGCTCTCAGCTCTTTCCCAGGCCACCTGCCCAGCCTCCCAGGTGTGTTTGCATTATACCCCGTAGCCTCGCCTTCCCAGGCCGAATGGCTGGGCGCTCTGGTTCCGTCTCGGGGGGTGCCCGTCCGTCCTGACCAATGCCCTGCCCCGTTAGGCCTTGCCGCCTTGCTCACCGCTGCTCCTCAGTCTCACACCCGAATTCTTTCTTGCATGAGGATAACCTACCCCACGCATCTCCGCCAACACCTGTGCCTCTGCTGACACCACGCGCCGGTCCCTGCCTGCCTCTTCCCAAGGCCTCCCCTCTCTTGTCATCCCACCTGGACGGTCCCGGCTGACCTTTTCCCAAGGATCCCAGACTTGATCCTGGCCATACAGACCCCTTAGTCCGTGAGGGGCCCCGCTCACAGGCTCCAGGGGCAAGCACACAACCGCATCCAGCCCACGCCACCCCCGGGCCGTCCTGGGACCTGGTGGGTGATTGACTGCTCTTAGGACTGTTAGCAAACCGCACATGGAGGTGGTCTTGGGGTCACGTGGGCATTCCCCCGCTGCCGTGGCCCACCCATCCTCCCGGCCTGCTGCCTCTGTGTGCTGGGTTGGGGAGTACACAAGGAGGTGTCATGTGCCCAGAGGACTCCAAGTTCACAGCCAGGGAGAGACCCCACCCAGAGTCGAGGTCAGTGACTTAACATTCACTGGGGAACTGCGTGCCTGAACTGCAGCAGAAGCCTTGTACTGATGAACTAGGCACGGCAGCGTTTTCAAATTGAGCCTAAAGATGTTGGCTTTCTGGAAGATTCTGCCTGAAAATCGTATTCAAAAGGTTTTTTAAACCTGTGCTATTGGAGCTGACACTGTGGTGCAGCAGGTTAAGCCGCCATCTGCAGCACCAGCATCCCACATGGGCGCTGGTTCAAGTCCCAGCTGCTCCACTTCGGAACCAGCTCCCTGCTAATGGGCTTGGGAAAGCAGCAGAAGATGGCCCAAGTGCTTGATCCCTGCACCCACATGGGAGACTGTAATGAAGCTCCTGGCTCCTGGCTTCAGCCTGGCCCAGCCCTGGCTGTTGTGCTCATTTGAGGAGTGAACCAGCGGATGGAAGACCTCTCTCTCTCTCTAATTCTGCCTTTCAAATAAATGAATAAATCTTTTTTACAAAAAAATTGCAGAAGAACACATGAAACAGAACTGTTCCTGTTGAGCATGGTCAGCGACAGAAGTGGCCGGTGAGTCACAGCGGGCCCCAGACCGCCAGCGGGAGTCAGAAATAGAGCCAGGCCCCGCCCCGCGCCTGCCACCGTGATCCTGTCATTACTGCCGTCCACACCGGTGATTTAGAAACCAAGCAGTAACTCGAGGCGGCGAGTGGCGGGGCAGCTGGGGCGCCTGCCAGGGCGTGCAGGGCTGGGGGAAGCCGTCCCCAGAGCATGCCCCCTGCGCCCCCCCACAGCCACCCTGCCAGGCGAAACACGCAGCTCCTCTGTGCCTCGGAGCCCAGGCCCTGGGAAAGGCTGGACACCGCAGAGATCTCGGGAAGCCGGCGGCAGAGCAGGGCCCCTGTGAGCCTGCCAGGCGGCGGCAGTGGTCGTGTCCGGTGTGTCACCCGCCCACGATGGTGGTGAAACCCCGTGACGTGTTCAATCTATGGACAGTGACCGTTCAGTTGCACCGAGTCACCGCCAAGCGTGTGTTTCTCATGCTGAGTAATCTTCTGGCTCTTCAAGAAGCAGTGCCTGACTTCAGCACCGTCCTCCGAGTTCCGTCCTGTTCCCTTTCCTCCTGCCAGACTTAACCGGGGCAAGCTCTGCCAGTGTGGCCATTTTGTAGCCGAGAAAACCGAGGCTAAATGCGGGCACTGTGGCTCAGCAGGTTAAAGCCCCAGCCTGCAACGCATCAGCTCTAGTCCCGGCTGCTCCGTTTCCGATCCAGCTCTCTGCTATGGCCTAGGAAGGCAGTAGAAGATGGCCCAAGTGCTTGGGCCCCTGCACCCTTGTGGGAGACCCAGAAGAAGCTCCTGGCTCCTGGCTTCAACCTGACCCAGCTCCAGCCGTTGGGGCCATTTGGGGAGTGAACCAGCAAATGGAAGACCTCTCTCTCTCTGGCTCTACTTTTCTCTGTAACTGTTTTTCAAATAAATAAAATAATTCTTTAAAAAAAAAGAAAGAAAAAGAAACCTGAGGCTGACAGGGGTGAAGCAGCTCCCCCCACACAGTATTTGAGCCCACGGAGCCTTCCGGAAGTGCTGGGGATTTGGGGAGAACCGAATGCCATATCTGAACCTCAAAAGGCCAAGGGCGTGACGTCATCGTGATGAGTCCAGCCCAGCTGGAGGGGGAGATGCCTGCTGCGGATGCCCCCACCTCCTTCCAGCACCTTCTGCCCCTGCCGACCCAGGAGGGCAGGGGCTTGGGAAAGCTGGGGTCTGTGGCCTCACCTCCAGAGACCCCAAGTCCCTGGCCATGGCCCCTGGAGTCTGCAACCGCCCACTTGGGCACTGATGGAGCCTCGGCCAGCCTCGGTCTCCCGCCTCAGGCGGCACCGCAGGGCCAGCCCCTCCAGGTGCTCCGGGGTCCCGCTGCGCCGTCCTACGTGGACCTGGGAGGCCAAGCACTGGACAGCCCCTCAGCAAAAGCCAAAAGCAGACAGGGAAAGGCCGCAGGGTGTTTTTATCAGGCTGTGTCCACTTTGGGGCATTTCCTGATCACTTTTTTTTTTTTTTTTTTTGACAGGCAGAGTGGACAGTGAGAGAGATAGAGAGAAAGGTCTTCCATTGCTGTTCACCCTCCAATGGCCGCCGCGGCCAGCGCCGCGCCAATCCGAAGCCAGGAACCAGGTGCTTCCTCCTGGTCTCCCATGCAGGTGCAGGGCCCAAGGACTTGGACCATCCTCCACTGCACTCCCAGGCCAGAGCAGAGAGCTGGACTGGAAGAGGGGCAACCGGGACAGAATCTGGCGCCCCGACGGGAACAAGAACCCGGTGTGCCGGCGCCATAGGTGGAGGATTAGCCTAGTGAGCCGTGGCGCTGGCCTCCTGATCACTTTTCAGTCATTACTGGGGCTCTGGGGTGTTTTCTACTGAGAGAAAGGAGAGAAGAAGCCCGTTTACGAAGTCCACGCGTGCAGAATCTCTCGCTGCCGTGTCCACTTGAACGGTGTCCGTTCTCCTGGCCCGGGGCGGGGGGCGCCTTTGACACGGGCAGTTGTAATCCCTCGTCGTCAGGAAGGAAAGGGGAGACTGGAGAACCTCCTTCCACCCAGCTGTTTTCCAGGTGCCTTTAGCGCAGAATAACCCTCGTGCCGCGGTGGCACGCTCCGGAACGGCTCCTGCCGACATCCTGTCCTCCGAGCGTTAGGACGTGGAGGCATCGAGGTCTTCCCGTGGGTGGAGGCTCCCAGGGGCGCTGCAGAGCTGTCCTCCTGCCGCGGCTGCGCGCCCAGTGTCTCCTCCGGTAACCTGCAGGTTGCCTCTGGGCATTCGAGCACCAGGTGACACGAGAGGAAGTGTCACAAGGGCAGTCCAGGTCAAAGCACGCAGCGGCAAGAAGAGATGGCGATTAAATGCTCCGTCTGCAAACTTTGCCCAAACGCACGACCACGTGAACACGTTGCTAGGGCCCTCCTGGGCTTCCCAGCTCAACCCTTAGCCCCGGGGCAGCTCCGCAGATGGCCCTGCCCTGTGCTCTTTGCCCTGGGTTGTCAGGTGATGGATGAGGGGCAGCGCTTAGAGCACCCGCATCCCGTGTGGAGGTGCCTCCATTCAAGCCCCAGACCCACTTCCCTCTCCAGCCTCCGGAAATGCACACCTGGGGGACAGCAGGTGGGGCCTCAAGTCGTTGGGTCCCTGCCACCCACTTGGGAGAACCGGGTTGAGTTCTGGGCTCCTGGCGTCCACCTGGCCCAGCCTTCGCCTCTTCGGGCATTTGGGGAGTGAGCCAGCAGATGGCAGATGTCTCTCTGTCTCTGTCTCTGCCTTTCCAGTTGAAGATGAAGATGCTGATGGGGGATGCGGCTCCGGCACAAATCCGTGATAAGTCAGGGAGGAGGCTGCCCCCTGCCGTGCTGGCCCCAAGGCCGCCTCGGTGACCTCCACGTGGCCTCGCTGGTCAGAGCCCAGTCACGTGGCCTTTGCAGTCCGGCAGCCTGGGGGGGTGACTTTTTCAATAGACTCATTGCTCTGCCAACAAAATCAGTTCTGTTGGTCAGAAGGGAGAGGGGGCATTGGATGGCCAGCTCTGCCTGCTTCCTCTCCTGCGGTGTTTTCCCTGCGTAGGGAGACAGGTTGTTACATTGTATCCATGTTTTCTTAGGAAAATTCTTACTGCCTCATAGCACGTCAGAATTTCTTTGTGAGTCCCGTATTTTCAAAAATACTTTTTTTTTTTTTTTTTTTTTTTGCCTAAATTGGCACAAGTTGACCAACTTTTACTCTGGAATGAATTGCATTCAGATATGCTGCAGAGAGAGTGTGTGTGCGTCTGGACATTCGTGTATACATGGGGGGGACAAGTGTGTGCGTCTGTGTACGTGTGTGTGTGCATGTTTGTGGACGCATGTGCACATGTGTGTGGACCTGTGTGTATGTGGCCGTTTGTGTATGCATGTGCGTGTGTGGACATTCGTGTACATGTGTGTGGACGCTCATGTGTGTGCAGGTGTGTACATGTGTGTGTGGACGCTCGTGTGTGTGCAGGTGTGTACATGTGTGTGGACGCTCGTGTGTGTGCAGGTGTGTACATGTGTGTGTGGGCGCTCGTGTGTGTACAGGTGTGTACATGTGTGGACGCTCGTGTGTGTACAGGTGTGTACATGTGTGTGGACGCTCGTGTGTGCAGGTGTGTACATGTGTGTGGACGCGCGTGTGTGTGCAGGTGTGTACGTGTGTGGACGCTCATGTGTGTGCAGGTGTGTACATGTGTGGACTCTCGTGTGTGTGCAGGTGTGTACGTGTGTGTGGACGCTCGTGTGTGTACAGGTGTGTACGTGTGTGTGGACGCTCGTGTGTGTGCAGGTGTGTACGTGTGTGTGTGGACGCTCGTGTGTGTACAGGTGTGTACGTGTGTGTGTGGAAGCTCGTGTGTGTGCAGGTGTGTACATGTGTGTGCACGTCCGTGTACCTGCGTGTTTGTGTATGCATGTGCGTGTGTGTGCAGGTGTGTACGTGTGTGTGGACGCTCGTGTGTGTACAGGTGTGTACGTGTGTGTGGACGCTCGTGTGTGTGCAGGTGTGTACATGTGTGTGCACGTCCGTGTACCTGCGTGTTTGTGTACGCATGTGCATGTGTGCGCGTGTGTGTACACATGTGTGTGGTTAAATCCGATGCTTGCTAGTGTAGCAGAACCTCCCTTCAAACCCGAACTCCGTCTGTAGCCTGGTGGAAGCTGCTCCTCTGCATGAGCGGGGGTGGGTGCCGGCCATCCTGTCTCCCAGCCCCTGAGCGTTTCTGAGCCCTCAGTCCCTCTCTGGCCACAAAGGCCCCCAGGCGCCTGGGCGGGTGTCTGATGGCGCTGCCTGCAGGCACGCAGGCTCCACCCAGACTTCACCAGTTTTGTAGTGATTTCTTCTTGGAACAGTTTTGTTCTTTTTTTTAATTTTTTTTATTTGACAAAGTTATAGAGAGAGAGACAGAGAGAAAGGTCCTCCCTCCGTTGGTTCACTCCCCAAATGGCCGCCACAGCCAGCACCACGCCAATCCGAAGCCAGGAGCCAGGTGCTTCCTCCTGGTCTCCCATGGGGTGCAGGGCCCAAGCACTTGGGCCATCCTCCACTGCACTCCCGGGCCACAGCAGAGAGCTGGCCTGGAAGAGGGGCAACCGGGACAGAACCCGGCGCCCACATAGGATGCTGGCGCTGCAGGCGGGGGATTAGCCATGTGAGCCACGGCGCTGGCCCCTATTTAAGGCTTTAAATAAACGTTTTTCTTCATAACCTATTCTTTACCAGTGTAAATGGGCAACTGTTGTGTCAAGTGAACATGCTGTATTTTATTTAATTATTCCCCTATTACTAAACAGTGAGGTTGTTCCAGTTTTACTCTGTAGTGAACAACCTTGTGTGTTTAACATTTTCCACATTTTGCATTATTTAAGATTCACTTCCAAGGATACGAACATCTCTGTGACTCTTAAATGGCAGATCGCCTTCCAAAAGAATTGTCTCCGGGAGCACCCCCGTCCCACATGGCACTGGCCGGGCTCAGTCCCCAGCGCCGGGTCCTGACTCCAGCTCCCTGCTCATGCGGATCCTGGGAGGCAGCGGCGATGGCTCAGCACGGGAGCCCTGGGCTGAGGGCCTTGTTCCCAGTGTTGCCCTGGCCCCGTCCTGTCCTGTCCGCTAATGGGCATTTGAGAAGTGAACCAGCGCGTGGAAGCTCACTCGCTCCCTCTCTCTCCCTCTCCCTCTCCTCTGTCTCTGTTGCTCTGCCTCTCAAATAAATTAATTTTTAAGTTTTTATTTTTAATTCCCTTAAAAAAAAAAGTATCCCCCAAGCAGTAGGTGGGGTAGTCTCTGAGGCATGTGATGGGTGAGGCTGGCCCCTGTTTGCAGAGTGGGGGTTTCCAGTTCCTGCTCACTGGTGGTCTCACTGCTTGCTCTGGGCAGGGCTGTTCGCATTCTTTGCCCAGTTACCTGGTTTCCACTCCCTGGAGAGGAGGCCCCTGCCCAGTGAACGTCTTCACCTGTCATCTGTTAGCTTTGCCGCACTTTGCGTCCCTGCGTGGTGTTTGCCTGTTGGTTTGGCTTACATGTGTTACACCCCACACCCCACACCCCACGTGTGGAAATGGCACTTTTTTTTTTTTTTTAATCAAATCTTTCAGGCTCCTTTTCTGACTTTCAGAGTCCGGGTCTTTCAGGGGTGGAATTAGTCAACTGCTTGCTTCCATCGTTTGTGATTTGATGTTTGTATTCGTACTGCTAAGTGGTATTAACACGCAAAGCCCGAAAGGACCCCCCCCCCCCCCCCCGCAACAAAATTCCTAGATAATCTGCCGGCTCCTCCCTCCTGTACTTGCAAATTCCCTTATCACCACGGAGTGGCTGACTCACCGAGTGGATTCCTGCAGGGGGAGGCGGGGTGGGGGGCTGCCTGACTGCTTCTGAGCCCCCTCCCTCTCTCCTTCCCAGATCATGACCCACACCGGGAAGGCGCGGCGGAAGGGGCCGGCGGGCGTGCAGTGGGGCGGGGACGAGCCCCTGCGCAGGCCGGTCACCCCCGGCGGCCACAGGAGCGGGGGCCCAGCGTGAGTCCGGGCCCAAGGAGGGCAGGAGCTGCTTTTCTTCGGCTTCGTTTTGTTTAACTGCCACGTAAGATGATGCACAGATTTTAAAATGCAAAATAAAGCATTCGTGTTGAAAGCATTCATTACTCCTCTGTGGGGGGTTTTGGAGGGATGTGGTCAGGCCACGGGTTCCCCAGGACCACGTCGGGAGGCGGCTGCTGGCTCCTGTCCCGTCCCTGGTGCGGCTCCCACAGAGCACCGGGCCCGGGCTGGGACTGGGGCGTCAGCTTTGATGACTTCGTAAAGCAGCCCTGCGCGGTGGTAGCTGCCAAGCCTCGTTCGTTCTCCGTAGCCTCACATTCACCCCCCGACACGAGTAAACCTCAGTGGGTCCCGCAGGAGGCCTGGGGGCCGGGGCGAGGGGCGGGTTGTCCAGTGGGCAGAGTGCAGCCCGCGTCCTGTGGCGCCTGTGTCCCTAAGCCAGGGCTTAGAGAGCGCCGCTGGGACCCGTGTGTGTTCATTCAGCAGGCAGCGGCCAGGCCGCACTCCACACACTCCGCACACCACGGCTCTCTTGGCCGCGCCCTGCAGCCGGGCTGTTTGGTTGTTTGCAGCTGGACTCTGTAGTCATTCTGCCGCGATCACCCTGGCACTGGGGATTCAGCAGCAGATACGACGTGCAAGTGCCAGCCGGCACGGAGCTCCCGCCACCGGCACCAGGGCACCGGTGTCCCGGCACTGTGCTGTCCTGTCGCCCTTCTGGGATTTGCCCTGTAAGCGTCGCGAGGCCCACCCCGAGGACCAGTGCTCGGAGGTCGGTTTGACTTCTGAACCAGTGGTGTACGCTTCTGTGTCCAGGGGTTTCATTGTTAGTCACCGAAGCTCGAACTAAAGCCCTGCCCTTTCCTGGGAAGCCTGCAGCCAGTGTTTTTTAACCTACAGGAGAGGAGCGAGGGCTGTGGTGAGTGCTTCCGGTGTGCGCGGCGCAGCAGGTGTAGCTGACACACAGGTGCGTTTGTAAATGCTTCTGACGCACTGGAAGGAAAGCCGCGTGCTTCCCTCAGGAACCCCAAAGCCGGCTCAGGGGCAGCCACGTGACCACCCTGAGCGCCTGACCAGCAGCGATGCTGGGAGGGTGGCGCAGCCCCCCCCCCCCCCCCCGCCATGCATCCCTGAGCGGCGTTCATATCTGCCGGCTTTGTGTTCTGCCGTTTCGTTTTTGATCCAGAATATAGCCAGATGTCAACTACTTAGGAAATCCACTTTGTAAATATACATTTTTTAATGGAAGTAGCAATAGAAACAAATAGATTTACCTTACTTGACAAGGGGACAAGGACAGCAAATCGTTGTAAAAATTATGAACGCCGGTTCATGTCCCGGCTGCTCCACATCTGACCCAGCTCCCTGCTAATGGCCTGGGAAAGCGGTGGAAGGTGGCCCAAGTGCTTTAGGCCCTGCACCCACATGGGAGACCCGGCAGAAGCTCCTGGCTTTGGCCTGGCCCAGCACTGGCAGTCACGGCCATCAGGGCAGTGCACTAGCAGATGGGAAGACCTCTCTGTCTGTCTCTCCCTCTCTCTCTGAAACTCTGACTTCCGAAATAAATAACTCTTTTAAAAAGTATTTTAAATATTTCAAAAAATCATTTAAACTTATTTTTGCTTCGCAGAGGCAAAAACATGGCATGGATATTTTTAATCAGAGATGAGGATAATGGGAAGCCAATAAATGCAAGACCTGACCACTGGGCAGATGTTCTGTGTGGGAGAACTTGGGACTGGCCTGGGAATTCCACTGACTTGTGTCCTGATGCGGGGGCTGGGGGGTCGTCCCCCCAACCCTCCGGGCGATGCAAGCCCCTCACTGCCGGCACCAGCTCCCTCCAGGGGCCTCTCACCAGCTCTGAGCCAGACCGGCTGAGGTCGTGCAGGGAAGCCGATGGAGCTGCAGGTCCCCGGCGGGGCTGACTCAGAGCAGCGCAAGGACGCTGGCCGGCTGGTTCTGTTCCGCCTGCACCCCTGGCGTGCGCCTCCGGCAAGTTTGTGTGCCTCTCCATCCAGGGCCGCGCCCTCCGCCCTCTGGGACCCCAGCGTCACCTGTGTGGATGGGTCCGGGCGCTCGGGCCTCCCGGCGACTCCCACACTGTGTCCTGCACAGATCTGAGACACTGAGACTGTCGGAGTCGGTGTTTCCACTCGTGGGATTTTATTCTGGGAATGAGTCAGGTGTCCACAGATTCAAGTGCACCGGTACTTGTGATACTATTTATAAAACCAGAAATTACCTACGTGCCCGGAGGAGGAAGCTGGTCACATAAATCACCGTGTGTCCACGCTGATCAGTGTTGGAAATGTTTTAGAAGAATCACGACTCAGCAAGGGCCTCGCAGGATACAGCTATGCCAAGTGGAAAAGCAAATCATAAAAGGGCTTGAGTGAAGGGGCCGGCGCTGTGGCGTAGAAGGTTAGGCCTCTGCCTCAGTGCCGGCATCCCATGTGGGCACTGGTTCGAGTCCCGGCTGCTCCACTTCTCATCCAGCTCCCTGCTATGGCCTGGGAAAGCAGTGGAGGATGGCCCAAGTCCTTGGGCCCCTGCACCCACGTGGGAGACCCAGAAGAAGCTCCTGGCTCCTGGCTTTGGCCTGGCCCAGCCCTAGCAGTGGTGGCCATTTAAGGATTTAAGGAGTGAATCAGCGGATGGACGATTCTCTCTCTCTCTCTCTCTCTCTCTCTCTCTCTCTCTCTCTTCTCCTTGTCGTTCTTCTTCTCTTCCTTCCTCTCCTCCTCCTCTCTTCCTCCCCCTGCCCCCTCCTCTCTTTCTCTCTTTCTCTCCTTCTCATCTCTTCCTTTCAAATAAATGAATCATTTTTTTAAATGGGGGTTTGAGTAAAGCGAGGCTGGGCCCACACAGTGATCCCAGTGGGTGTTTCTAAGTGTCTGTTTGCGTTTGCTGCAAGGTGTTCAGGCCTGGGGCGGGGGCGGGGGGGTGGGGCTGGATCTCACGTGCGCTCACCTCAGTGATCGGCTCTGACTTCAGCGTCAGGAAACGCTGGGCTGAGCGCAGGATTCAGCCACGGCCCAGCCCCAGCCCGACCCTGCGTGGCTGCTAGATCCCCCCACCCCGATCTCCCTGCAGACACCCCGTCTCTCCCCTCCCCCCCCCGCCTCCCTGCCGCATCCACACTGCACGTGCAGCTTCCCTCACCCCCTCCCTCCCTGCCCCACTTCCTCTGCACGCACAGCCCCACTTGGGTTGCCACTCGTCCTCACCTGCCACTGCCGGTCGCCACTGCCGGACTCCCTTGGGTATGGGTCCCAGCCTGGTCCCTGCCTCCGCTGGGGGCCGTCCTCTGCCACCCTCCCCTCCCTGCTGAAGCCCTGAGCTCTGGACACCCCATCTCGGGGCCTCGTCCCGTTCCCATGGGGCCCTGGTTTCCCAGATCCAGCCCGGCCTCACCAGGTGTGTCTCCACCGCCGCCACACGCTGCCCCCTGCGCCCCCTGCGCCCCTTGCCTCCGGCGTGGTTGGGCAGCCCCAGGCCAGTGGGGTCCGAGCTGGCAGCTCCGGCCCTTCCTCCTTGCCCACCGCCCACTCCTGCTGCGCCCCTTTCGCCGCCGTCTGCGTCCATTTTTCAAAACTAAGAACACGGCCTTTTCCTTTCCCTGCCTCTACACCTGCTCACTTCAGAGCCCCCACTGCTGAGCGCCGCGCTTCCCCGGCCGCAGCAGACCCCGGGACTGGGTGTCATTGCCTGTCCCTGGGGTGGTCCAGGGTCTGGTCCTTGTCCTTGTCCTTGTGTCGATCTGAGATTGACGTTCACGAATTGCCCTTGGGGGGCAGGTGTCGGGCCCCGTGATTAAGACGCCAGGGCCTAGGTCCTGGCCACACTCCTGATTCCAGCTTCCTGCTGGTAGGACCCTGGGAGGCGGCAGGTGATGGCTCAAGTAATCGGCTCCCCACCCACCCACATGGGAGACTGAGACCTGGATGGAGTTCCGGGCTCCTGGCCCAGCCCCAGCCTTTGTGGACATTTGGAGAGTGAACCAGCGGATGAGAGTCCTGTGCGGTGTGTGTGTGTCCGTGCCACACAAGTAAACAGCGATTGTAACACGAGATCCCATCCCAGGGCAGGCACCTGGTTGCCACCGTCCGTCGCCCACCAAGCCCTCACTGTAGTAGGCGGCTGATGTCCCTTGTCGAAGGACTTTGTGCTCTGCTGCCGCGGGCACCACTGGAGTCCTTGCTGTCTGTGCCGACCCCAGGAGCCTGCCCTGCTCCCATGAGCTCTCCCAGCCGACCCAGGTCTGGCCCAGTGAGGCTCCCCACGCACATCTGCTGGACAAATGCGTCTCTGGCAGGCTGGGGGCCGGCGTTAGGCGATGCCAAGGAGTCTCCTGCGTGCGCCATTTAGACCCTACTCTGGGCTGGCAACGTGTGACACACCTGACTGGATCCGTCCCCTCACTCACCTACTTCATCCTAGGAGAAAAGCCGGAAGTCTCGTTTAAGCTGTCTGGTTGACGTGTCAGCCAAAGCCACCAGGCTCAGCTGTGAGTTGGACACCCGGAGCATGGGGTCTCTGAGCTCCCTGGTGCTAACAGGGTCAGCTCCGGGCTTCCACCAGCGTCCTGAGAAAGTTTCTTATCCGCTGATGCCAACTGAACAAGGATTTGAGCCACGTCTGCTGGCCACGCCACATGGGAGCCGGCAGCCAAGCAACCCTGACTATCCGCATGTTTATTGCTTTTTTCCGTGTCTTCCTGCAGGCTGGAAATCATTGCGTTTCTTCCCCGCCAACCCAACCTGCCAGAGATGGCTGCCGCAGGCCCCGTCGGCTGCCCGCTGGCCCCTCTACAAGGAGGGCAAGCCTGGTGCTTCCCGCTCACGAGAGCACTCAGCGTGCGGGCCCAGCTCCGGGGCTGGGAGCCCCGTGGGCTAAGGCGAGCAGGGGCCGGAGCTCCCAGAAGCCCCTGGGGCTCAGCCCCAGCCCCAGGTCCAGGGAGGCTCATGGCTTTGGTCACGCGCCTGGCCTGATGCTGGCCTGTCCTCAGATGCCCTGCTCGGAGAGCGCTGGCCGCCGAGCTGTCACGAGCTGCTGGGGAAAGCCGAGCATCACGGAACTCCGCCAGGTCTTCCTGCACCCTGTGCTGCTGTCACGGGACCCCAGAGGCCTCAAGCCCAAGCCTGGGGCCCCACGTGTTCAGTTCTGGTGGCACGGTATGGCAGGTGGCGTGGTGGTGGGAGTGGGTACCAGGAGAGACCACCCGGGGGACAGGAAGCCCAAGGCTGGGGAGGTCTTGCTGTCTTTACAACACCACTCAGGGCCAGCGCTGTGGCGTAGTGAGTAAAGCCACTGCCCACGTGCGGCATCCCTGTGGGCGCCGGTTCAAGTCCCGGCTGCTCCACTTCCAATCCAGCTCCCTGATATGGCCTGGGAAAGCAGTAGAAGGTGGCCCAAGTGTTTGGCCCCTGCATCCCTTATGGGAGACCCGGGAGAAGCTCCTGGCTCCTGGCATTGGATCAGCCCAGCTCCGTCACAGCCATTTGGGGAGTGAACCAGCGGATGGAATCCCTCTCTCTCCCTTTCTCTCTCTCTCTCTCTCTTCATAAATCTACATGAATCACTTCCAAGTGCGGTGCCATCAGTGACCAAGTGACCTTGCATGAGGCCTCACCTCTTAAAAGGAGCCACCAGCTCTCACCTCCACACTGGGACCAAGCTTCCAGCCAATGACCCCCTGGGAGACACACACCCAAGCCACGTCCAGCTGTCACCATGAAGGGCCATGGCCGCGGTAGGGTCCCAGTCACCCGTGAGCCCGAGGCTGCACACAGGCAGAGGCGTGGCCGGGACCACCACAAGCTCTGGCTGCAGGAGGACGTTTTAGATGCTAGAGAAAAATATCTGTGCTTTGGATCCGAAATGCCCAAAGTATGTCTTTTTTCATTTTCAAAAGGAAATTAAAAAGATTACGAGGCGGCCAGATAAGACCCTAATCTCCATTCAAATAGGAAAAACAACAGGAACAGGTCAGACTCCGGGATGAAAACCATGTGCGGGCCCGTGGAATCTGCTCGGAGCTGGGTTCAGATGCGCCGCGGCCGCAGCCCAGGCCCAGCGCGGGCGCCGGCCCAGAGCCGAGCAGAGCCCCGCCCGGGGGAGGGGGGCTGGCTGGGGAGTGGCTCCCAAGGTTTCGCCAGCTTGGACCCGCGCTTATTTGCTCGGGTTTTCTTCTAGCTGCGAACCTTCCTATGGTGCTTAGCGCGGCCGTTTGCCCAGCAGTTTCTGCTAAGGGTCTTTGTCACCTGGGCGCCCCTCGGCCTGCTCAGAACGCCTGGCCTCCTCGCACCCAGCCTGGCTGGGACCCACACTCGGCCAGGAGCCCCTCTCACGCCTCAGCGGGCTCCGGAACGCTGACCCCTGGCCCTCGGCTCCCCGAGCTCTCCTTGGACATCCCCTTGCTTGCAGAGGCCAGGCCTCCCGGTTAGGCCTCATCCCAGGGTGGAGCCTGCTCTCCCTCCTGCCCTCTTCCAGACCGGCCCCGGCCTCCCAGCTCCGTCCCCTTGCCCAGCCTCTGCCAGAGGTGGTAAGCAGCCCCCACCTGGGTCCCACAGATCAGAGAGCCCAGCTGATGCACAAGTGGGCTGGGGTGGCCATCCCTGGCCTCACTGTCCTGCTCCAGGAGCCTGGGCCAGCGCCCACTGGGCCTTGCCTCTGACACCTTGGCTTCTCCAGCCCTGACCCCTCTTTCTGCACCCCCCACCCCCAGCTGCTCCTGCAGGTCTCGCACCAACTGAGCCTGGCCTCACTCTGGGAACTGCACCCCACCCAGAGGCCCCATGGAAGCCCACCACCACGGCTAAGACCCTCCGCAGCCAGCCCCCAGTCGGCTCTTATGGAAGACCCAGGCCCAGGTGCCCATGGGAGCCAGGGGCTGCATGATCGGTGGAACACAAGGCCAGAAGGAACTTTGTTTCTAACCCCAGGGCTCAGTCCCACAGAGCCAAGAGGAAATAGCTCCCAAGGGAAAACCCCAAGAATGTGGCTTAGCAAGACACTGGCCCGAGGAAAGCTATTCTCATTTCCCCATGCACCCAGACTATCTTGAAGATCAGAACCACAGGCCTTGTCGGCAGGCCCTCGAGCTACAGTGCCCAGCCCAGCCTGAAATGGACCCAGGGGTCAGATGGAGCCTTGCGCCCCAGGGGACCGCAGGGACGTGCGTCTGGCCGCCCCGCTCGGAGAGGGAACTGAGCCCACAAGACCTCACAGGGCCCAGGGAGCTGAGCACAGTTCCCCCGCCCTCACCTTCCAGGAAGCTCCCAATCCTGGAGGAGGCCCCACCTGGGCACCAGCTCCCCGACGCCGGCAGTGGCAGTAGGGGGTTCCCCATGTGCTAAGCATCTCCCACAAGTTCACAGAAGATTCGTGAGATGGAAAAACCATCATGGATTTCAGAAACATTTTTACTCCCAAACTTACCTTTTAACTCCATTTCTCCGTGAGCTTTTTGTTTGTTTTTGCTAACATTTCTCTTATTTTTTTGAAAGACAGAGTTGCAGAGACAGAGAGGAGGGGAGAGAGCTCTTCCCTCCACTGGTTCACGCGCCAAGTGGCTGCGATGGCCGGAACTGGGCCAGGCTGAAGCCAGGAGCCAGGAGCGTCACCCAGGTCTCCCACACGGGTACAGGGGTCCAAGAGCTTGGGCCTTCTTCTACTGCTTTCCCAGGCACACCAGCAGGGGCCTGGATCGGAAGTGGAACAGCCGGGACTCAAACCGGTGCCCATATGGGATGCAGAAGGCTTAACCCGTTACGTCATAATGCCAGCCCCTGCATGTTCTTTCTCCCTGTCTGTGTGTTACTCTGGCTTTCCAGTAGATGAACATTTTTTTTTTTAATTACAAATATTATTAAAGGACTGGCGCTATGGCACAGTGGGTTAACACCGGCATCCCATATGGGTGCCGGTTCGAGACCCAAATGCTCCATTTCCAATCCCGCTCTCTGCTGTGGCCTGGGAAAGCAGCAGAAGATGCCCAAGTCCTTGGGCCCCTGCACCCACATGAGAGACTCCGAAGAACCTCCTGGCTCCTGGCTTTGGATCAGCACAGCTCCGGCTGTTGCAGCCATCTGGGGAGTGAACCATCGGAGGGAAGACCTCTCTCTCTCTCCCTCTCTCTCTCTGTGTAACTCTGACTTTTAAATAAATAGATCTTTAAAAAGAAGAAGAAGAGAAGAAATCTTACTCAGTTCCAGGCAGACACTGCCCACCTGTGAGGCCTCGGATAGGAAGGCGGCTCCATGTTCGGATCAGAGAGGATTGCCTAGAAGTCAAAGCCTGCTGCTGTGGGTTTGAGGAAACCTGCAGGGAAGATTCTTTGTAAGATAAATCCAAGGTCACACTTCACAGATCTCAGAGATGTTTTTAAAATGCAAGTGATGAGGCTGGCGCTGTGGTGTAGCGGGTAAAACCGCAGCCTGCGGCACCGGCATCCCGTGTGGGCCCTGATTCCTGCTCCGCTCTGACCCGGCTCCCTGCTAATGCACCTGAGAAAGCAGCAGAAGACGCTCCAGGTCCTTGGGCCCCTGCACCCACGTGGGAGACCCGGAAGAAGCTCCTGGCTCCTGGCTTCAGATCGGCACAGTTCTGGCCGTTGCGGCCAATTGGGGAGTGAACCAGCAGACGGAAGATTCTCTCTCACTCTCCTCACCCCCCTTCCCCCATACTCTGCCTTTCAAATAAATAAATAAAGACAAAAAAAAAAAAAAAAGAATCCAGTTCTGATTCCCACCAAAAAAAAAAAAAAAAAATACAGATGCTGAGAGGCAGGAGTGAGGAGTGAGGAACGTTGGTGACAGCGGCTCCCGCGGACACCCCACCCCGCCCAGATGAGAAGGGAGGGAAGGGGGGCGTGAGGGCCCTGAAGTATAAGAGGCGCCCCCCTGCAGGCTGGAACCCGAGTTCCAAGGAGAGCACTGGGCGGGAGGCCGCTGTAGCTTCCGGTGCTCGCAGGCAGTGAGAGAGCACACAGAAGCTCCCCAGACAGGAGGGGGACCCCCACCGCCGGGAGGTGCTGCCCCGGCAGCCGGCAAGCGTTTTGCTCTCTGATTGGCTAATTTATCTGATTGAAACCACGTCCAGGCCGGCGCCGCGGCTCACTAGGCTAATCCTCCGCCCGCAGCCGCGTCGCAGGCACCCCGGGTTCTAGTCCCGGTCGGGGCGCCGGATTCTGTCCCGGTTGCCCCTCTTCCAGGCCAGCTCTCTGCTGTGGCCTGGGAGTGCAGTGGAGGATGGCCCGAGTACTTGGGCCCTGCACCCCATGGGAGACCAGGATAAATACCTGGCTCCTGGCTTCGGATCAGCGCGGTGCGTCGGCCGCGGCGGCCATTGGAGGGTGAACCAACGGCAAAGGAAGACCTTTCTCTCTGTCTGTCTCTCACTGTCCACTCTGCCTGTCAAAAAATAATAATAATAATAATAATAATAATAATAATAAAAGAAACTACGTCCAATCGGAGAGGCAGAAAGGGTCGCGGAAATACCCACTTTGGATTGGTCTATGAAGGTACGGGCCAGCCAACCAACCAGGGAGGCGGGAATTGAAATTCTGGCCAATCAGCAAGCAGCAGGCCCCCTTGCTGACTGCAGGGGGGGGGGGGAATACTCCTGGGCTTACCTGCAGTAGACGCCCAGTTCATCACTCCCTGGCGTTGCAGCCCCCAGCAATACGCAGGCGCTTTCTTTTCTTTGTTTGTTTTAAAAGGCAGAGTTCCAGGTGTTGCGGGAGAGCCAGATCGTCCATCCACTGGTTTACTCTCCAAATGATGGCAACGAAACCAGAGCCTAGAACTCTATCCGAGGCTCCCACGTGGGTGCAGGGGCCCAAGCACTTGGAACATCTGCTGCTGCTTTTCCCAGCTGCGTTAGCAGGGAGCTGGATCAGAAGTGGAGCAGCTGGGACTCGAACCGGCGCCCATATGGGATGCCAGCATTGCAGGTGGCCAAGGTTTTCCCCGCTATGCCACAATGCCTGACCCAAGCGTTTTCTTTTCCACTCTTGCAGGGACCTTGCCTAATTGCATTATTAACCCATCTAACTCCTCACTTCACCTGCTCCCCTGTGGAGGTGCCCTGTGTGGCCAGGGCAGCCTTGTCCTTGGTTGGAGATGTCAGGGAGGGCGCCTGCTGGTCCCCTTGGGCAGCTCAGTGCACGGAGCCCCACCTCTGTTTTCCCCAGAGCAGCAGACGGGAGCCAGGGAGGCTGAACAGGGAGGGTGGTCTGTGACTTGCTGTGCTGTGCTCCCTGCAAGTGCCCAGGCTGCCCAGGTCAACCAGCTGCACCCGAGAGGCGGCAGGGACTGGCCTGGGTGCACGCTTGTCTTGGCTTTGCTGCCAGCCCTGAGAAGAGCAGCCCGGGAGACGCTGCAGAGCAGGTGGGGACTGCGCTGTCTCCTTCCCAGCAGCCTCCGGGGGCGCAGGCCCTGAGAGCGGCCACTGCCAGCAGCACATCAGGCGGAGACTCGCCTGCTCCTCAGAGGGGGTCCCCGGCCAACCAGCGGGGGTGCCCCAAGGTCCGGACAGTGGTGACACCACCAGGTAGGGCTGGGCCGTCACGAGGCCTTGCATCCCCGCAAGGCGTACAGCGAACCTGGGCGCTTTGCTGGGGCGGCCGTCACGCCTGGCCACCGGGCAGCCGCTGCCACCCCCGAGGGCCCTGCTCCCTGGCAGCTCTGACCACAAACTCGCCCCCGGGGAACGAGTTTTAGAAAGGCTGAGTGAGGAAACTGGGCTCACACCTGTGCTTTTCCGCACACCCCAGGTCCACTGCGCGTGGAGAAGCCAGCCTGGCGCAGGTGCACGCCTGCTGCCCCCAGCAGGTCTGCCCTGGGCGGGCACTCACTTCCAGCTCCCGCAGCTGCCCGTGGACCAGGCCGCACTCCAGGCCCTGCAGCTGTTTGGCCCTCAGCTACAGCAGGTGGATGGGAGGACGTGCCAGCCTGGGCCTCCCTGGGAAGCAGGGCCCACACCTCCCTCAGCCCAGGGATCCCGTGGGAGTTCAGGACCTGGGCTAGGGAGGGGTGGGCAGGCTGGGCTGTCTCTAGGGGGGCAGGATGAACCAGGGGCAGGAGGCCTGATGGCCCCAGGGTCTGGTCTCTCCCAGCCCAACTGCTGGCCAGCATGGGTCTCCCCTCCTCGGAGTGGCGTAAGGGCTCTCCGGCTCTAGGTCCCCTCCTAAAATCAGGGGCTCCTAACGAGAAACTCAAGGGTGGGGGCTGAGCTCACTCCTGCGCTGCCCCTGTAGGCAGGGGACTCCGAAGCCCCTCTTCTTAGAAATGTCCCCCGCACTGCGCCGAGTGGGGTCACCCACCAGCCCGTGGCCAAGCCGGTGTGCATGCCCACCCTAGAGCCCATGGCTGAATGAACTTTTGTTTTAAGGCCAAGGGACCTGTGTGAGGAGGAGGGTGGCAAGGGGGAACCACTGGCCCCACACCCGCCTCCTCCTCCCCTGGCTGCCTGGCCCTCCCCAGAAAATTCTCTGCCCACCCCCAAACTCCTTTCCAGATAGACTTCCTCCCTCACCACGTAGGTCTCAGCCAAGCACCCCTTCCTCTGTCCTGACCCCTGCGTGCCCCAGCCACAGGCTCCCAGCAGTCGCCTCCCACGGGCACCGAGCCCACTGCGTTGTCACATGGTGCGCGTCTGTCTCCCACCAGCCTCCAAGGCCGGCCCACCTGCAGTGTGGCCCAGAGCAGGCATCGGAACATCTGGGCGTGGCTTCAGTGGGGAACATTCGTCCCCTCCACATCCCCAGCTCGTCTCTCTGGGGAAGGAAACTGGGTGGGTGGGTGGGTGGGTGGTGGGCAGGAAGTAAACCTCTGGTCACAAGGTGCTGGTCACGTAAGGCTGTGGCTGTCCAAGCTCTCTTCCCTTTGCTTCCAGCTACCGGGCCTGCTGAACGAGGCTTTGTTGGAAGCCACGGGGAGAAGCTCAGGTGCAGCCCCAAGGGGCTGGCTCCCACCTGGGGTGTGCGGGGTCGCCCACCCAGCGGCACTGGAAACACTGCCCGTGTCGCTCGGCTTCCCCAGTGCCCGTCTGCTCCCTGGCGGAGCAGGGAGACCACACACGGCCCTGGGACTCCCCGGGAGCCGCTCCAGCCACGCCTGGAAGTTCCCCTCCACGTGGCCTGGGGCTCCTCAGCCGGCTCTCACGTCCGTCCACCCCAGGATCACAGGCAAGAGCGTCAGGGCCCGTCCTACCAGAGACCGGAAATGAGTCCTGGGCAAGCGCAGGCTGAGCGTCCCTCGGCTGAAAACCCAAAATCCAAAGTGTTCTAAGATCTGAGACTCGGAGTCCCGACACGACGCCATGAAATGTTGCTTGGGACACAAACTGTTGTGGTTTTAAGGTTTGTTTATTTATTTATATCTATTTATTTAAAAGGGAGAGAGAGAGAGAGAGACATCTTCCATCTGCTGGTTCACTCCCCAGATGGCCACGACAGCTGAGACTGGGCCAGACTGAAGCCCAGCCAGGAGCCTGGAATTCCATCGACGTCTCCCACGTGGGTGCAGGGGCCAAGCACTGGGGCCATCGCCTGCTGCTCCCCAGGGAGCCGGATTGGCAGCAGAGCAGCCGGGACTCAGACCAGTGCTCATATGGGATGCTGGCGTCCTAGGCGGCAGCTTAAACCACCGTGCCACAGCGCCAGCCCCATGCACAAGACATTTTAAAATCGTCTTTACAGCTCTGTGCATACGGTATATGTGAGACGTAAATAAACTGCGCGTGTAGACTGAGGTCCCCTCTCCCAGACGTCATGTTTATGTAAATGCAAATATTCCGAAATGGGATTCGCCGCTGGCCCCTCACATCTCAGACAAGCGATGTCCAGTGTGCGCCATGGCTTCTGAGGAATAGGAAGAATGGTCTTCCCGCACGCGTGTCCTCTACGGCTGCGGGGCAGCTCACAAGGACACGCACAGTGCATCCTGGCGACTCGGGGAGAGGAGGCCCGGGTGGGGGCGCTCCCTTATTCGCCTGCACAGGTGCGATCCGTGATCCTGCGCCTGCCTGCCTCCTCTCTGCCCGGCCCCCACGCCCCCCTGCCTGGGTTTTGTTCTGACCCAGAGGAAATGAGCACAACTCGGACTCGTGCTCCCTGCTGGGACACTGTGGAGGGGCCCTGCAGCCGGACTACGGCCAGCACCCCTGCAGGCACACGCGGAGCCCTCTCTGTGGGGACCTTTGACCCCCCTCCCTCCCAGCACCCTGAGGAGCCAGGCAGCGGGAGCGGCCGCCTGTCAACAGAGCACCCCCACCCCACCCCCACCCTCACCCCCCACCCCCGCTACACAGACGTCAAAGTCTGCTCTCCCTCCCAGCACCCAGCGCCCTGGGTCCCTGCAGGACTGACTCCCTCCAAGCCACCCCAGACTTCCTCGCCACGCGCTGGCCTCCTCTCCTGCCAACCCAAGGCCAGTTCCTGGCTCTGGCTGCCTCCCGCTGCCGAACTCGCGGGCTGACGGACTCACCAGCCACCTGGGGGCTCAGCGGACCCTCCCCAAGAGCCCTATGCCCACCTCCCATGGCGTGCTCGCCATCGCCGCTGCAGAAGCCCGGGACAATGACCCAGCCCCTCAGCACAGCTGTCTCCTGCCGCAGCCGCGATGTGACTAGGGGACCTCATGGCGGGTGGGTTCTGCCAGGGAGCGCCAGGGCACCTGCTCCACCATCCCTGTCTGAGGACGCTCTGCCCTTCAGCACCCACCCTGAGCCAGCAAGGGGCATGTCCTAGGACAGGAGGAGAGACACAGAGGTCTTCCATCCACTGGGTCATTCCCCAGATGCCGCAATGGCTGGAGCTGGGCTGATCCGAAGCCAGGAGCCAGGAGCTTCTTCCGGGTCTCCCATGGGTGCAGGGGCCCAAGCACCTGGGCCATCTTTCACTGCTTTCCTAGGCCATCAGCAGGGAGCTAGATAGGAAATGGAGCAGCCGGGACTCGAACCAGCACCCATATGGGATGCGGAGGGTTAACCTGCTATGGCACAGTGCTTTTTCCATGACACACATTTCCTGTGAACTTTTTGTACACTCTCGTATGAAGAAGTTTACTTTAAGGATCTGTGAAGCTTGTTGATCCCAAAACACTCTGGGGTTAGGCATGCAGGCTGTAGGCTGGGGGAAGAGTTGCAGTTCAGGTCCAGAGGTCATCCACCTGCTGTCGGAAGTCAGGGTCAGACTCTCCCTGATGGACCATCAGCTGGCTATCTGAAGCCCACCCACCTTCTCTAAGGTAACCTGCTGCCCACAAAGCCCACCGATGTCAGTGTCCATCTCATCTCCATGGAAACGCCCCGAGGCACCGGGGCCTGGCTGAGTTGTCACTTCAGATTAGCCCTGATGCTGGGCTTTGCCTCAAGTGCCCTGGCTTGCTCAATCTGGTTGAAAGAGCGTAGATCCGGATCCTGAGGCCAGGCCTCTCTCTCTCTTTGCTTCTTGCCAACTTACCCCAGCTGATCCCTAAGCTGCAACTAGACCTCATCACTCACCGGCATTAAGATACCACGTGTGGGGCCAGTGCTGTGGTAGAGCAGGTAAAGCCGCCACCTGCAATGTTGGCATCCCATATGGCGGCTGGTTAGAGACCTGGCTGCCCCACTTCCGATCCAGCTCTCTGCTATGGCCTGGGAAAGCAGTAGAAGATGGCCCAGGTCCTTGGGCCCCTGCCCCCACGTGGGAGACCTAGAAGAAGCTCCTGGCTCCTGGCTTCAGATCAGCTCAGCTCTGGCTGTTGCAGCCATTTGGGGAGTGAACCAGTAGGTGGAAGACTTTTTTTCTCTGTCTCTCCCTCTCTCTGCAACTCTGCCTCTCAAATAAATAAATAAATAAATAAATCTTTTTAAAAAGTCTAAAATGTGACCCAAATAATATCGTCAGCACCTCCATAGATCCTATAAACTAAGGCCCTCACCGTGGGCAGGAGAAGCCTCGGCCACCTTCTCCTCTCATCCTGCTCCCCGCTCCGTGCCCTGTGCCCCAGCTGCACCGTGGCCTCCTGGCTGCCTGGCCTTGGCCTCCCGGGGTCTGGCCCGGGTCCCAGCACATGCCCGAGCTTCCTCGGTGAGTGAGCGCAGAGCAGCCGTGGAGGAAAGCAGAGGCCGGGGCGCCAGTAGGAGGAAACCGCGCTCGGCCGTCACAGGTGATGGCGGTCGGGCCATCAGAGACGTGGGGTGGGGGGAGAACGGAGGAAGCCGCATGCAAAGGGCGCCATCCCGGGTTGCGGGTTGCTGCACCGAGGAGGGGGCCCGGGTGAGACAGGTGGGCCGCGGGAAATGCCGCAGGGGAAATAGTACAAAACCAGCTGTCATTTAACATCCCAGTTCCTGGGAAGGTGGCCGAGCCAAACACTCCCCTTCCCTTCCCCACCGTCAGGGCGGTTTGCGCTCCCATCTTTTCCTGTTTTGGATTTGGAGGCTTTCTGGATGCTGGGTTGCTTTTCTGAGCATTAGGGTGGTAGAGTCTCTGTGTCTGCGTGCAGTGTCCCTGGAGCCAGTGCCCCCTGGGGCAGGAGTTTTACCTGCCGGCTCTACCTCGGCCCCCACCAGAGGCCTGCAGGGTAAGCCAGCCGGGCCCGGGGTGGTCTGGGGGCCAGGTCCTGCCGGTGTGGGGCGAAGGGCTTTTAGCTTCCGCGTTTGGACTCCGCGGGCAGGAGGACAGGGCCACTTCCTGCTGCGCAGGACCAGGGCCCCAGCCTGGGGCGTCCCAGTTACATGGCCTCGGCAGTGACTCACTCAGGCTGAGGGAGGGAGACACCATGTCCCTGGCAGAGTCGCTGGGAGACGAGATTCCCCAGCGTGGTCTTACAGAGGCCCTGCATGTCCCTGCTGCACAGGGCTCCGCCCTCCTTTCTGGTGGCCACTGGCCAGGTGGCCTGTAAGTCGCAGGGGGCCTCAGAGCAGGCAGACAGAGAGACCACCAGAAAGGCCCGGGGCAGAGTGGGTCCAGGGTCCCTCGCCTCTGCTCCCTGGCAGGACCCCCGCTCCGTGCCCTCCCCGCTGTGACCCATCGGCCCCTCCCCACCCCCACCCTAGCTGAGCTGGACATTTCTAAACCAAGAGGAAACAAAAGGATGGAACAAAAGAATGCCAGACAGCGCAAAAGGGGTCACCGCCAGGATACGGCCCTCCCGTGACCACCCCCCCGCCCTTCCTGGCTCGGCGCTCTGGCCAGCACGGGTAATGGGCCGTGGCCGAGCCACCCGGGGACGCTCCCTGTCCCCGCTGGAAACACGCAGCCAGGCTACGGTCCAGGTCCAGCCACTTCCTCCAGGGCCCCGAGGTGCATACGGGGACAGCCGGGCCAGGAGAAGGGCCGTCAGGCCTCCTCAGCCCTGCCCGGTCCCTCCGCCACCTTGGGCCAGAGGCCCCATTGCTAACTGCCCCGCAGGCTTCTCGTGTCCCGAGGGCTCGCTCCACACTCGCACTGGTGGGCCCAGTGCCGGCTTCCTGGGACCAAAGAGTGCGGCCAAGCAAACCGTGTCCTGGTCCAGGAGACCTGGGGAGGCCGTGCGCCTCGCTCTGCCATTGGGCCAAGGGGTCTGGGTACTGGGGAGGGCAGGGATCTGGGCAGAACCACAGGCAGCAAGGAGGGCGGCTTCCCCGCGGGGCACCGTCCCGGGGCCTGGGACGACCAGCTGCCGCCCTCACCAGCAGACCTTGTGAGGAGGAGCCGAGCGAGCAGGGATGCCCAGCCCCAGAGCCGGCCTGGGCAGAGGCCTGCAGAGCCCGTGCGGTGCTGTTGGCGGCCGATGAGGTGTTGGCTTCCTCGTGGACAAGCCGACGACGAGTCAGCAGCTGCAGCCCAGCACTGGGCACACACTGTGCGACCGACCGAGGTCATGGGCGCCGATCACTCCCCGGCGAGACCACCCATCCCGGCCCGGGAGGCCTTGCTGCTCCAGGCTGGGGGTGACATCAGGACCCAGTAGGGACAGAGGCCAGAGAGTGGCCCCAGAGTCCCCGTGGCCCAGGCGTCTTCCGTGTGACCCACTGAATAAAAGTAAGCAGTGTGTAGATAGGGGTGTGTGTGTGTGTGCGCGCGCACGCATGTGCACAGAAGAAATGGAAATAAACTGAAATCCTTGGCAGTCCCCCAGATTCCATCTGTTCTGGCAGGGAGTGCACGCGTCTCTGCCCCAGGGGTCAGGAACAAAGGACGAGCCCTGTGACTCCCAGGAGAGCAGGCACGAGGCCGGCCCCCCCAGGAGGCGACCGGAAACCGGCCTTAATCTCGGTGGGGGTTGGGGGGGCTTGCCAGTGGTACCAGGCCAGGCTGCCAGGGCTCTGTCGTGGAGTGCCTGGCCTGGCAGCCACATCTCCATGCACTAGAAACGTGACAGCCCCTCTCTGCTCCCGAGACAAGGGCCGCCATCTTGGAGTGTCAACCCCCAGGCCCCCTCTGGCCCTCTGGCCTGGATTGTGGGTCGGCACCGTGTGGCATGGCTGGGGGAAGCAGAGGACCCCGGGATGCGCTCACCAGAGCAGAGACCTTGCAGAGGCACAGGGCGGGAGGAACAGCGGCCACGGGTACCATTGTGCAGCCTCCCCACCCCGGCGGGGGCGCAGAGAAACCCACGGGGCGGGAGCGTGCTCTGAGTGCCCACCTTGGGGTCAGAACACACTGAGATCGCCAGGGGAGGTCTGGCAGCTCCCAGGAAAGCAAACACCACCCAAGCTTGTGCACCACACCCCTGGGAGGGTCCACTCCCGGGTGCCCGTGAAATACCAGCAACCTCGTCTCAAACATTCCAGCCGTCTGCCGGCTTCACTGAGCTAGCTGAGGCCGGACACAGGTCTGCAGGGGGAGAAATCAGACATACGAAGCAACCAAGCCGTTGTTAAGGAACACCCGGCAACAGATACACCCAGGCGACCCATGGGGGAAGCCGCGGAGGGGCAGGGCCAACTCCTGGGAAGTGGGAAGCCTGCAGGTGAACCTCACCCCCTCGGCCCCTGGAGGCTGAGCCCGGGTCCCTCCACAGCCAGTCCACTTGGCGACAGCGGCAGTTAGGACCGCAGTGGGGAACACATAGAGGCTTAAGATTCAGCTGGACACCAGGGTCTGTCAGAGACTGGGGAGGATCTGGCTTAAATCAAAAGAGCTAAATAAAAGTAATAATAGGAGCCGGCGCTGTGGCGTGGAAGGTTAAGCCTCCGCCTGCCTGCATTACCGGCATCCCATATGGGCGCTGAGACTTGGCTGCACCACTTCCAATCCAGCTCCCTGCTAATGCCTGGGAAAGCAGCAGAAGATGGCCCAAGTGCTTGGGCCCCTGCACCCACGTGGGAGACCCAAAATAAGCTCCTGGCTCCTGGCTTCAGCCTAGGTCAGCCCAGACTGTTTTGGGCATTTGGGGAGTGAACCAGCAGTTGGAAGACCTCTCTCTCTCTCTGTCTCTACTTCTCTCTGTAACTCTGCCTTTCAAATAAATAAATAATTTTAAGAATAATAATAAAGTTAATACAAAAAATAATTAAGTCAAACCACCTGGGTTCCGATCCTATTCAACCATGCTGTGTCACCTCAGGCAAATTGTATGAGCTCTCTGGGCCTCTGACCTGGAATATTTCCTGCGATGAAGAGGGGGCCGGCGCTGTGGCCACCTGCAGTGCCAGCATCCCATCTGAGCATCAGTTCAGGTCCCAGCTGCTCCTCTGCCTATACAGCTCTCTGCTATGGCCTGGGGAGCCTGTAGAAGATGGCCCAAGTGCTGGGCCCCGGTACCTGTGTGGGAGACCTGGAAGGAGCTCCTGGCTTGTGATTGGCCCAGCTTCGGCCGTTGCAACCACCTCTCTCTCTCTCTGTCTCTCTCTTTGCCTTTCAAATAAATAAGTAAATCTTAAAATATATATATATATATATATATATATATATATACACATATATCCATGATAGGACGGACACTGTGGTGTAGTGGGTAAAGACACTGCCTGCAGTGCCCACATCCCATACAGGCGCCGGTTTGAGTCCCGGTTGCTCCACTTCAGATCCAACTCCCAGATCCAATGTGCCTGGGAAAGCAGAAGGTGGCCCAAGTCCTTGGGCGCCTGCCACCCATGTGAGAAACCAAGAAGAAGTTCAGCTCCTGGCTCCTGGCTTCAGCCTGACCTCGCCTCAGCCATTGCAGCCATCTGGGGAGTGAATCAGCCAATGGAGGATCTCCCCCCCCCCCATCTTCCTCTTCCTTCTGTAACTCTGTCTTCTAATAAATATAATAAAAGGGTTTTTTTTTTTTAAGAAAAAAACTAAAAGCTAAAAAAAATCCATGATAAAATAACTTTAAATTTCAGAGACAGACAGACAGTGGCAGCTCCCATCCTCCGGTTCACTCCCCAAACAGCCCACAACAGCTGGGGCTGGGCCAGGCCAAAGCTGGGAGCCAGAAACCTCGGGTCTTCCATGTAGGCAGCAGGGACCCGGCTCCTTGAACCATCTCTGCTGTTCCCCAGCGTCTACACAGCCCTCCATGCCAAGCTAATGTTTTAATTAAAAAAAAAAAAAAAAAAAAAAAAAGAACAAGCGGATCCTGCCCTTGTGTGTTCCTACCTAACTCACCTACACATAATCCCAGTGCTGTTTCCAGCAACACTTTGTTTACAGAAACAGCTGGCACACGGGCCACACTTGGCCAATTTGTTTTCTCTTCTTCACATATTGCATTCAAATATTACTTCCGTGCTTACTGAGTTCTGGGCTTTCCCCTTAATTCTGGGGGAACGCCTCACCCCTCACCCCTCACCCCTCCCAGCATCCCCCACGGGACAGTCTTGTGGCTGGGTAGCTGGGCCCGGTTGCCCGACCCTCTTCACCTGCCCAGGTACTGTTTGTAGTGAGTCATACAAAGGAGTGAGCCACTTAGCTTTCGCACGTAACCGATCACGTGGCTGAGAACCGTTGATTAGCTTCACAGCGTGGGTCAGCGTCGGAGCTGGGCTCCCATGGCTGGCTGCTGGGCTTCGCTGGTGGCGCGTCGGCAGTCACAGGGCAGGCCAAGGTCTCACGCACACCTGGCGGTGGTGTTGGCCTGGGTCTCTTTAGCAGGCTGGTGTGGGCTGTTCACGTGCGAGGTTCCCGGTGCAGGAAGAGAGCCCGAGTCCACGTGGCAAGACACGAACACAGGGGCGCCGAGCAAACCCAGGGCGTTGCTGCAGTGCCGCCCACCTCGCTTCTCAGAGCGGAATCGCCCTGTGCTCCCCTCGGTGGCCGACCAGCCCCGTTTTAACACAGTGGGCAGCTAGGTGCTGTGGGGCTGCTCCGCGTGGGGACGTGGGGGATGCGCAGACACGTTCCTCCCATCGGCCCTCAGGTGCTGGCCGCCTCCCGGGGAGAATTCCTGGCCTTTGCAGATGGCCATGGTCCTGGCCAAAGCGCCTGCCCGAGAATGAAGGGATGAGCAGGTCCCTGAGAGGTGGTTGTGAACGCGGGAGAAATTCAGGCGTAGGGAGATCTGCCCGGAGCCGGCTCCGCTCGGTGTCCAGGGAAGGCTGGGAGTGGGTGGCATCTTGGGGGCATAAGAGGCCAGGGACCGGTTTGAGTCCTGGCTGCTCCACTTCCAATCCAGTTCCCTGCTGATGGCCTAGGAAAGCAGTGGAAGATGGTCCGAGTCCTTGGGCCCCTGCACCCGTGTGGGGACCTGGAAGGAGCTCCTGGCTTCTTCACAAGAGAGAAGAGGGGCTGGTGCAGGGAGGACCAGGTATGCAGGAAGGCGGGCACCGCGGTCAGAGCCATGGCGGAGATGGGGGGGGGGGCCCTCCGGAGACCGCCCTCGAGGGCAGCCTCGGTAGACAGTAAGCCAGAGGTCGGCTCCACCCGGAGCTGGGCACCGACGGCATGGAGGTCAGAGGTCCTAGAGGAGGAATTGGGCAAGCTATGGTGTGAGCTCCGAGAGTGGAGGCTGGGCAGAGGCTGGGGAGCTGTGACCTTGAAGGGAGCCGGGAGGAAAGTGGTGTGAGCTGGAACCAGCTCGTGCCAGCCCACAGCTACATTTTCGGCAATTCTGTGAAGTGGTATTTTTTTAATTTTTTTATTTTTTGACAGAGTTAGACAGTGAGACAGAGAGACAGAAAGAAAGGTCTTCCTTCCGTTGGCTCAACCCCCAAATGGCTGCTACGTCCGGAGCTGTGTCGATCCGGAGCCAGGAGCCAGGTGCTTCCTCCTGGTCTCCCATGCGGGTGCAGGGCCCAAGCACTTGGGCCATCCTCCACTGCCCTCCCAGGCCACAGCAGAGAGCTGGACTGGAAGAGGAGCAACTGGGACTAGAACCCGGAGCCCATATGGGATGCCTGCTGGCGCCGCAGGCAGAGGATTAACCAAGTAAGCCATGGCACCAGCCCCCTGTGAAGTGGTTTTAAAACAGCCTCTGCGAACTTCAGTCATGGGGCATAGTGGGTAAAGCCGCTGCCTGCGGTGCTGGCCTCCCATATAGGCACTGGTTCGAGTCCCGGCTGCTCCACTTCCAATCCAGTTCTCTGCTGATGGCCTAGGAAAGCAGCAGAAGATGGCCCAAGTCCTTGGGCCCCTGCACCCGTGTGGGAGACTTGGAAGAAGCTCCTGGCTCCTGGCTTCGGATCAGCCTAGCTCCAGCTGTTGAGGCCATCTGGGGAGTGAACCAGTGGATGGAAGACCAACCTCTCTGTCTCTCCCTCTTTCTGTCTATAATTCTGCCTCTCAAATAAATAAATAAATATTATTTAAAAAAAATAATAATTCAATAAATTCTATGAAAAATAAAGATGACAAAAACACGGGGCTCCTCCCTTGCTAGTCACTGCGTTCGCTGCGGTGGTCCACGCCGGAGGCCTTTGCACCTGTGGCATCTGGACGGTGGGTGGGACACAGCTGAGTGACGTCCGCCAGCGTCTCTCCCAATGCTGTGTTCAGTGACACCACTCTGGTTGCTTGCAACTCACCATGGTGGGGGCACTGACTCCAAAGAAACGGGCAAACACTACAGACCTTCGCCAGGGGCCGGTTATCACGTAGCCCCAGCACACCTCTGGCCAACGTGGGGCAAAACAGTGCAGCCTCAGAAGCAGGTGGCCAGGGCCGGGGCCCCCGTGCTGGGGAGAGCTGGAAGGAGCAGGGCGTTGTGCGTCCCCCTAGGATGGCACAGCCAAGGGTGGCTTGTGCCTCGGCCGGGAACCCCTGCCCACGTCTCCTCACGGGGCCCAGTTGACTTCTGGGCCCTCCCCTTCCGGACTAGCCTGGGGCCTTTCTTCCTAGATTATGTGGTCGGGTGCTCTGGGTGTTCCCGCGACACCTTCCTGCTGGCCCACTGCCACGGCTCACATGGCCACTGTCCTCCGTGCCTGCCCAATCTCCCCAGGGTGTCGACTGCTGCCTGCTGCCTGTGGGTAGTGATGAGTCACCACTTCCTGGGAAAGAAGAGGGGGTCACGGGCTCCGTGGTGGGGCTCCTGGGCCTCGGTGTTCTGGTTCCTCAAAAGGACAGGGTCAAAAGGAAGTCCCACGTGGGGCGACCCGTGGACCACACCTGAACAGCACCCAGACAAGGGCTGAATGCAGGCAGCAGCTTCTTCAAGGGACAAGCCAGGGTCCCAGTGGCTTACAGGTCCAGAGAGGCAGGGCTGGGGATTTGGGGTTGGTGAGCAAAGGGCTGGTAATAGAACCAGAGAAAGTGCCTGCCCCAAAGGCAAGAAGCGTGGAGGCCAAAGGGACCAACAGTGCCACTCCCAGGCCTCCCCTGGGGGCAGCAGTGTGGTTAAGGGGCTGGCCTGGGGGCAGGGAGGAGTGTTGACCCCAGGGCATGAGGGTGGCCCAGCGGGGTCCTGCCCGGGGATGTGGGGGACCATCGAATGCATGCAGGAGGAGAGCCAGCCTCCGGGCTCAGAGCCGTCCAGACCCGGTGGACTGGGCAGAGCAGGACAGAGGCTCAGAGAATGCTGGGCATAGGCCTGACCCAGGCACAGTCTCCGCAAAGGTTGTGGGGTGCTCAGCTGGAAAAATGCAAAAACCGGACAAAAGAGGCAATCCTGATGTTCTGCAAAAAAAAAAAAAAACACACCAGGGCCTGGCTGGCTGAGCCCCAGCAGAGGGGCCGTGTGGCCCCTGCCTTCAGCCTGGCCTAGCCACGGTGGTGGGGGCCATCTGGGAGTGAACCGATGGATGGAAAATCTGTCTCTCCCTTTCTCTCTCTGAAACTCTTTCAAAATAAACAAATAGGGGGCCAGCGCTGTGGCGTAGAGGATAAAGCCACAGCCTGCAGTGCCGGCATCCCATATGGGTGCCGGTTCCAGTCCTGGCTGCTCTAACTCTGATCCAGCACTCTGCCATGGCCTGGGAAAGCAGTATATGGGAGACCCGGAAGAGGCTCCCGGCTTTGGATCGGTGCAGCTCTGGCTGTTGCGGCCAATTGGGGAGTGAACCAGCAGATGGAAGACCTCTCTCTCTCTCTCTCTCTCTCTCTGCCTCTGCTTCTCTGTTACTCTGTCTTTCAAATAAAGAAACAAAACAAGAAGAAAAGAAAGAAAGCATATCAAGGATTCTTTCCAACAATTAAATAAATTTTTAAAAGAGAGAGGAAGGGGGGAGGGAGGAAGAAACAGGGGTGCTGATGCCCTCGCCCCTCCCCATGAGCTGGAGGTGGGAGGTGGACGTGCGCGTGCCCTGGGGAGTTTGGACGGGCGGAGGGGGCAAGGCTGAGATGACAGCTGCTGGTGGCCACGTCTCCTCCGCGGGATGAGAGGCCCCGCCATTCAGGAATGGGCAGGTTCCGGCTATCAGAGCCAGATGGGGCTGGCTGTGGCCCTGCCCTGTCCTGCTTATCAGAGCCTGTGCGCTCCTGCGTTTTTTTTGTGGCTGCTGTTAATGATTGTTCAAGTTGGGTGTCACTGAATGGTGACCAGAAAGTCTGTAAGTGCAGGAATGACCTCGATGCTTGGGCCGGGGTGGGGCCGGGGGCGGGGCGGGGTCTCTGCTGAAGAACACAGCTCCCAACTTCCTCCCAAGCCAACCTTAGGCTGGTGCCGGCCACTCCGGCTCTCCCATTTCTCTCTGGGCACCCCCTGCCCCCACACATGCGTTGTCTCCAGCCAGGAAGTGCAGGTGCACAGCGGCGGCAGGGACCCTCCCAGGGATCAGTCACTGTGCCGAGTCTGTGCTGTCCTTTTAGCATCCGACACCTCTCACATCCAGTTCAGGCCCACTCCATGCTCCATTCCCAGGCGAACAAGTTTCTGCCTTCCTTTTTATTTGAAAATATGGAGGGTTCCCTCTGTGTTTTGTGTAAATGCAAGACCACAAAGGCACGAGAGGAGAAGCCACCGGATGGCCTGCTGCCTGGGGAATCCCGCAGTGGGAGCAAAGCCGGCGACAATGAGCCGGCGGCTGCAGGCTCTTGGCTCTGCCGGTGGACGAGGCCCAGGGGTCCTGCTGCAAAGGCCGCCCAGCCCGAGACACAAGCAGAGGGAGGCCGAACAAGTTCGTCTGAACATCTCAAGGGCGTGGCTGCCGTCAGACAAAACCTCAGAAACTCAGTCTGGCCCAGGGATGAAATGTCACCCTTTTCCTTTTTTGCAGGGTGGTTTGGCTAAGGAGCATGTTATTGACAAGGGTGACAAGTGGAGTCCCTGGCGCCCTCTTAGCTCCAGGCTTCATCCGCCTGAGCAGGAGCTGGGAAGGTAACAGGTGCCAGCATACGTGCGGGAGGGGTTCCAGGAAACAGGCCACCGCTGGGCTGAGACCAGGGCCAGCACGGGGGGGGGGGGGGGGGCCCTTCCAGAGCCAGATGAGCCAAGGTTCTGGCGAGAGGGACCCAGGCTCTGTCATCAACGTGGGAGGGGAGGCCGCAGGTTCGAGCGGCCACTGATCACTCGTGTTGGACGACCAAGGAAGAGAGAAAACCCCAGCGCAGGGTCGGCTGCTAAGTCAGCAGCAGCCTCTTGTGACGGGAAGGAGCCGGGACTTTTGGGGACAGACCTCAGTGAGAAGTGGAGCCAGCGTCACAGGTCACAGGACCCAGCTGTCGCTCTGAGGTCTGAGGTTGTGACTGCCTGGCTTGAGGGACCAGCTCAGTGTGTGACAGTCAAGGACCCATCCGGGTGAGGGTGAGGGTGAGGGTGAGGGTGAGGGTGAGGGTGAGGGTGAGGGTGAGGGTGAGGGCCGGGGCAGGGTGCCCTGGGCCGTGTCGCAAGGTGGTCCGAGTGAGAGCTGGGGAGGAACCACACAGCCTCCGCTCCTCCGTCTGGCCTGGTGCCCTATCTGCATAAATTCTCCAAAGCAAGATGGTGTCACGAGGCTGGTGCTGTGGCACAGCAGGTTAAGCCGCCACCTGCGATGCTACCATCCCATATGAGCACTGGTTCGAGTCCCGGCTGCTCCACTTCTAATCCAGCTCCCTGCTAATGTGCCTGGGAAAGCAGCCGAAGCTGGCCCAAGTGCTTGGGCCCCTGATGCCCACATGAGAGACCTGGAAGAGGCTCCTGGCTCCGGGCTCCTGGCTTCGTATTGGCCCAGCTCTACCTACTGTGGCAATTTTGGGAGTGAACCAGGAGAGAAGACCTCTCTCTGTGTCTCCCTCTCTCTGCCTATAACTCTGCCTCTCAAATACATAAATAAAACTTAAAAAAGAAGAAGATTTGTGTCATGAGCCTAAAGCTAACCTTAGCCAGCGTGATTTCAAGAGCAAGAACAAGTGCACTTAGGAAATTTAGTCTGGGGGTCCGGGACCGGCGCAGAGGCTGAGCCGCCGCTTGGGAGGCCTGCGTCTCCTATGGGAGGGCCTGCTCCCAGCCCTGCCTCTGCTCCTGGTTCCAGCTTCCCAGTGATGTGCACCCTGGGAGACAAAGCCCTTGGCTGAGTGGCTTCTCTCTTTCCTGAAGACAGACTATGGGAAGGGAGGCCGCATCGCCACTACACAGCCCTGCAGGCGTCCCCAGGGGCGGCTCACCCACCCCACGTCCCGAGCCTCTTAAGTACACCTTGTTCTTCCTCCTGAAATCAGGATGTCCATTCCCCAGAGGCTGGCCCGGAAGCTTCGGTCCTTCCATGGCCCAGTGTCCCTTCCTGCCCTGCACGTGTCCACACCACTCTGTGCTGCTGGCCACTCCAGTTTACCTCTCCTGGCAAGGAGACTGGCAGAGTGGCCAAGAGCCTCCCCACTTACCTCTCACCACCTGCCACCTGGTGTTGCTCCCCTCCCATAGCTGGGGTGCATGGCTGTCCCCCCAGCGACAAGGGTGGCCCGGGGTGTTGCCTTGACGGGTTTAACCAGGTCTCCCATGGGCCGCCTGAAGCGGGGCTTTTTTCTACCACTTTTCTTGGCAGCCAGTCCCAATTTCTGAGTCCCTGCCCTGCTCAGTGCCTGTGCGGAGGGAGGAAGACCAGGGACGGCTGCAGCTGGACAGAGGGCTCCGACCGGGTCAGGGAGGCCCCCCCCCCCTCCCGGGGAGGGGCTCAGCCCCCTGCCAGCTCCTTCCCAGCCCCTCGGGAGCGCTTCCCCCTCCGTAGCACAGGCACGCTGTGGGGTCTTCCCCAGGAGCCCCAAGGGGGCAGCAAGCAGGACAGGGCCCAGCACGCACAGACGCACAGACGTGAAGTTACTGAGGAGTCCAGCGGGCAGGCCCGAGGGGCCCTGGGCGTCTGCATCTCTCCGGAGCCCGGATGCCGCCGGTGCTGCCCAGCCACACGTCGGATGCCAGGGCTTCCTGTCTTCATTGCAGACCTCTGCTCCTGAGCTCCCTACACTCCAGGGTCACCCCTGGCCTTGGCAGCCCCTGGGCCTTGATCGTGCCTGCTTTGCAAACCAGACTCCCTGAGCAGCACTTTTGTCATAGTCTGGGTTTTTGAAAAATGGAGACAGCCAGACAGCCAGATACGTATCTGCTGGCTCACTCCCTAAATGCCCACAACAGCGAGGGCTGGGCCAAGCCGAAGCCAGGAGCCTGGAATGCCATCTGCCTCTCCCACGTGGACACCAGGGGCCCAGTACTGGGGCCACCATCTGCTACCCCCCTCCCGGGTATGCAGCAGCGGGAAACTGGATCGGAAGTGGAGGAGCTGGGACTCAAACCACACACTGCGATGTGGGATGTGACTTACTGTTAGGCCAAACGCACACTCCCAGCTTTTCGTCCTTTTGAGCAGCTTTACTGAGGTAGAATTGACAACAATCGCCTGCATGTGTTTGAGGTGCGCAGTGTGATACGCTCTGGTCGATGTACACGCCCGTGGAGCGGTTGCCGCGACCAGCAGGGGCAATGTCAGCCCACTGGTCTCTCTGAGCCCGCAAGCAGCCTCCTCCCCCTGCCTTGCTCCATCTCTGAGCGGTTCAAGTTCATCTGTCTCTCATTGTGGGTGCCTTTGCACTTGCTGGAATTGTGAGCACATAATGTGATCACGTGGTACCCACTCTTTCTCGTCAGTCCTCTTTCATGTAGGATAGCTACTGGAGACACATCCCTCATGCCTTGATCCATTGTATAACTGAGACATGTGTCGGTAGGTGATTTTGTTGGGCAAATATCGTGGCTTGTACTTCCACAAAATGAGACAGCCTGGATTCCACGGGGCTCCGTCATCTCACGGTTCCCTCATCAGCTATGCAGTCCCTCAATGGCCAAAGCCTTGCTATACGGTACACGGCTGCATTTAGCTACTGCAAATAGAGCCGCTCAGAGCACCCGTGTGCAAGTGTCTGTGTGGGCTTCCCTTTGGTTCTCTTTGGCAAATACGTAGGAGTGGAATAACCAGAGTATGTGGGAAAGGCACGTTTAATGTATCTTTTTAAAAAACAAAAGATTTATTATTTATTTGAAAGGCAGAGTTACAGAGAGAAAGGGAGAGAGGGAGACACACACACACACACACAGTGGTGGGGGGAGGGTCTTCCATTTTCTGGTTCACTTCCCATAGGGCCTCAATGGTCAGAGCTGGGCCAATCCAAAGCCAGGAGCCAGGAGCTTCATCTGGGTCTTCCACGTAGGTGCAGGGGCCCAAGCACTTGACTCATTCTTCTGTTACTTGTCCAGGAGCAATAACAGGGGACTGGATGGGAAATGGTGCAGCCGGGACTTGAACCTGTGCCCATATGGGATGCCGGCGCCGCAGGCTGTGGTTTTGCCCGACCCGCCACAGGGCCAGCCCCGCCACATATAACTTAGGAAGAAACCATCCGTGGGCTTTCCGGAGTTGCTACACCAGTTGCCATCCCCGCCAGCCATCATGTCGCGTCCTCATCGGCAGGTGACCTCCCGGGATCCACATTAGCGGAAGCTGGAATCTCGAGCAGAGTGGGGGCTTGAACCCAGCACCCTGGTACGAGATGCGCTGTGACAAGCATCTATACCGTGGCTCCACGCACCCCGCCCCCCCGCCCCACGCGATGGTGTGTCTTCTCACTGTTACACTGACAGCTCTTCACCCAGGCGTGCTGGCGACACAGGTGACGTCTCTGCGCTCCGCCAATGGTCTGTCCCCGTTGAGGCTGCTCTTTTCATTCTTCCCCAAACGCCTTTCCGAGAGCTCAAGTGCCCGATGTTGACGACGTTCATTTATCAGGTGTTTGCTTTCGTGAACCACGCCTTTGGTGTCGCATCTGAGACGCAAGCATTCGGTCCCACCCCGGCGCTGGCACAGGGCTCTGCCCGCCTGTGAGGGCACAGCAGGCCAGGAGGAAGCCAAGGTGGGCACAGGGGCTGTGGCCCTGGCCCTGGGGAGACCAGATCCCGGGAATGTAAGGGCCTGGGGACAGGAAGCTGCTGGGGCCTTAGGGTCTCGGGGGTGGGGGGAGTACAGCGGGGGGGGGGGCCAGGGACAGGGCTGTGAGGCCCAGACGTTAGAGCCATTGGTGGATGACTTTTCCTTGCTTTCCTCACCCTCCTGTCCCTGAACCCTCTTTTCTGCTCTCCTTGTTTCTTGTTCCTTCGCTGTGAGCCGCTGGGCGTCTCTCTGGGGGGCTGTGCTCACCCCCTCTCTCCTGGGGTCTTCCTGTTTCTTCTCCTTAGGGGGTCTCCAGCCTTTTCTATCCTGCCAATGCCGCTCTTTTTGCCACATTGTGACTCTCTGTTCAAATATTATTTATTTATTTTCATTTATTTGAAGACAGAGAGACAGAGATGATCAGAGAGAGATCTTCCTTCCATCTGCTGGTTCACTCTGTTAAATGCCTACAGCAGCCAGGGCCCGGCCAGGCCAAAGCCAGGAGCCTGGGGCTCTGTCACCTGCTGCCTCCCCAGGGTGTGCATGAGCGGGAAGCTGGATCGGAAGTGGAGCAACCAGGACAGGAACCAGGCACTCTGGGGTACCATGTAGGGGTTCCAGTTTGCACCTCAACTGCTACACCAAACACTCACCCCAGTTTTCCATCTGTTAACTCTGCCAACTTTGACAAGCTTTGCCGAGCCGCAGTAGAATGTTCTCAGACAAATCACTTCTCCCAGGTTCTGCCCCCAGGGACCTGTTCGGGTGGAGCGAGGGGTCCACCCGGGAGGAGAAAAGGCCTGGAAGAATGACCTCAATCTGCCACCAAAGGCTCCAAGGCCCACGAGGGCCTGACACTCCACCCCATCCCCTCCCACCCCAGCCTCTGCTGTCCCCAGGCCCAAGCAGTGGTAGCCAGGGAAAACGGCTCCCCAAATGCCAGGAACCCTGGCTCCGCCCCAAGCCGCAAAGGCAGACGGTTTGTGGGAGATGGTGAAGGAGACAAATAACAGCAGCATCAGGCGGGGATCTTTGGCCATGGGTGACAAAAACCTCGAATGAAAGATTACTGGCTCCTGTAACCCAACCCGAGGAAGCAGATACTCCGGCTCTCAGGGCCTACCCGTACTGGCCTCCTGGTGCTACCATAAGAACTTAAACAGGGGCCTGCGCTGTGGTGTAGCGGGTAAACCGCCACCTGCAGTGCCGGCATGCCATACGGGTACCAGTTCGAGTCCCGGCTGCTCCACTTCCAATCCAGCTCCCTGCTACAGCCTGGGAAAGCAGTAGAAGATGGCCCAAGTGCCGGGCCCCTGCACCTGTGTGGGAGCCCTGGAAGAAGCTCCGAGCTCCTGGCTGCGACTGGCCCTTCGGCTGTTGCAGCCATTTGGAGAATGAAGCAGTAGATGGAAGATATCTCTTTCTCTCTCTCTCTCTCTCTCTCTCTCTCTCTCTCTCTCTCTCTCTCTCTCTCCCTTTCAAATAAATAAATAAATCTTTTTAAAAAACTTAAACAGCACTCACTTATGACCTTACTGCTTCTGCAGAAGTCCAGGTGGACCTGACTAGTGAGGTCAAAAGCAAGGTGCTGGGGGCACTTAAGAAGCCGCTTGGCACTGTGGTGCAGCGGATAAAGCTGCCACCTGCAGTGCCGGCATCCCATATGGGTGCCGGTTCAAGTCCCGCTACTCCACTTCCAATCCAGCTCTCTGCTGTGGCCTGGGAAAGCAGTGGAAGGTGGTCCATGGTCCCTTTTGCCCATGTAGGGACCCAGAGGAAGCTCCTGGCTCCTGGCTTTGGATCAGCACAGCTCTGGCCATTGCAGCTATCTGGGAAGTAAACCAGCGGATGGAAGACCTCTCTCTCTCTCTCTGCCTTTCAAATAAATAAATAAATAAATCTTTAAAGAAGCAGCAGCAGCCGCTTGGGACACCCGCATCCCATATCCAAGTGAGTTCCTGTCCCGCTTCCTGTTAAGGAGCACCATGGGAGACAGCAGGTGACTGGGTCCCTACCACACATGTGGAGGACCCGGATGGAGCTCCAGGGCCCTGGCCTTGGCCTGGCTTGGTCCCAGCTTGTATGGGTGTTTGGCGAATGAACCAACAGATGGCAGCTCTCGCTGTCTCCGACTATCTCTGCCTTTTGAGTAAAATGAGAAGAAAAAGAACGTTTTTCATTTCACTTTGTGGGCCAGGTGGGCTCTGAGGATGGGAGCAGGATCGGGGCCCTGAGGCCATGGCCCTGAACTCCCTGACCCCTTCCTTGCCGCAGCCGGCCAGAGGCTGCCCTGGGCTCCCGCAGCCTGGGCCGCACGCGGGCGCCGACATTTCAGAACAGGCAAAATCCGACTTCTGACTCCTCTAGGTTTTCTGGTTTGCCAACATCTCTTCTGCCTGCAGTCAGGAATGGTTTCCTGCTCCTACAGGCTCCGGGATTATCTAATCCGAGATAAACTCCCTCCTTCGAGGTCTGTAAACCAATTACATCGGCACAGGCCCTTTTCCCCAGTGTGGAATCGGTTTCTGGCACTTGGCTGTGCTTGGGTGTGGAGCTCTTAGACGAAGGGGCATTGCCCAGCCCAGGGCTCCCGGAACCGGGATTACAGCTACTCACACACCCGTTCCCGCTGGGCTTTGCAGGCGTCTTGTTTTATTCTGGACCCTGTGGCGAAGGCGCCAGGGTGCACACGGCACCTCTCCCCAGGATGTCCACGACCACACCCCTAAGAGCCCGAGGACCACAGGCCAGGTCCACTTGGAAAGTCCCCAAGGAAGAGCTCAGCTTGGCCCATCTCTCAGAAGCCACATGTTTGCTGGGACAGGAGCCGTGTGAGGTGCCTGCCCAGCCTGGTCCAGAGGCCAGCCCTCCACCAGAGGAATGAAGTCCGTTCCTAAAAGAAGAGGTGGGTGCCAGTGTTGTGGTGTAGAAGGTAAAGTTACCGCCTGTGATACTGGCATCCCATAGGGGTGCCAGTTCGAGTCCTGGCTCCTGCACTTCCGATCCAGCGCCTTACTAAATGTCCCTGGGAAAGCAGTGGAGGATGGCCCAAGTACTTGGGCCCCTGCACCCATGTGGGAGACCCAGATGAAACTCCTGGCTTTGGCCTGGTTCAGCCCTGGCCATTGCAGTCACTTGGGAAGTAAATCAGCAGATGGAAGATCTCTCTCTCTCTCTCTCTCTCTCTCTCAATTCTTTCCAAGAAATAAATTAATTAAAAAATACTAGCACTGATGCAGTGCTCCACCATCACAGGGCGCCCTGCAGTGCAGTGGGGCTGCCTCCGCCCTGCTGCAGCACCGTCCACTGAGGTCCCATTAACCCCGTTCTGCCGGGGCCTTCCTTCCCGAGTCAGTTTTCTCTTCTGTAAAATGGGACGAGTTCCCATCCGTGCCAGGCCCTGCAGGGAACGCGTGTGCAGAGGAGTCTCTGTGTAGCCAGGAGGCCCTGACCAAGCCTGGCAGGGTCTTCTCTGGGGCTCCTGGTCCCTGAGTGGACCCCCCAGCCCGGGGTCAGTGCCAGAGGCTCCGAGATCTCTGGCAGGCCCCAGCGGGAGCAGGGCTGCCCAGAACGCACCTGGCCCAGCTCGGGGCCATGAAAAGACAGCCATTCAGGGCTGGCTTGGATGGGAGCCGGGTGATGAGAGACAGGGAGCCCTGTGCTGGGAAGAGGAAGGAGGCCTCCGAGCAGCCTCAGTGTGGGGCCGAGCTGCCAGCCCGGGAGGGGAGCCGGCTCCGGGGAGGGGGCGGCGCCGGGAGGGAAGAGTGAGCCAGTGTTCAGGCCCCGGGACTGAAAGGCGGCTGTGTGTCCCAGGCCGGCTGCCTGGCCGGCAGGGCCGTGACTCACGATGGCCCGGGGCGGGGCAGGAGGGGCAGCCTGGGCCCAGCTGGCCAGGGCCAGGGGCCCACTGCCCACCCGAGGGCAAGAGCTACCAGTGGTCTGAGTGCGGGAGCCAGGGGTGGGACTGGGCCGCCAGGCCGCGCTGCAGTGGGCACAGCCTGTCCTCCCCGGACCCTGGCCAAGGCAATACTGCCCTCTCCCTGCCACCTCTCCTCCAGGTGGCCCTTGTCGGCCGCTCAGTTCTCACTCAGGCTCCAGGAGTGCCGTGTGGGGCAGGGCAGGGGGCAGGCAGGTGGACCTGTGCAGGCAGAAGCGGGTTCAGAAGAGGACTGGGGGGAGGGGTGTCTGAGCACGAGGAACCCGGGTCTTGGCGAATCGCAGATGCAGGCAGAGTTGAGGGCCTGTGGGCGGTGCCCAGAGCACCCCAGCGGTAGGGTGGGCACAGAAAGGGGACCTGGGATGACCCCAAGCGGCTGCCTACTCCTGAGGCCATGCCTGCTCCCAAGGATGTTCCAGGCAGGGCTTCCCTGGAGGGATGAGCAGGTTGAGGGGGGCCCCCGGTAGCGGTGTGTGTGTGTGTGTGTGTGTGTGTGCAGCTGCCTCTCCCAGGGTCTGATGGGTGTGTCTGTCTCTTGCCAGTGCTCTTGTACCCCTGGGGTACATGAGTGTTACATGTCTGAGTGTGTGTGTGCATCTGGGTCATGTGTGCACAGGTGCTGTGTGTGCCACACTACATGTGCACGTGTGTGTGTGTGTGTGTGTGTTCCTGGGTGTTGTGTTTCTGCATCAGAGTTGCATGGATGCCTGTGTGCTTCTGTGGGGGCTATGAGTGTGTGGCTGTGGGTGTGCATAGAGCGGGTGTGGGTGTCAGTGTGTGGAGTGTGTGTGTAAAGTATGTGTGTGGGTGTCCGAGGATGGAGTGTTACATGTGTGGAGAGTGCATGTGTGTCTGGGTGTGTGTGTGTGTGGAGTGTTGCATACGTGTGTATCTGGGTGACTGTGTTCAGCGTGTGTGTGGGTGTGTGTGAGTGGGTGGGGTGTTGTATACATGTGTGTGTGGGTGTGTGGTCATGTGCAGTGTGTCTGGGTGTGGGTGGGCTGTTACATGGGTGTATGTATGCTGAGTATGTACAGTATTCTGTATCTGGGTGTATATAGTGTGCACGCATTCGGGTGAGTGTGTACAGTATGTGTGTGTGTGTGTGGAGGGTTACATGTGTGTGTCTGGGTGAATGTATGCACAGTATGTGGGTGAGTTGTACAGTATGTGTGTGTGTTATGTGGAGGGTTACGTGTGTGTCTGGGCATGTGTGTGTCTGGATTGTATGAGCATGTGGAGTGTGTGTGTGTCTGTGTGTGTACAGCATGTGTGTGTGAGTGGAGTGTTACGTGTGTGGGTATATGCATACACAGTATGTGTGTGTCTGGGGGCGCGTGTGTGGACTGTGCATGTGGGTGTGTACAGTATGTGTGTGTGTAGTGTTACGTGTGTGTGTGTGGGCATATGTACACACAGCATGTGTGTGTCTGGGTCACATGAGCATGAGGAGTGTGTGTGCGTCTGGGTGGCATCTTGGTGCCCACTGAGCCTGCACCGGCTGCCTGCGAGCAGGGCAGCCCGAGGGGAGCCCAGGCCCTTCCCTCCCCTCCGCTCTCAACTGGGCTCTCCTGGCCAGCCAGCCAGCCCCTGTGCCCAGCGTCTTTGAACTCTGGCCTCCGCTCCTCCCTTCTTGACAGGTTCCCACGCCCACAAAGCTATGGGTGGCCTCGGCCGTCCCCAGACCAGCTGGCAGGTGCCAGGAGCAGGAAAGGAGCCAGATTGCTGCCCGGCTCCAGAAGGAGCAGAGTCCACCCTCCGCTGGCCCTGTCGGGAAAACCAGAGACATCTCCCCGGAGCGCTGCCCCTTCCTGCTTCTGGGGACCTGGCGTCGCTGTGGCCCCTGAGAGACCCTCAGAATGGGCTTCCTTGGAGGGACCCCCCAGGCTGTTCCCCCAGGGCTGCTAATCTCAGGTCCCCACCCCAAGCACGGATGGGGCGGCACACGCCCAGCCCTGGGAGGCGGCTGCAGGCTGGAGGACAGCCAGGCTCAGGTGGACTGGACACGGGGAAGCTTCTGTCCTGGGAGCTAACAGATTCCTGTGGCTTGACCTGCTTTGACTTGGCTGCTGGGCCACCCTGCCCTGAGCAGGACTCCAGCGAGCCCACCTCTGCTTCGTCTGGAAGTTCCACTTCCCCATCTCTCCTCTCCGGCCTCAGTTTCCGCCACGCTGCTTCCTCATTCTGCCCCTCATCTGGGTGTTTGCTGAAAGCTGACCAGGCACTAGAGCAGAGGCTGGAAGCCGCTGGTTTCCAAGGGCCCAGGCGTCAGAATCGCCCAGGGAACTCTGGGAGCAGGTGTCTCCTGGGGGGCAGACCCTGGCGGCTTTTTAAATTTTTTTTAAGTTATTTGGAAAGAATAAAGACAGAAAGAGACAGAGAAAAAACCACCTGCTGGTTCACTCCCGGAAACCCTGCAACAGCAATTTGGGCCAGAGCACCATCCGAGTCTCCTATCACCTGCTACCTCCAGGGTGCACAGAAGTCAGCGAGGCACTCTGACGGGGATGCAGGCGTCCCAGGGCAACTTAACTGCTGCACCAAGGCCGCCCCCCCCCCGCCTCCCCCCTCAGTGCTTTACAACCCCTCCCCTGCCGTGGCCCCGCCTCCTTCTGGGCTCTGGGGCAGGGGGGCTCCCGGCCTGTGTGTCGCAGCTCTCCAACTTCCTCCCCTTGCAGCTCAACCCCTTGTGATCTGGGCTTCCTGTTGGCCCAGTCTTTCCTTGGGTGAGGGACGCCCCAGAACCACCTCCCACCCCGTGCTCTGCCCCCCAGATATCCCCTCCCCACCTCCTCCCACTTCCTGGCCTCCTCCCCCTCCCAAGTCTTAAAGAGGACTCCAAGGAAATGTGTCCTTTCTGTTCATTTTCCACTGGACAGAGAGTCCTGGGGGCACCAGTCGGGGGGCAAGCTTGCCCGGGGGTGCCCCCCAGCGCTGGCCTGTGCAGTGCCGGGGTGTCCCTGCAGGTCCCTCCACCACAGGCCTGCACGGCGGATCAGGTTCTCTGCAGTGAACACCGACCATCCCTAAGGACAGGAGGGGGCTGGGGTCCCACCGCCATTTCTCATCATCAGGTGCAGCAGAATCAGGTCCCAGGCCGATCCTTCCCCACCTAAGACATCTCCAGCACAAAGCACAGAATCAGCCAACTGCCTTTCAGATCAGGAGCCGCTCAAGGTGAATTCAAGGACATGGAGACCACCCCAACCGGCTCGCCCTAAAGTCAGGCCATCATGTGGGGGACCCAGGACCAAGGAGAGAAAGTTCTAGACCACGGGGTTGCTGGGCTCCTCCAGGGTTTTCTGCCAGACACACGACTTCAGCTACACTTTCCACTAAAGATTAACAAAGAATTCTCCCTCTGGAGCTGATCCACAGACCCTCTGCTGCAGTGTAGACAGCCACATTTGAAGGGCTGGCTGTGGCTGCCCCTGGAATCTTGCACACCCTGATTAAAGTGGACTCACTGGGGCTGGTCTTGTGGTGAGCAGTTTAAGCTGCTGCCTGCTGATGCCAGCAATATGGCTGCTGGAGTCCCGGCTGCCCCACTTCCAATCCAGCTCTCTACTAGCGCACCTGGGAAAGCAGCAGAGGCGTGCTTGGACCCCTGCCACCCACACGGGAGACCGAGGAGAAGCTCCAGGTTCCTAGCTCCAGCCCGGCCCTGAGCTGGCCATTACGGCCGTTTGGGGAGTGAACAGTAGATCTGTGTGTGCGCTTTCTTTCTGCAACTCTGCTTTTTAAAGAAATACATTTGTAAGTGGATTCACTGGCTCTCAGACCACAGTGCTGCACTGACATGTTTTCAGCTGCGGGGCTCCCCAGCCTGTGGGCACAGCCGCGCTCCCGGCACCAGGGGCGGTGTTCTCTCGAAGGTGCCCATGGCTTCTCATTCACTGTTTTGGGGCTCCCTCTGGCACAAGTCCACCTCCACTTGGTCAACCAGGCTCCGGCACAGGGTGACCTCCAGCTGGTCAGATGTCTCACCCGACACCTGCTGTCTCCCTAGGGTCCAGATTCCAAGACAGTGCAGAGGAGGTGGGAAGTGGCAAGAGGGAGGAGGGGAGGGAAGGGGGCCTTCCACTGGGGTCCCCACTGAGCCCCCCTTCCAGGGTACACAAGGAATGACCTTGGAAGAGAGGCACAGCAGGGGACACCAGCTGCCTGCACTGCCCCCAACCCCAGGGCCAAGATGCCACCTGCAGACTGACCTGTGTCCCTCCCCGGGGCCCTGGCTCAGGCCCCAGCTGTGTCTGGAGACGCCCCCAGGAATCTGCAGAGCTGTGCCCTCAGGTGTGGGACAGGTGAGCAGGCCAGATTAGGGGAGTGGGGGCCGGTGGGGGGAGGAGTTGAGGTAGCAAGTGCTTCCTGGTAGGGAGGAGCCAAGTGGCCCCAGGGGAGCCTGCTGGGGTGACTGGAAACTACCCAGAGCTCCTGTCCCTAGGGACCTCCGGTATTTAGCTGTCATTGAGCCCCCGTAGACACAGATCAAATGATCCGTGATGGCAGTTCTTCCCAGTTGATGAGACCCTACCCGCAAACCCTCAGCTGACTTGGGGCAGCGCCCCTCCTTGTCCACCTGCTCCAGGCCTTGTGGGGTAGGGTGGGCCAGATGTTAACACACTGTCAACAGCCGCCTGCTGTCACACGGCTTCCTGCCTGGGAGAGACCGGTCCTCACGTACAGCATCTCACAGCACCGAGCCGGCAGGAAACAGAGGTCTTAGCATCTGCCATCTGTCCCCAGTGCGGCCCGGAAGTGCAGGGCCCCAACCTAACCCGCACCTCTAGACTCTCAAAAAACCTCTTCCCAGAGACGGCCGTGTCGGCCCCGCAGCAGGCACCCGCGGAGACCCCACAGCACCGGGCTGAGAGGTCAGTGCCACGGCCAGGGGGGCTGCGCTCAGCAGGGCCCCCTGTGTGAAGCCAGGGGAGCCAGCCCTGCCCCTTCGGAGACCCCAGAAGCCTGGGTGACAGCGTGCAGGGCTTGGTAACCTGCTGGGATGGAGACCAGTCGGGCTGTGGGTGGCCAAGCAGGGGAGGTGGGGTTTGGGCTGCAGGCCAGGCCTCGCCCCTGCGGGGCGCTTCTGGAGGGCCATCACAAAGGGTGCTGGCCCCAGGGTTCCCTTGGAATTCGCCTGGAAGGCCCTTCACATTCCCGGGGTTGGGGCTGACACTCTGGAAAATTTCACCTCTCCTTCCAAGGTGGGGGGAGGGGGTCCTTGAGCCTTAAGGAAAGGGTTTGAAGGGGTTCTCCAGCCCAGGCCCAGGGACTTGGGGGCTCCCTGTGTGGCCCTGGGCAGGAAAGCGACACCCTTCACCGCCATCCCTGGGCAACGGGCTGGGGCTGGGCCCAGGGCCCCCCTCCAAGGCCGGGCAGGCCCCAGGCTTTGCTCGAGGTGGGACCACAGGCTTTGCACCTCCACTTCCTCCCGTGTGAGACAGAAACAACACATGCTTCCAGGACTGAGTCACCAGGCACCATATTGTGGCGCTCAGTGACTGCGAGCCCAGCTGTGCAGACCTGCAGACACACACTGCGCACACACACCGCGTCCACGCGAGCCCGCGGCCCTTCTAGGTGCCTCTGGGCGCTCAGCACTGGGGCCCGGACGTGCAACCAGACCACAGCAGCCACCCGCGACAGGGCCTTCTGCAGCTGGAAGATTCTCGAAGTCCCCTGTCTGGGACGCCCCGCACCCAGACCTGCATATTCTGTGTCTGCACGCAGCGCGCCCCCACCTCAAGAAGAGCAAAGCCTGGCTGGAGGAAAAAAAAAAAAAGTTTTAAGAAATATGTTGGTGGACGAACCGAAAGGGGCCTTTCTGGGGAGGTGAGGGCTTCCCCAGCCGCGGCCTGGGCTGGGGCGCTGAGCCCGGCTTCCTCTGGTCCCTCCAGGAGGGTCGCGGGCCCGGGCCCGCGTAACTAATCCGCGGGCCTAGGAAGGGGTCAAGGGGCCAGAGGGGAAGCACCCAGCCCGGGGCGCCGCTGGGGACTTGGGGACCGGCGGGCGGGCGTCCGGGTCCCGCGCGTGCGCGCACCCAGAAGGGGCCGGCGACCCTAGGAGGCCCCGCGCAACCCAGGGGCAGAGAGGACCCTCCCGCGCGCCCGGGGCCCCTGGGAAACTCGGAGCCGCCCCGCCCGCGGGCAGTGGCGAGGGCCGGGGGCGCTGAAGGGGTTAATGCACCTGGGCCGCCGCCGCCCCTGCGGCCCCTCCTCCCGCCGCCGGGAAGAGGAAAGTCTCGGCGGGGGCGCGGCCCGGCCTCCGCCCCCGCCCGCTCGCCAGCCCGGCTGCACCGACCCAGCCGCGGCGCACAGAGCTGCGACCCGCGCGTCCCGCTCCGCCGCCCGGCCGGGCCGCCATGTCTCTGTGGTGAGTGGGGGACCGAGAACGGGCGGCGACCCCGGACGCGCCGGGACGCCCGCGACTCGGGATGGGAGATGCCCGGCCGGGCGCGGCGCCTGGACCGGAGGGTGGGCGGCGGGGACCGCGGGGTTGCGCGCCCATCTCCGCAGCTCGGGGGCCCCGGCGGCCGCTGCTTGGCCCCAGCGGCTGGCACTGGAGGTCTCACCGGGGGCTGAGTCCCGTCCCCATGCCCGGCGGAGCTCGGGGTTCCTGGCCGCCCCGCTCCGCGTGCGCGCTCCCCGGAGCTCTGGCCTCGGCCCCGCTCCTCCCCTCCCAGCCGGGCTTTTCTCTTGCACAAGGTCTGGGCCGTGCAGGTGGGGCGCGCCGTCCCGGCGCCGCCAGCTGCGCGCGGGGGCTTCTGCGGGACCCCCGGGACCGTAGGACGGGATCCGGAACACTCGTGCGTCCCCGGGAGGGTCGCGTTCGGGTCACGCGCTCCAGCGCTGAGCCTCAGGTGACCCCCGTCTTTCTCCAGCCGAAACCTTGGATTTTTTTTTTTAAAGCAGTGATCTTTATCTTTGAGAAATGGAAGCGAGCGTTCTGATAGCGTGCTACGGCCGCTCTGTAAGAGTCCACCTAGGAGTGATTCGCCGGTTTCCAGAAACGGAACGGGAGAAACAGCCCACAGCAGTGAGCCGGCTGGCACCATTCATTAAATAAGTTACCGGCTGCACCCTCCCATCGGGACACGGTCTCCCTGCTTCCCTCTTCTCAAACCACGTTTCCTAGGTGTGCCAGCCGTGTGCCCAGCCTCACGGCCAGCATCCCCCATCCCCGTCTCCCCTGCCCCTGGATAGCCTGCCTTGCCACCGACTGCTTCAGCCCCCAGGTGTCCACGGCGGGGACAGCGTCCAGGCCACCCCACAGTGTGAGCGGAGGAGGGAGGGTCCTGGGTTCGAGGGCTCTGGCCCCATTCCCTCAGGCAAAGAGCTGTTCTGAAATGGGGGTAGGGGCGTGGGCGTTACTGAGGGTCCCTGGAAAGCTGGGGTTCTGTGTCCCCTCCCCGAGGAGCAGGGCTGGGGGCCTCATCTCCCCTGGTGGCAGTTAAGGGCGTGGGTGTGTTAAGGTGGGGGTGCTGGATGACCCTGGTGCATTTCCAGGTGTGTCACCCCCCCCCAGGGTTTCTCTTTGGGACTGTCTCAGGGAGGTGGGGGTTGCCATCCGGAGAGGATGGGTGCCGGCCTCCCAGGCTGCTCCTCCCAGGGATCCCGGTGCGGAACAACTCCGCGATGCCACTGCCCACGGCTCCTGGGTTGCACAGGGAGATGGAAGCCCACCAGAGCTGCCCCTGAGGGCATGCCCACGCGCCGTAGGGCCAGGCTGCTCTGTGTTGGGAGGTCAGTGTGGGACGAGGCAGCAGGACCCTCCTCTGGCTACGCCGGGGCTCCGGGACTTGAGTCTGTGCCAGGGCCGGCTTGTCCGCTGGGTCCACTGCTGGGAGAGGCTTGGGGCTCACCCGTTCTTCTCTGCTCTGCACCTGTCCCCCGTCCCCTTAGGAAGAGAACCCTGTACAAGAGTGTGTGCCTGGCTCTGGCCCTCCTCGTGGCCGTGACGGTGTTCCAGCGCAGTCTCACGCCGGGCCAGTTCCTGCAGGAGCCCCCGCTGCCCACCCTGGGGCTGCCGAGGGCCCAGAAACCCAGCGGAAACCTGGTGAACCCCAACAGCTTTTGGAAGAGCCCGAAGGATGTGGTCGCCCCCACGCCCGTGGCCCTCCGGGGGCCCCAGGCCTGGGATGTGACCACCAACAACTGCTCAGCCAATACCAACCTGACCCACCAGTCCTGGTTCCAGGGCCTGGAGCCGCACTTCCAGCAGTTTCTGACCTACTCGCACTGCCGCTACTTCCCCATCCTGCTGAACCACCCCGAGAAGTGCAGGGGCGATGTGTACCTGCTCGTGGTCGTCAAGTCCGTCATCACCCAGCACGACCGCCGCGAGGCCATCCGCCAGACCTGGGGCCTGGAGCGCGCGTCCGCGGGCAGGGGCAGGGGCGCCGTGCGCACGCTCTTCCTGCTGGGCACGGCTTCCAAGCAGGAGGAGCGCACCCACTACCAGCAGCTGCTGGCCTACGAGGACCGCCTGTACGGCGACATCCTGCAGTGGGACTTTCTCGATAGCTTCTTCAACCTGACGCTCAAGGAGATCCACTTCCTCAAGTGGCTGGACATCTACTGCCCCAGCGTCCCCTTCGTCTTCAAGGGGGACGACGACGTCTTCGTCAACCCCACCAACCTGCTGGAGTTCCTGGCCGACCGGCGGCCGCAGGAGGACCTGTTCGTGGGGGACGTCCTGCAGCACGCCCGGCCCATCCGTAGGAAAGACAACAAGTACTACATCCCGCCGGCGCTCTACAGCAAGGCCAGCTACCCGCCCTACGCCGGCGGAGGCGGCTTCCTCATGGCCGGCGGCCTGGCCCGGCGCCTGCACCGCGCCTGCGACACCCTGGACCTGTACCCGATTGACGACGTCTTCCTGGGCATGTGCCTGGAAGTGCTGGGCGTGCAGCCCACGGCGCACGAGGGCTTCAAGACTTTTGGCATCTCTCGGAACCGCAACAGCCGCATGAACAAGGAGCCCTGTTTCTTCCGTTCCATGCTGGTCGTGCACAAGCTCCTGCCCGCCGAGCTGCTGGCCATGTGGGGGCTGGTGCACGGCAACCTCACCTGCTCCCGCAAGCTCCAGGTGCTCTGACCCCCCCACCCCCAGGCCTCCAGGACGGGCCAGGGCGCGGGCTCTTGGGTCCCCAGCATCCCCGGAAGTGCTGGAAGGGGATGTGGTGGGGGAGCAGGTAACCGGCAAGGTGGCTCCCCGTGGTCGTCATTTCCAGGAAACCCAGGCACGGCGGGGGCTGCTCAGACTGGAGGGCGTCAGAGGGGCCAGGACGCTCCTCTCCTGGGCCTGTGGCCCAGCCCCCTCCGCCCCCGTGAGAGGCCCTGGCGGCCTCGGAAGAAAGCCGGTGTTCAGGTGCGCTGGTTTGGCCTGGCCCTGGTAGGTCGGTGGCCACCACGGGGCAGAGTCTCTGTGAAATGCCTCGGTCTCCCCCCAGGGCCCCTGCAGGAGAAACAACCCTGTGCAGGCTCACAGGGCCTCCCGCCTCCACCCCACCCCCGCAGCCCACGGCCCGGGGCTCCTGGGACAGGGAGGCCCAGCAGGCTCCCCGCACAGCCCCCCTGCCCGCGCCCGCCCGTGCGCGCTCCGACTACCTCAGCGCCCCTCAGAGCCCAGCCTGGGTGCGGGCTGCAGCCCCACCACACCCCGACACGGGGCTGCCGAGCAGGCTCCTGGCCCCAGAGCCCTGGTGCTGCCCGGCGCCAGCCCCAGCCGAGGCCCCTCCCTGGATGTGGACATTTTTCTGTTACTGTGAAGTTTTATTTATGAAGAATGTGGAGGGAGAAGGCTCCAGGCCTCCGGAGGCGGGGGACCCCCTTCCCTGCACCCCCACGCCCTTCCCAGCCCCGGCCGCACCTCTGCCTCCCCAGGGCGCCCCGCAGACCAGCATCGCCCTTGCTCCTGTGCAGGGAGGCCCAGGCCCTGGGGTGGGTGCAGAGGGCGCGGCCCCTACCTCACATTGGAGTCACCTGGCGAAGAGGGAGGGCTCATCTCTATTTTCTCAATAAAACGGGACTGGTTTCTGCCCGGTGTGAAACTTCCTGCCACAGTCAAGGACAAGGCTGGTTCTTTGTTGGTCTCAGCTAGTGGGTGCCCAGGAAGGAGGGGAGCCCTGGGGCTAGGGTGGGGCCGGGGTGCTCACCCTGCAGCTCCAGGTGTCCCGTGGGCAGCTGCAGCGCTGGCCCCGGTGTGGGCGGAGAGCAAGGCCCTTGTTTTAGTGGCTCCTGGGCTCCCCGTGTCCTTTCCGGTGTCTGAGAGCTGGTGGGCCTGGCATTTGCAGGGCCCTTGGCCTGAGTGTCAATTTAGCTCGCAGGAGGAAGTCTCGGGCAGACTAATGAGCAGGCAGCAGGTTCTTGAGGACTGAAAAGGGGACAGGCCAGCCGCCCGTCCCCCGCCCTTCTCTCTGTCAACTGCCTGTGTAAGTGACAGAGCCCTAGTTCTAAAAAGCTACTGAACATTCTCAGAAGGCCCCGCGGTGGGCCCTTGCGAGGGGTCCGTGGAGCGGCCCTGCCTTGTGCTAAGGAAAGCAGAGTCTGGGTTGAGACCTGTTTTCCCAGAGCAGCAAGAAAGGACGGGATGGGCGCGGGCCCAGAGCGGCCGGTGGCAGTGGGAACAGCTTCTCCCAGCGGCTGGAGCTGGGCTGCGGGGCAGGACAGGGCTGGCCTCTGGGTTGAGGAGGGCGTGTCCACTGCATCCTGCAAGCGGAGCCCAGACTCTGGGTGTCGGGGGACAGGTGCGCCGACTGGCGGCAGCCCCCCTCTGCCCGTGGCTCCTGACACTCTGCACTGGCCATGGCGGGGGTCTGCCTTCCTCAGCCTCTGCCCATAGGGCTGGGAGCTTTGTTTGCTTTCCCATTTCTGAGCTCTGGGGCGGGGCGGGGGAACCCCTGCAGGAGGCCAGAGCCACAGCACACCGGGCAGAAGGGGGCACAGGCACCAGCCTGGCCTGCAGTGCCCCCGCGTCTTAATGGAGGCTGAGCATTTGCCTGTGCTAGGAGGCACAGAACACCCAGACCTGCAGGACAGTGTTGGAAGTGGGCGGGGTCTGGGTCACAGCTTCCGGAGCAGGGAGGAACCTGGACTGGGTGGCAGGACACATCCTCCCCGCCGGACCTGCGCCTGGGGCACGGGCGGCAGCCAGTCCCGGGCCTGGTGGCTATGCTGGACACCCCGGTCCCCAGGGCCTCCTCACCCCTGTCCCCTTAGGAAGAAGGGCTCCACACGAGAGATTGGAAGAACTGCGGGGCCAGCAGCAGTTCTGGCCAGCTGATCTGTCCCAGGTGCCGCCACAGCTCCAGGCCTGGCTTCCTGTCCCCAGCCTCCCCGGGGCCTGGCCATCTCAGAAGACAGCGCTGGCCTTTGCAAGGTGCATTTCTCATCGTTTTGGGGAAGCAGACGCGTGGACATCAGTAGTTTTGCTTCTTAGTGAAGCTCATGACCGATACGCCGGGAACCGAAGCGAGATTCAGAAAGGAAAAGCAGAGCAGGTTTCTTCAATCAGAAGTGTTCGGCGACCCCAGAGCCTGCACAGGACCCAGAGGCACGGGGGAGCCGTCTGTTTTTATGATCTAATAATCAAATGATTTATTTGTCTTAAAGGCACACAGTGAGGGGGAACCAGCCAGGCCTGTCAGGCCGCATTCCTCTGGGTCTGTCACATTCCTTCCCTTGGGCACTGGGCAAGACCCCTGTGGAATGAGGGTCGGGCCCTCCAGGGAGAGTGACCTTGTAGGTTCTGTGGTTGGCCTGGGGGAGAGGGGTGCTGGTGAAGCTTGAAGGAGATGTCGGGCGAGAGCAGGCCAGAGAGCACGCACCACCACGCCAGAGCGCCAGCACCGGCGACAGTGACACCCAGGGATATGCCTGGTGTGGGGTAAGCATTTCAACGTGTACCGGGCGCACAGAACGGGTTACCTTTAGGTTCTTCTCGTTGATCGCTCAACTCTCTCGCGTGCCCTTACTTGCAGGAAGTCCAGCTCACCTTTTCGGGGTCCCCTCCCTCCTAAATGGACCAAGAATCTCAGGGACTTCCTTAATTCACCCCGTGTTCTCTGGAAAAGCTGTCACCTCCTGCTGTTCCCGCGTTCTCCAGAGAGTGGCGCTGTTGGACACTGGGCCTGCACAGTCTTGGGGGCCGCCGTGGAGCCCTGGGTTCAGAGGCAGGTGTGGCCCCCACTCCGCATCCTTCCCCCAGGAGCAGCAGCATCTAGGGGTGTCCGGGCCGTGTGGTTGCCCGTCAGCCGGGGGAGCCCCACAAGCTCACGGCTGGGCGATCTTCCGGGCCTTTGTGGGAGCAGGTTTCCATCAGGCCCCGGCCTGACTGGGAGGAGTAGGTGGTAGGAGGCTGGAGCCTCGGCCTTTTCCTCACCAAAGCCCCAGAGCTGCCTTTGCAGCCGGCTCCGCGGGCATTCCGAGAGGCCTGGGAAGGGGCGGCCTCCTCCCCAGGGCGGTGGGTGCTACCCGGCCTCGTTTGCATAACTAAAGGAGACCACAAAAGGAGCCTGTTGCTAGGTGACTGGGTCTGCGCACCTAGGCTCACAGCCGCCGCGCAGCGTGGAGGCCCCCCCCCCCCCAAGGATCCCGCAGCTATTGTGTGCCGGGCAGGATTTGAACTCCTAACCCCACGCCCTGCTGTCTCCCTTCCCCCTTCACAGTAAATGCCCGTTTGTTGCTTTTGTCCCAAAGTCCGGGAGGTAGAAAAAGCGTGCTGTTCCGCGAGTGACTGGCAAGTCGGTATTTTGGATTGCGAGGGAGATTTTCCCCCAGCTGGTTGCTGCAAAATGGGTCTGTGCGCTGTCTGAAGCTCGGCCTTGAGCTATCTGCTGTGAACCCGTCTTCTCTGAGCTGTTTTGCACCCCACGACCAAACAAGAAAAACGCAGGACGGTTTTAAGGGTTCGTTTATTTTCATCTACTTGAAAGACAGAGAAAGATCTGCCCCCCACTGGTCTGTTCTCCAAATGCCTGCAACAGCCTGCGGCTGGGCCAGGAGCCAGGAACTCCATCCGGGTCTCCTAAGTGAGTGGCAGGGGCCAAGCACTTGGGCCGTCGCCGGCTACCTTCCTGGCATCTGCAGGAAGCTGGATTGGAAATGGAGTGAACAGACGCCGAGAGAGGATGGGGGCACCCAACTAGCGCCTTAGCTAGCTGCGCCACAGCACGCACCACAAGCATCACACGTTTGTTGACAGCAACAAAAATCCTTATTTAATTACAGACTTAAAAGTGGGTCATTTAGGAACCTGTGCTGTGGCGTGGTTGGTTAGAACTGCCTGCGGCACCGGCATCCCATGTGGGTGCCAGTTCCTGTCCCGGCCGCTCCCCTTCCAATCCAGCTCTCTGCCTGTGCCCTGGGAAAGCAGCAGAGGATGGTCCAAGTGCTCCCACATGGGAGACCTGGAAGGAGCTCCTGGCTCCTGGCTTCAGATCGGCCCAGCTCTGGCCATTGCAGCCTTTTAGGGAGTGATCAGGGCATGGAAAATCTCTCTCTCTGTCTCTCCCTCTCTCTTGCTCTGTAACTCTGCCTTTCAAATAAATTAATAAATTGCCGGAATCCAATCGTGAACCGTCTTCAGCAGCCCCCCATATTTGGCATCTTCCTCTATGGGAAAGAAACCGGCAGAAGTGTCCGTCCCTGGAGGGAGAGGGGAGCCACGAACAGCTCCCCAAGCGGCAGCAGCCGCTCCTGCGACACGGAGATGCACTCAGAGCGAGGCAACAGGACCCGAAGACCCGAGGCCAGGGGCCATTTTATGCTGAGGTCACCCCCTTTGTGAGGGACCCCCAAATCAGGTCCTCCGCTGGGGTCCCGACGCTGAGCACCAACAGCTCAAGTTCAGCGGCCAGGAGCAGAGCGCCCGTCCCCTGCTCCGCACTGCCCCCCACCCCAGGCCTGTTTCAGACCCCTGCTCTCTGTCTCGGCCCAACCCCCACTTTCTCTTTACCCCTCCCATTCTGTCCCCCCTAAAATCCTCAAACCTCACAGGCAGATATCAGCCTATGTGTGTAGACGGGCCGAGGAAAGTGAGAATTTGTAGAGAGAACACGTCCATGTGCACACAGACTGACACCCACTCAGTCTGGTCCCAGCCCGCTCCCTGGGGCAGCTCAGGGGCTCCCCCTGCTGGCACCAGAGAGCTGTTAGGTCCCTTAACACCACACTGATGAGGTCCTGGGAGGATTTTTCAAGAACACCCCATCCAGAAATTCCCAGCAGAGGGAGGTAGGGAGGTGGGGCGGCGGGGCGGCCAGCTCCTTCCTGGGGCGCTGGGATGCCCGCCTGCTCTGTCCTCCCACGTGAGCTGCTCTCTGTCCCAGGTCTGGATTCGCTCTCCCCAGAAGACCGCCCCTCTGAGCGGCCATCTCAGTACCCAGTGGGCGTGTCAGCACGGACGCTGGGTTACCAGCAACTCCGAAGGCTCCCATGGTTGTTCAGGCAGCCATCCTGGGCCCGCTGGCCTGGCCAGTCAGGCCAGTGTTGGGGTGGGGGCACCCCCCCTGGGTGACACTAGGGCTGAGGGCGCCAGGACAACCACGCAGAATCAGGACTAAACGTGATCACACAGACCGGGCACACCCAGCAAGGCCCCTCCGTGCAGCCTGCCTTCCTCCCCAGGAAGGGGCGGGGCCCCTGTGTGGCCAGCTGGGCAGGGGGCACCCGGCTGGCTTTAGGGAGAAGGGATCCTGGCTTCTGTGACCAGCTCGGGGAAGAGGTATTCTCCGTTCCATGGCTTGCCTTGGGGGGCAGGAGGTCCCTGAGAAACCTGGGGGACACTGCCCCATCCCCAATGCTGGGCAATGAACCAGACACAGACGAGGTGGAGTCCTCTCCCAGCTGTGGAAAAACCAGTTTGCCTCCATCTGCAACTCAATTCCTCTCCTCCATGAACACCTGTACTTCCCCAAGGCTCCTGGGAAGCCGAGAGAGAGGCAGATCCTCCAAGGCACGCTCACTCCCCCTGCCCGGCAGCCAGGAACTGGCCCTTTGAGAATTACCTTCCAACAAGGGCTTTGCCACACACACACACACACACACACAGAACAGAAGCCAGTTTTCCCATCCAGGAGGGTACCTCCCAAATGGAATGAAAAGAGGCTAATTGGGGGGGGGGCACATTTCTGAAAATCACACTTGCATTCTTTCATGTCGGGCATTCTCCATGAACGATGTCCCCCCCAAAAAAGCGCCAGAATAAACTGCTCTTATTCCAGGCTGCACTTTTTCCTTCCACCCGAGATAACTTGCACACTCGCTAGGGGCGAGCTCGGCCCTCCCCCACTCCCGCCTGCACCTCCACCCGGGGTTTGGGGAAATACTATGGTCCCGGAACAACCCCGCGGGTTACACCCGAGTCAGTGGGGGAGCAGGCAGGTGCAAACCGAGGCGCACCGCGCCGAGCAGGAGCCCGCAGTTCCCAGATCACCTGGGGCGACCCCATCCGACAGGAGTGCCCGGAATCCCTGCAGGAGGAGGCGCGGGGGTGGCCGGCAGACCCCGGGTGCCAGCCGGGAGGAGCGAGGGGCGGGCTGGAGGAGGTCTGGGGCCCGGTGATCCCCCGAGAGGGCAGGGAGCGCCCCCTGCCGGTGGGTGGGCGCCCCTTCTGTGAAGTCTGCACCTTGGCGCGACCTGAGCGCCAAGCCGGGGAGTCGCACACCTGGTGGCTCCTGAGCCATCCTCCACTGCTTTCCCAGGCGCATTAGCAGGGAGCTGGATCGGAAGTGGAGCAGCTGGGGCTCGAACCAGTGTCCATATGGGATGCCGGCGCCACAGGTGGTGGCCTAACCCGCTGGAATAATTTAAGTGACAAAAATAAAAGCGTCAAAGACCTGAACGCTGCCAGGAGGAGACAGACTCAAGACGCCCGTGCGGCTTTGTACCTCGCACAGCCCAGATGTGCTGTCTTCCTGCGTACGTCGGTGAGTTAGAAAATGTCTCTGAGGCAGAGGGCGGGCAAACCAACTCCATGCCCACGACGCAATAAACCAGAGACTGCCCACAAAAGTAAAGGACGACAAGAACAAGAACAGTCGCACCCCCTTTCTTATTTTATTTTTTTTTAATTTTTTTTATTTTTTTTGACAGGCAGAGTGGACAGTGAGAGAGAGAGACAGAGAGAGAAAGGTCTTCCCTTGCCGTTGGTTCACCCTCCAATGGCCGCCGCTGCAGCCGGCGCACCGCGCTGATCCGATGGCAGGAGCCAGGATCCAGGTGCTTTTCCTGGTCTCCCATGGGGTGCAGGGCCCAAGCACCTGGGCCATCCTCCACTGCACTCCCTGGCCATAGCAGAGAGCAGGCCTGGAAGAGGGGCAACCGGGACAGAATCCGGCACCCTGACCGGGACTAGAACCCGGTGTGCCGGCGCCGCAAGGTGGAGGATTAACCTATTGAGCCACGGCGCCGGCCGCACCCCCTTTCTTAAATAACCCTTAAGTCAAGGAGAAGCTAAACATGGCAATGGCGCATTGTTCTGAAATCTGGGATACTGCGTGATCACACTTCGGGTTGCTGTCAGCTGGTGTCGTTGTGGCACATTAGGCCTGGCTGGAGCTGCGGCACATTGTGAAACACAGCAGCTTCGAATGCATTCACTGTTGTGAGGGGACACACGGATAGGGAGAGTGTTGCAATCCAACGTCTCAGCCAAAAAAATAAAAAGTTTTAAAAAAGAAAGCAAAGCCAGGAAAAGGTGATTTAATGAATCTGACAGCATTAAAATTGATAATAAACCCAAAAGCTGATTTTTTTTTTTTTTTTTTTGGACAGGCAGAGTGGACAGTGAGAGAGAGAGACAGAGAGAAAGGTCTTCCTTTGCTGTTGGTTCACCCTCCAATGGCCGCCGCGGCCGGCGCACCGCGCTGATCCGAAGGCAGGAGCCCGGTCTCCCATGGGGTGCAGGGCCCAAGCACCTGGGCCATCCTCCACTGCACTCCCTGGCCACAGCAGAGAGCTGGCCTGGAAGAGGGGCAACCGGGACAGAATCCGGCGCCCCGTCCGGGACTAGAACCCGGTGTGCCGGCGCCTCTAGGTGGAGGATTAGCCTAGTGAGCCGCAGCGTCGGCCACTGATTCTTTTTTTTAGGATGCATTTATTTATTTGAAACGTAGAGTTACAGAGAGGAAGGGACAGATAGAGAAAGAGAGAGATTATCTTCCATCCACTGGTTCACTCCCCAAACAGCTGCAACAGCCGGAACTGGGCTGATCTGAAGCCAGGCGCCAGGAGCTTCTTCCCGGTCTCCCACGTGGCTGCAGGGGCCTAAGCCCTTGGGCCATGTTCCAGTGCTTTCCCAGGAACACGAGCAGGGAGCCGGATTGGAAGAGGAGCAGCCGGGACTCAACTGTAGAGGAAATTCAGCCCCAAACCAGAGACCAAGAAAGCAAAGCAGACCCCTCCCCCCAACACAGACCGTGACAGACGGCTGCTCGCAAGGAACTAGTAAGCACTGCCCACTGCTCTCCTGTCCACGGAGGGAAGAAGCCCCAAGTTCTGCTGTAAGCTCCAGCCACAGATCTGTCCAAGAAATCTGTCCCTGGTAGCCCTTTTACAAACACACCAGGCCCACCGACCATTGGAAGTGTGGTCCTAAGTCACACAGGTGCAATGTAAACCCACCGACGCTGTAACGGCTAAGGTGTGACGCTGGTGAACCTATAAATATTGTTAAGAAACTTGGGGTTGGCGCTCAGTTCTCGGGAAATGATTGCAGCCGAGCCCGCTGGCGTACTAAGCCGCCTCGATCCTCCAGTGTCTCTGGTGCCTGTTTGAACAAAGGGAGTCTTCCCACCTCGTGTTCCTGTAACAGAACCTGCACCCATATGGGATGCGGCACTGCAGGCCATGGCTTTACCTGTTACACTATCGCACTGGCCCTTAAAAGCTGATTCTAGAGAAAAAAAAAAAAGAAAAGTGGAGGGCATTGAGACACTTAGATCTACGCCAAATATAAGAGGAAAGGCCAGAGGCTGGTGCTGCGGCTCACTAGGCTAATCCTCCACCTAGAGGCGCCGGCACACCGGGTTCTAGTCCCGGTCGGGGTGCCGGATTCTGTCCCGGTTGCCCCTCTTCCAGGCCAGCTCTCTGCTGTGGCCAGGGAGTGCAGTGGAGGATGGCCCAGGTGCTTGGGCCCTGCACCCCATGGGAGACCAGGAAAAGCACCTGGCTCCTGGCTCCTGCCATCGGATCAGCGTGGTGCGCCAGCCGCGGCGGCCATTGGAGGGTGAACCAACGGCAAAGGAAGACCTTTCTCTCTGTCTCTCTCTCTCACTGTCCACTCTGCCTGTCAAAAAAATAAATAAATAAATAAAAGAAAAATATTAAGAGGAAAGGGCAGCGTTGTATCAGAGCAGGTTAATCCACCCCCGCGGCACTGGCATCCCGTGTCACAGCACCAGTTCCAGTCTCGGCTGCTCCGCTTCTGATCCAGCTCCCTGCTAACGTGCCTGGCAAAGCAATGGAAGGTGGCCCAAGCCCTTGGGCCCCTGCCACCCATCTGGGAGACTGGGATGAACAGGCAGTTGGAAGATCGATTCTCTCTCTCTCTCTCTCTCTCTCTCTCCGCCTGTCAAATGAATAAATAAGTCTTCAAATATAAGAGAGAAAAAGCAAAAGTAATCAATAAGTTGGTATCATGAATGCAAATTCAATATAAAATTATAAGAACCCTAATTCTATTTCTTTGTTTATTTTTTTGAGAGGCAACTGACGGAGGGATCTCCCATCCTCTAGTTCACTCCCCAGATGTCTGCAGCAGCCGGGGTTGGGCATGGCTGAAGCCAGGAGCCCATCCAGGTCTCCCATGTGGGTGGCAGGGGCCCAAGGACTTGAAGCGTTTCCGGCTGCCCCCCAGGGTGTGCACTAGCAGGAGGCTGCATGGGAAGCAAGGAGCTGGGGCTGGACAGGGGTGCTGCGCGCGATCCTGGTGGAAGAATGCAGCTCTTGCCGTCTGGCCACAAAACTGTCTCTTCTAAGCCTGCAGCCCCCAGCCCCCGAGAGAAACCCACCTGCAGAGCTGCTCAAGCCACAGGGAGACGTCCGCAGAGAGCGTGGACATCTCCAAGGCTCGGGGCAAGGCCAAGTGCACGAGGGTCCCTGGCCCTTGTGTTTCTATGGTGACATCATTGCTCAGGCTGGATCCGGCCATGTCGTCGTGATTGGACAAAGCCAGTCTGGTCCAAGGTTGACAGACAGCCTGCCTGGGGGAGAGGAGCAGGTGGAAGGCAGGCAGGGGGAAGGCCTGAGACCCTGCCGTCCGCGGCCTGCGATGCATCGCTCTGGTCTCGTGGCCATCACAGGGGCTGCAGTGTCACGGGCCAGGAACCACACGTGAAAACCAAGAAGTGGGTTAAGCCGCTGTCTGCAACACTGGCATCCCAGGTTGAGTCCCGGCTGTTCCACTTCCCATCCAGCTCCCTGCTCATGGACCCGGGAAAGCAGTGGAGGATGGGCCAGGTGCTTGGGCCCCTGGACCCACGTGGGCCATTTAGAGAGTGAACCAGCAGATGGAAGATCTCTTTCTCTCCGTGTCTCTCCCTCTCTCTGTGTCACTCTTTCAAATAAATAAATATATATTTAAAAATAAAAAGAAAGAACGGATTTGTCCTAGGAGGGCATGAGAATCAACTTCATGTTGTTGGACGAGGTTTATGGTTCTTTCCCACATTGAATCCGAGCAGACCCGCTGGCCTCCATATCTCCGCAGGCCGTTTTCCTTAGGGATTCGGTCCTGCAGAGGCCTCAACTCAGCTTCCCGACACACGTGGTCCTCAAGACGAGGGCTTGATAAGTCCTTGGGCCCCTGCCACCCATCTGGGAGACTGGGATAAACAGGCAGGTGCAAGATCGATTCCCTCTCTCTCTCTCTCTCTCTGCCTGTCAAATGAATAAATAAGCCAGCGCCGCGGCTCACTTGGCTAATCCTCCACCGCACCCCGGGTTCTAGTCCCGGTCGGGGCGCCAGTTCTGTCCCAGTTGCTCCTCTTCCAGGCCAGCTCTCTGCTGCGGCCCGGGAGTGCAGTGGAGGATGGCCCAAGTGCTTGGGCCCTGCACCCCATGGGAGACCAGGAGGAAGCACCTGGCTCCTGGCTTCAGATTGGCACAGGGCACCGGCCGTAGCAGCCACTTCGAGGGTGAACCAATGGAAAAGGAAGACCTTTCTCTCTGTCTCTCTCTCTCTCATTGTCTAACTCTGCCTGTCAAATTAAAAAAAAAAAAAAAAGAAGAAGAAGAAGAAAAGAAGCCAGGAACCTGGAACTCAGTCTGTCTCCCACACGCACGGCAGGGCCCAAGCCCTCTGAGCCATCACCTGCTGCCTCCCAGGGCGCGTGTTAGCAGGAAGCTGGAGGCAGAAGCAGGACCAGGACTCGAACCCAGGCACTCCCATCTGGGAGCCCCCGATGCGCACGTGGGGGGCTGGATCTTCCTGACAACACCGTGACGTACTGTGACAGCTGGTGGTGTCTTCCCAGAAGCCTCCCCTGTACATACACTGCATGTTATTAGGGATGGGGTCATTACAGCGGCCAGCTACCTGGGTCCCCAGTTCATCGGGAAGCCCCCCGTCTCTCCGCACAGGCTGGTTCTGAGTCTGCTGTCACTGGGGGCGGTTCCACAGCAGCAGGTGCATGGCCGGCACCCCCAGGGGACCCCCATCAGCCTGGAAGGCCGTGCAATTCCCGCAGGGGTGCTCGTGAGCGGGGGCAGCCAGGATAGAGGGCCATCGGCCCACGGCATACAGCCAGCGTTCCCATGAAAACAGGGAAGACGCCCTGAGGGGACGGGCACCGGCTGCCCTGCACAGCTGGGCTGGGCATTAGTGGCAGCTGCCTGGCCTGCTCTCTTCCCAGGTGACCCGTCCCTGGCCTCCTTCCTGGGAGAGGACGCCCTCCAACCCACCTATTGCAGAGTGTCCCCTTCCTTCTTAGGAGCAAATTCCGCTCCTCATGGGGCACTTGGGTGCACCTGTCTCCTCTGTCTTGCATGTCAGTCCTGTTTCATCTGCCACCATGTGCCAATGGCTGGGGGACAATCAGGGTTCTGCTGGGTGCCTGGACCAGGGTGAGATGAGACGTTCTCACAGCTGGGAGTAGCTAGCTTTGAGTCTGCCTTAAGGCCTCCCACAATCCTCTTTGTCTCAGGGGAGGCCAAGCCCCCAGGGGAACTCCTAGCCAGCCAGAAGTGCCCACTGCTTTAATCCCATCAGGGACCCACTGCTTTTCCCTGGTCGGCTTAACAGAGCAGGGGTGATGCGTGTTCCTGTGGGGCCTGCTGCCATCTTATTCTGTCCTTTGTCCCCACGGCCCTTTCTCTCTTTCTTTCTTTCTTTCTTTCTTTCTTTCTTTCTTTCTTTCTTTCTTTCTTTCTTTCTTTCTTTCTTTCTTTCTTTCTATTTAAAGACATATTTATTTATTTGAAAGGCAGAGTTACAGACAGGCAGAGAGAAAGAGAGAGAGAGGTCTTCTATCTGCTGGGTCACTCCTCAGATGGCTGTAGTGGCCAAAGCTGAGCTGATCCGAAGCCAGGAGCTTCTTCCGGGTCTCCCACACAGGTGCAGGGGCCCAAGCACTTGGGCCATCTTCCACTGCTTTCCCAGGCTGTAGCTGAGAGCTGGATCGGAAGTGGAGCAGCCGGGTCTCGAACCGACGACCATATGGGAAGCCGGCACTGCAGGCGGCAGCTTTACCCACTATGCCACAGCACCAGATTCCTTTCTAAGCATCTGATCACCGTGGTTTATGGCTGCACAGCTGTCAGTCGGCTGAGAGCCGGGCCACAGTTTGAAGACTGAGCAGTTCTTGGTATTTCTTCCCTAACGGTGTCCTCCATCCATTGGAGGCTAAGCCGGAAGAAGAGAGGCCGGAGGCCCTGGCACGCATGGAGCCCCACCTGGTCATTCTATTTTGTTCTCATTCCTTCGTCTGCACTCAGCTGTTACTTCGCCTTCTCCCCACTTAGTCCTTTATTTGTGCCCTGGCGACTCCACCCCGGGAAGTGACATCAGGCCCAGCCTCTGCACTGGTGCACGTTGCTCTCCCCCCACCCACGCCAGGGCTGCCCAGGCACAGAGCCACTCTCCCCACCACTCCACACCACAGTGGCATCTCCTGCTCGCCCTCCCTCTGCCGGTGGGGTGCAGGCACCGTGACTTGTCCAGGGCTTCAGGAAGTCTGACATGCAGCGCTCACGCTGGGGCTTCTCACCTCTGCTGCTGGCACCTGCAGATGCACCCCTGGACCAGGCAGAAGAGAGCTGCGGTAACCTGGGGAAGGACCATGTAGAGGGGCGGCACTGTGGCTTAGCGGGTAAAGTCTCTGCCTGCAGTGCCGGCATCCCGTATGGGCACCGGTTCAAGTCCCGGCTGCTCCACTTCTGATCCAGCTCTCTGCCATGGCCTGGGAAAGCAGTAGAAGATGGCCCAAGTGCTTGGGCCCCTGCACCTGTGTGGGAGACCCAGAAGAAGCTCCTGGCTTCAGATCGGCCCAGCTCCAGCCATTGCGGTCATTTGGGGGATGAACCAGCAGATGGAAGACCTCTCTCTCTGCCTCTGCCTCCTGTAACTCTGCCTTTCAAATAAATAAATAAATCTTAGAAAAACGAAAAAAAAAAAAAAAAAAAGGAACTACGAAGAGCCCCAGCACGGCTTCGACCCATGCACAGCCCCCAGCATGCACCACTTGCCAACTCAGGGCAGGCCATGTGCCCAGGTGTCTTTCCCGTGGCCATCTGGAGTCCTTGTCTTCCTTGTTGAGGACAGAACAGGCCTCGGTGGGGCATGCATTCGGCACACTGGCTGAAAACACCTGCATCTCATACCAGAGTGCCTGGGTTCAAGCCCTGGACCCACTTCCAATTCCAACTTCTTGCTAAAGCACACTCTGGGGGGCCGGCATGTGGCATAGTGGGTAATGCTGCCGCCTGCAGTGCTGGCATCCCATAGGGGCGCTGGTTCGGGTCCCGGGTGCTCCACTTCTGATCCAGCTCTGCTATGGCCTGGAAAAGCAGTAGAAGATGGCCCAAGTGCTTGGGCCCCTGCACTTGCCTGGAAAGACCCGGAGGAGGCTCCTGGATCCTGGCTCCTGGCTTTGGATCAGTGCAGCTCTAACCGTTGCGGCCAATGAGGGAGTGAATCAGTGGATGGAAGATCTCTCTCTCTCTCTCTCTGCCTCTCCTTCTCTCTCTGTATAACTCTGACTTTCAAATAAATAATTTTTTTAAAAAAAGCACTCTCTGGGAGGCAGCAGGTGACAGTTCAATTGTGCGGGCCCTGCCACCCACATGGGAGACGGGGATGGAGTTCCTGGCTCCTGGCCTCATCTTGGTCCTGCCCCAGCTGTTCTGGGCACTTACATGGGGAGTAAACATATTAAAGCTCCCCCTGTCTCTCTGACTTTCAAATAAAATGGAAATAAATAAACATTAAAAGAATGTACAGGGTAAAGCCACCGCCTGCAGCGCCAACATCCCACGTGAGTGCCGGTTCAAGTTCTGGCTCCTCCACTTCCAATCCAGCTCCTAGCTCATGCACCTGAGAAAGCAGCGGAAGATGGCCCTAGTGTTTGGGTTCCTGCCACCCACATGGGAGACCCAGAGGGAGCTTCTGGCTTCAGCCTGGCCCAGCGCTGGCTTTTATAGCCATTTGGGGAGCAAACCAGCAAATGGAAGAGCTCTCTGTCTCCCTCTCTCTCTGTAATTCTGCCTTTCAAATAAAATAAATCTTCCCCTTCCAAAATGGCATCTATCTATCATCTATCTATCTATTTTCTTTGAAAGGCAGAATTGTAGGGGATGATGCTGTGGCATAGAAGGTTAAGCCATGACCTGCAGCACCAGCATCCCATATGGGCACCGGCTTGAGTCCCGGCTGCTCCACTTCCTATCCAGCTCCCCACTAATGTACCTGGGAAAGCAACAGAAGATGGCCCAAGTCCCTGGGCCCCTGCACCCATGTGGGAGACCCAGATGGAGTTTTAGGCTCCTGCCTTCAGCCTGGCCCAACCCAGCCATTACAGCCATTTGGGGAGTGAACCAGCAGATGGAAGATCACTCTCTTTCTCTGTGTCTACCTCTCTGTGTAACTCTGCCTTTCAAATAAATAAAATAAATTAAAAAAAAATACACCACTTGAAAGGCCAGCATCCCATACCAGAGGGTCAGGGTTCAAGCCCCAGCACTGCCTCTGGTTGCAGCTTCCTGCTAACGCCCACCCTAGCAGGCAGCTGGTGACCGTCCAAGTACTTGGGCTCCTGCCGTCCATGGGGAGACCTGGATGGAGTTCCGGGCTCCTGGCTCCAGCCTGCCCGACCCTTGCTGATTTGGACATTTAGGGAATGAGCCAGCAGGTGCAAGGTCTCCCTCTCTCTCTTTCTCTGTGTTTCAAATAAAATGAAAAATTTTGAATAAGTAAATAAGAAAAAGAGGAAGAGATGCAGGCATGTTAAACTGGGAGGAGCTAAGAGGGGATTCCTGGGTGCAGTTTCTCACGGCCTCTTCTCGGCTCTGCCTTTCTTACTAAGAGTTTCTTCGACAGCATCCCAGACCTGATGGACAGCCCACATTCCTCTGGTCATTGAGGCAGCATCTCCATGGTGCTTCGCCAAACTCCCAGCGGCCACCACCAGGTGGCGCTCGTGGGCTTCTGCCACAATTGCCAGTCTGCACCGGTGTGGTGGGAAAATCACTTCTGAGGGTCGGGGGACAGAGAGGAGCTGGCAATACCCCCAGACGCGGAGGCACAGGCTGCAACGTCCAAAGAGAGCAAAGCAGCACTGCGCTTCCTGTGTGCTCCCGAGGGTGGGAGCGACCACTGACGATCTCAGCCGCTCGTGGGCGATCCCAGGAGGAGTGGGTCATACCAGGGCTCCACGCTGGGGCGAAGTGGCATCTTAATTATGTTGATGTCAGAGCCGGCACTGTGGCATTGCAGGTAAAGCCGCCGCCTGCGACGCCGCATCCCACAGGGGCTCCGGGTTGAGTCCCGGCTGCTCCAGTTCCACTTCTGGGAAAGTAAGAGGAGATGGTCCATGCACTTGGGCCCCTGCACCCATGTGGGAGACCCAGAAGAAGCTCCTGGCTCCTGCTGCTCTTTCTCTCCTTCTCTCTGTGTAACTCCGCCTTTCAAATAAATACATCTTTTTAAAAATGTTTAGAAATAATCATAAGAGGTGTATGAGGAAACATTTTTTTTCTTAGTGATGCAGGAATTTGACAACGCTTCAGGATGACGTCTGAACAGTGATGTTCAGTATTAAAATTATTTGCTTTAACGAAGAGACAGAGAGAAGGCTCCCGCCCCCACTGGTTCGCTCCCCAGATGTCTCCGGCAAAAGCTGCCCGGCCAGGACCAGAGCCAGGCGCTGGGAATGCAACGCCACCTCCCCGAGGGCGACAGGAACCGGTCACCTGCGCCGTCACTGGCAGGAGGCTGGGTCAGGAGCGGAGCTGACCCCTAAACCCAGCTCCTAACCTTGTGTCCTAACCACTAGGCTAAACGCCCCTGCGACATTCCGCTTAACTTTCTCTGTGTTTTTTGTGTGTGTGTGTGTGTTGTGTGTGTGTGTGTTTGTTTTTTGTTTGAGAATCCCACACGGCCCCTTTGACAGCCACCTGGAAGAAAGCAATCAAGGCGAGTTAAGAACATTTGCAGAGGAAAGACACTGGCCCAGCCAGATTAAAAACCCATTACAGACAGACCGCGGCGGCAGCTAAGTGAATCTCGTCCGCCGCATCCATACGCGGTCAGATTCATGACGCTTAATAGCTCGGGAACAGACCCTGGCACGTGCAGGACGGCCGTCAGTAACACGGAGACGGTTCGCGCGACAGACGCCTGCAAGACACACATGGTGGAGAGCCGAGAACTAACGGAATCCAGAGAAGCCTGAGAGGCCGTGAGGCCCGCGCCAGCGCAGTGGGGCGGGGCGGGGCGGGGCTCCATCACTGTCCGCCGGAGGCGCAGGGCGGGGACCAGTGCTTCAAGAGCCCCTGGGCACAGGGCCGAAGAGGGAGGCACCTGCGCAGGGGCAGAACACGAGCGGCGAGGGTGGGGGTGGGAGACCAGTGCCGGCGACCCCTGGAGCCCGTGAGGTCATGCCCTTCACCCCACACGATGGCTGGAGACCCTGACTCCCTCCTGCTGACTGGGGGACCCCCGGGGAGGCGGTGGGGGGCGGGGATCGTGGTCCCTGCGACCCGTGACCCTTGACCGAGATGAGCCATTCGGTTTAGAGAACAGGTGCCCAGGAATTAGGAGGATGAACAGCTGGGCTGGAAACGGGAAGGGAGGCGGGAGGGTAGAGGGTGAGGAGGAGGAGGAGCCCGGAGAAGCCCGCCTGCGGAGCCGGCCCCCTGGGGGCGGAGCGAGCTCTGGGCCCGCCCCCGCCCTCCCCGCTGGCACTGCAGGTGGAGGCTAAGCCTACTAAACCATGGTGCCCCTTGGCCCCGGGGGCTGCAGTCAGAGAGACGGCTCTGCCCCCGGACGCAGATCTGTGCTCACGACCATGCTGGGCCTCCTTCGAGGACATGGGCCACCCCTTAAAGGCCACAACCCGCAGAAGAAACCAGAAGGAACTCTTTGGGCACAGCCGGGGCACTGGACAAGGGTCTGTCCTCCTCTGTGAAGTTTGTTCCTGACATTTAGAATGCGTACCTGCCCATGCCCATCGTATGAAATCACAGAAAAGGGGCTGGCGCTGTGCGGTAGGTTAAGTCACAGCCTGCAGTGCCGGCATCCCACATGGGCACTGGTTCAAGTTCCAGCTGCTCCACTTCCGATCCAGCTCTCTGCTATGGCCTGGGAAAGCAGTAGAAGATGGCCCAGGTCCTTGGGCCCCTGTACCCACTTGGGAGACCTGGAAGAAGCTCCTGGCTCTTGGCTTCGGATCAGCTCAATTCCAGCCATTACAGCCATTTGGGGAGTGAACCAGCAGTTGGAAGACCTCTCTCTCTCTCTACTTCTCTTTGTAACTCTGCCTTTCAAATAAATAAATATTAAAAAAAAAACTTTTAAAAAGGTTTTGCTTATTTGAAAGGCCTTTCAAATAAATAAATAAATCTTTAAAAAAAAAATCCCAGGAGAGAATATAGTGACGTCAGCCCCGACTTCCATGCCACGCGTGTGCAGGCATCCGTGCACTTGGCACAGAGGGGCACGGGCCGGGCTGTCCGCCGTCTGCTTTCTCTCTGCGGGGATCTGAGAGGTCAGCTTGCGCCGCCCACCCGCGGGGAGCTGCCCGGTGTGGATGAGTGCACCAGCCTGTGCTGACCCCGCCCCCGCTGGTGCACAGCTCTGCTGGTGGGGCCTCCTCCCACCCCTCCCTGTTCCAGAACCCCTTTCCACGAGGTTCCAGGCTGCATTCGGGCCGCGAGGGCCACCTCAGCAGACTCGGCCGGCAGAGGCGGTACAAGTCATGGCTCTCCTGCACCCGGCAGCAACTCTGGGTGAACAGTGGATCCCGGCTCTCCTCGGCTTCCAGGCAGCCCCCCTGAGGACCCCCACTGCGGAGCTGTGAGCGGCTGAGATGCTGGCGACAGCGCCCCGCGCCCCAGCTGCCCTCCTGGGACCGTCTGCTTTGCTTCTACCACGGCCAGGGATCTTTGGCAGAGCCTTCCCCGACATCCCTTCACTTCCAGAACCTCCCTGACCTTTTCCTCTCCCACCTCCCCGAGCGTTTCTGCAGGTCCCTAACTCCCTGTGTTAGCCCCGTTGCAGGGTTGGGCATTTGGCACAATGGTTAAGCCTCTGCGTGGGACGCCCCGTCCCATAGAGGGGCACCTGGCTCCTCTGCCTCCAGTCAGGCTTCCTGCACCCCCTGATGGGCACTGTGGCTGGCAGCAGGAGCCGGACCGAGTATTCTGGTCTCCGCCACCCACGTGGGAGACCTGGATTGCACCCCCGGCTCCCTCCTTCATCTTGGCCCAGCCCTGGCTGTTGCAGGAATTTGGGGAGTGAACCAGCAGATGGGAGATCTGTCTCAGTCTCTTCCTGGCTTTCTCTTTGTCACTCTTTCAAATAGATAAATAAACCTTCAAAGTAATAAATTCTCCCATATTTTCTTTTGGTACTTTTATTTCCACCGTTCACCTTGATGTCTTCGGCCCACCTTAAATGTGTGCCATCCGGTAGGCATCATCGGCTGTGCCAGCACCGCTCCATCCCGCCTGCAGCTCCACGTTTCCCGGGCGCACCGGAGAGCTCCGCTCTCCTCCAACCCCTGGCCTCTCTTCTGGGGGGAGGAGTGGGGCTCACTGCCTTCCTCTCCTGGGCTGGCCCCTCCCCAGGCCCCGAGGGACCACGCCCTCTGCTGCACCTGCCCCTCTCCCTGGCCTTTCCAAGGGGCTCAGGGCGCTCACATATCAAGAAAGGAGCAGAACCAGAGCTCCCTGCATCCCAGGAAGCTCTCCAGCTACTGCCCGCACAGCCCAAGTCCGCACAGTGCTGGCCACCGTCTCTGCCGTCCCGTCCCCAGTTGCTCAAGTCCCTGCAGTCTGCTTGCACCCCTGTCAGCCCAGCACCAGGGGGAATGGCAGCTCTCGGATCCAGTCTGTCCTCCCAACGGGGGCGCTCCACCCTCTGGCAACCTCAGCTGGAATTCAGGCTGGACAGACAGCACGGGGCTCAGGGGAGCCACTTCCACAAGAATCCACAAGGGGGAACCAAAGGGCCGCCCTGTGGTCACCAGGGAACTCTTGCTGCTCTTCGGCGGGTGACCAGTCAGGAGTCCGGGTTTGTCCACAGGTGCTGGGAAAGTCAGTTTCCTCGGAACCACTGGTGGAGTCTGCCCCTGGGGCAGGGGAGGGCAGCTCAGTGAGCCAGGCATGGGGATCTGCCCGCGGCCTCAGCCTGCTCTGCCAGCTCCCCGGCTGGGAGGGCTGTGGGCACCTGCTGAGCAGAAGGCGCCCCAGAACTGGGGTGCACACCCAGCTCGAGGGCAGAGGTCAGGGGCTGAGGTACTGGGTCTCCCCCAGAGAGACTGGCCTTTGTCCCTTGTCCTGGAGCGGGGAGGTGGCCCAGGGGGAGTTATCATCAGCCTGAGAGCTTGCCCCAACGAGGACACTCAACACGGACAAAACACCCTGGGGTGAGGCGGACTGAGCCCGAGCTCAACCCCTCTGGTGGGGGCAGGCAGGCCGTCCTGCCCACGTAACTACACTGCTGGGCAAACTCTGGGCTCCGGTGCCCAGGCCCCCACCCCTGGCTGGCCGCGCTGAGAGTGTGCATTGTCCTGGCACTGCCATCTGTGACCTTGTGGGGAGAAATGCCCAAGGTCCACGCCGGGCCTCTTCCTTTGGCTTCCCTGGGGTAACCATGGCCGTGAGCGTGATGGGTTCCAGGGAGCCCTGTCTCCAAGTCTCCACACGGCAGACTCCCAACTGCATCACCGGCTGCTGTCAAGTAAGGTGGTCCCGGGACCCTGAACTTGAGGGTGGTGCCTAAAGGGACACTGTGCCCTCACCTTGCCCACCCATCTGTCCCCACAGCCTGTGATGTGTCCGCCATCTGCCCTGCCACCTTCACGCTGGGCAAAGCCCACGATTCTCGAATGCTTGTCAGGAGAAGCACTTGCCCTTTGTCCCCGCCTGGGCCGTGGCACCTGGCAGTGAGGCCGACTGAGACCCCTGAAGCCTCCCAGGAGCCCTGTGGGGTGAGACGAGGGCGTGGCCCTGCGCAGAGGCCGGGCAGTTCCAAGCGCTGGGTCGGCCTCTCCCCAGGGCGAGCCAGAGCGGGGTCCTCCACGCCACGCCATGCCAGGGATGATGGGGCACCCCGGGCTAACTCAGGCCAGGGCCTTACCAGAGCAGAAGAGCTGGTGCTGGCAAAGCCGAGACCTGACCATCGCCAAGGCCGGCCACGGGCAGCTCAGCCAGGCTTGCATGTGAGGTCCAGTTCTCAGCTACAGAGAGGGGACTCTGTCAGGCGGTGGTGTGTGGGGTCCCTGGGACCAGGCTTCCGGAAGCACCAGAGACTGCAGGTGACAGGAGCCCAGCAGAGGGGTTAGAGGGGTCCAAGCCCAGCCCCGAGGTCTGAGGGCGGTACACAGGGAGGGGCTCTGGGAGCCAACCCCTCCCTGGCCCCTACAGGACGGATCCCACAACCGCAGCTTGAGGCCATCGGCTGGCCACAGAGCACACCCAGGCCTCCCTGTCTTCTGGGAGTGTGGGAGCCTCGCTGCCTGCAGCCCACCCCCAGTGCTAGGGGTCCTTCTGTAGGCTCCTCTGTTCGTCTTCACACGAGGTCTTAGTGCCAGCATCCCATGTGGGCCCCAGTTAGTCTCGGCTGCTCCACTATCCGGGGTCCAGCTCTCTGCTGTGGCCTGAGAAAGCAGAAGATGGCCCAAGTAGGCCAGCATCGTGGCTCAATAGGCTAATCCTCCGCCTGCAGCGCCGGCACACCAGGTTCTAGTCCGGGTTGGGGCGCTGGATTCTGTCCCGGTTGCTCCTCTTTCAGTCCAGCTCTCTGCTGTGGCCTGGAAGTGCAGTGGAGGATGGCCCAGGTCCTTGGGCCCTGCACCCCATGGGAGACCAGGAGAAGCACCTGGCTCCTGGCTTAGGATCAGCGCAGCGCCAGCCGCAGCAGCCATTGGAGGGTGAACCAACGGCAAAGGAAGACCTTTCTCTCTCTCACTGTCCATTCTGCCTGTCAAAAAAAAAAAAAAAAAAAAAAAGATGGCCCAAGTCCTTGGGTCTCTGCACCCACGTGGGAGACCTGGAGCAAGCTCCGGCTGTTGTGGCCATTTGAGGAGTGAACCTGCAGATGGAGACCTTTCTGTCTCTCCCTGTCTCACTCTCTCAAATAAAATCTCTATAAAAATATTTGAGAGGCAGAGTTACAGACTCTCCCATCAGCTGGTTCACTCCCCAGATGGCCAACAATCGGAGCTGGGCGGACCCAAAGCCAGGAGCTTCTTGCGGGTCTCCTACACAGGTGCAGGGCCCAGACACTTGGGCCATCTCTACTGCTTTCCCTGGAGAATTAGCAGGGACCTGGATGGAACTGGAGCAGCTTGGACTCAAACCGCTGCCCACACAGGGAAGTTTAACCTACACCACAGCACCGGCCCCATCACACGAGATCTTAAGCTGCGATCCAAAGCCCCACGGTGTCCACCAAGAGAATTCAGGGATCTATAAACTTGGGTGGGAAGAGACCTCTTTGATGAACCCCCAACCACCCTTGAAGTGCAAGTGTAGGCAGCAGACCAGTGTCCGGGCACTCACCTTGGTGGTCAGCCAGCGCGGTGTGGGCACCGGGACGAAGCTGGTGCCCCCTCCTGATGTCGGGACCATTGACGTCCTGTTCCAGCGGATCGGGATCGGCCCAGGCCCTGGCCTGGCAAACACTGATGTGTGGCTCCTAGGAGGGAGCCAGCTCAGTGCCGGCGAGGCCCTGGCCCACAACAGCTGCATCAAGTGACCCACACACAGCCTCGTCCCAGACTGTGGCCCCATTAACCTTGAACTGCCTGAACAAAGCTGACCTAACCCATTTTTCCCCCAAAGACACCAGACAGCTTCTCAGTGCTAACCTCGGGGGTCACAGGGGATAGAAATCACCCCAGTGGTGGGACTCGCACATCTCACGTGAGCTCCGGCTAGAATCCCAGCTACCCCGTAACACGCCTGCGAAGGTGCCAGAAGATGGCTCAAGTGCTTGGGCCCCTGCTACCCGCGTGAGACCCAGGACCCAGGTGGAGTTTCAGGCTCCTTGGCTTCGGCCTGTCCCAGCCCTGGCCTTTGTAGCCATGAGTGAGTCAGTGGTTCAAAGAGCTCTCCAACCTCTGAAGTCCTTTCTCCCACACAGGTGGCAGGAATCCCATCGCACTGCTCCTTAGCACAGAGCAGTTGGGTGGGAATGAAACCCAGATATGAAATGGCATTTGAAAGGCCGTTACACTGACCTGGAAGCACAGTAGCTGGGCCCTAAGTGGCACTGTAACGTGGAATAGACCAGAGGTGTTCCTGCCCTGTGCAGTGTGGAGACTTGTGGTGGGCACAGCATACTCCCATATGCTCCTGGGGCAGCTGCTTAGGCGACCCTTGAACACGTGTGTCCTAGAGCGCTGGTTACTGTGCTGGATCCATGGAGGCAGTGGCAACCCTAGTACCTGAGTTCCTATCTTCACCTTGGCCCAGCCCCCCCCCGCCCCCCCCCATGTGTGGCTTCCCCAAGGTCCCTTCACCACTTCCCAGGTGAGTCCCTGGGCTCCTAGGGCTGGCAGGGGCCACCAGCTGGTGACCCTGTTAACTGGATGGAGACTCCACAAGTCCTGGGACTCTTTGTCCCTCCTACCCCAGTGCCACCCCCTACAGTCTGCCTTGGGGTGGGGGGTGTAGGAAGGAGGAGCCACCCGACCACTGGACTTGGCTGCCTTTCGTCCTTGGCATCCCTAGTGGGCACCATTCCCAACGTGTGGGTGACACCATCAGTGGTGGCAGTGGGCACAGGATGAAGCTCCCCAGTTGTCCTAGAGACACTTCCCCAGGTGTCTTGGCTGAGCTCCCAGGCTCCTCGGCCCTAGCCTGAGGGTGACTCACTGGCCTGAAGCCAGGCCTCCCCCAGCTTCTCACAGCCTCTACCAGGGACTTCCCCTTCCCCACAGGCTGCTGCTGCCACCTGCTGGGAGAACCACGGAAGTGCCCACAACCATTTGCCAAAAGGGAAACTTTCATTTTCCTAAAATGGCTGCAAAGCCCTGGCCCAAGCCACCAAACCAGCAATAGAGCACCAGGCAGGGACACCACCTCAGGCCTCCTCCCCACACCTGCAGCTTCAGCTTCATCCCACGGGGCCAGCACACCTGAGTGACCCAGCACTGAGCAGAGCTCGGCCACTGGCGCCCCCCGCCTACTCCCCCTGTGGGAAGCACAGCCCCGCTTGCTCTTTGGACAACAGGTGCAAATGCCCAGGCAGCCAACACCAGCTGTTTTTTCAAAACCTAAGGCCAATGAATCCAAGCCCTTCCAAGCCTAGGAGCCACGCTTTGTAGCTTCTTGTGAGGTGAGTCCTCCTGCCCCCTACCCTCCCCAAGCACAGGAGTGGCTGGGCTATGCCTGAGCTTGGGGAACGGACTCCTGCTGATGGATGGAGGCTGATGGATGGCTCTAGGCCCACGAGCACCTCAGAAACCAGCCCCGACATGCCCCTCAGAGGCAACCAGCGATGGAAGCCACTGTGACACAGGTATCGCTGAACAGAATAGAAGTGTTCAGCCGACCAGCCTCATTTTCAACATCTTCCTAGGCTTCCACCTACAGCACATAAACCCCACGGCAGCTGAACGTGAAGCACTAGACCTCCTTCCTCTTCTTGGGCTCACCTGCTCTTCCCTCGCAGCCACAGAACCTCCCCTGGAGGTGGTCACTGCCCACACCAGCCACCCTAGGGAGGGGGGACACGTGGTGGCTAGAAGCCCTGGGCACTTCATTTTCTCGTCCCACAGCAAGACAACCTGGGCAAAACGGATTCTTCAGGCTGCTTCCTGAGTCTACCGCATCTCAGTATTGCGTCAGCTTCATTCTTCGGCCCAATCACAACTGACCTTTGACCAGGCTGTCTAGCTACTCTGGGGCAGCTTTTCAGTTGTGCCCACAATGGTCCCTTGGCCCAGGCCTGTCCTTTAGCTCCGCCCACAGAACACCAGCATTCTGCACGGTGCCAGGACCTGGTCCACTGGGCTGCCGCTCCCCCTCAGATTCCGACCCTCACCGTGTTCTCAATTCCAAATCCCAGAACCCCTGGAAAGTGCTCTTGGGCCTCTTTCTAGAGCACCTGCAAACAGAGAAGCTGCAGTGGCCCCCAACAACTGCTGGGGACAATCCGTGGAGGACTCCCTGCTGGGATGCCTGGCACTGGAGCACCCAGCCTTTCCACTGGGTGGGGTGGGCGCTGAGTGGCAGAGCTGGCTCTGACACGATGATCAGTGATGTCTTTAGGAAGGTACAAGCCTGGGACCAGAGTTTAGGACCTTTAATTTGTCCTAAAGTCACTGAAGCAAAAATCATGATAAAACATTCTGTTTTCCTTTACAAGCCCTCAACGGGAAAAAAAACCCAACTATTTGTAGGAAAAAAAAGTTTTGTACATGGGATGAAACAATATAAATTCAAAACTTACAGATAGGGTTAGCTCTATCACTCATCTCTTTAAAAAGTTTATATGAATATCCAGTCAAAACCGACAGGTATCGCCCTTGAAATGTTATCTCTACGACTTCCAAGCAGACACAGGACTGTGTGCAGACACACTGTCTTGGAATGTCCTCAGAAGGCTCTGTCACTGTGCAGGTTAACAGAGTAAAAACCCCAGAGTCCTTGCTTTCAAATGGAAGAGGGAAAGACAGGGACAGAAGAAATTATTCAAACTTCGTCTTCTTTCCTTGTGGCTTGTGGTCTCCGCCTCCTCCTCTGCCGCCTCGGAACCCTCCTCTCCCTGCGGGAAGGTAAGACGAGATCAGGGAATGGCGCCGACCCACTCAGTCCCCCCACAGTGGTCCAGGAACTCGGCCCTGGCACTCAGCGCCACGCAGTGTCCAGCAGAGGCCCCGAGGCAGCCCCACCAGCCTTACCTCCGAAGCCTCCCCGGCCTCGGCCACCAAATCCGCCACGGCCTCCTCTGCCACCACCTCGGCCTCCAAAGCCGCCTCTGCCTCCGCCACGGCCCCCAAAGCCACCTTCACCCTTCGGCTTGGCCCAGTCCAAAGTGACTTTGTTGCCGTCAATCTCCCCATCCTCCATGGCCTCCTTGGCGGCTTTGGCGTCCTCCTCACTGTTGAAGTCTACGAAGCCAAACCTGAAACAGAACGAAACCACGTGGTAAGCAGTGCCCAGCGAGCCCACTGCAAGCAGCTTTGCCTGTCGGTGAGAAAAGACCCAAGTGACAGCACAGCTCCCTGTGGAAACCGGCTAAGTGATGGTGTGCATGGCAGATGTCTCACAAAACAGCAAACATACCTCTGTAAAGACAGAAGGTAAGATAATGCTAGTTCTGTGAATTGTCTCTTCTTCTCTTGCGAATCCGTAAGCTGCCACCAATTGACAGAAAGGAGCTCAGTGAGAAGACTTGGTTTAGCCCCGCTCCGCCCAGGAGCGCAGCCGAGCGGAAGCCGCACTGCACGCACGCTCCCTGCACCTTACCCTTTGGAGGATCCCGTCTCCCGGTCCGTCACTATCCTCGCCCGGACAGAGCCGTCGAATGATTCCTTTAACGTCTCCTCGGTGGTCTCCTCAGACAAACCCTTGACAAACAAGGTCTTGGTTGGCTCTGGGGGGAAGAAAGCTTGCCTGTGATATAAGTTCCCACATGACGTCTCCACGCTGGAGCAGAGCGACCCAGTGAACTGCCAACTCCAGCCATCGGCTGCAGTAAGATCCGCCACTGCCAAAGCCGCCGCTGAGCTGACAGCCAGATCAGAACTTGACTATCTAGAGGAATTCTCTCGAGATTTCATCATTCCTTCTCAGGCCGTCTGTCATCATATCCAGCTGCCATTCACTCAGCACAACAGAGCGTCCGCCCCAGCCACCACATCCCGCCCACAGGAACTTACGGTTTCTTGCGTTGGGTGACCCTCTGGGTGCCTGTAACTCCAGCCGGATGGCTCTGCCCTCAATTTCCCTTTTATTGCAGGAATTTAAAGCTTCTTTCGCATCTTCAAATGAGGCAAACTCTATAAACGCATACCTGGGAATCAACCATCAATACAGAGCGTTACCAGGCTCACGTGACGCCAGGCCTTTTCCCGCCAGCAGATACGGAAATGCTTTTCCACCTGCGTGTGCTGTCAACCCCCTCGGCTTCTGCCAGGAGAGTGGCTGTGCCCTTTACCCCTACAGACACAACACTTACCCTTTAGATTTGCCATTTTGGTTCTGTGGCACTTTGATGAACGTTGCCTTTTCAAAGACTTCCTGCAGAGTTTCTTCTGTTGCACTGTAGGAGAGATTGCTCAGCACCAGAGTTTTTGATTCACCTGCAAATAGACGCCACCCTTAAGACTCTGAATCAGCGGTTCCTAGGTGTAGTTTCTTGTTCTTAAGATTTTTTACCTGAAAAAGTTGCCCTACTGACGTTGAGGAAGCCCCACCTCCCTTCCTCAACACACGGCCCAGTCACCACGTGCAAGCACCGTGCACTCTGTCCTTTCTCACACGTGGAAGCTGACTACTGGTGTCTTCCCGGAACAGCTGCGGGGACAGGAGTGTGGCTCGACGGCTAAGGCAGCACTCTGGACGCTGCGTGAGCTGATTAACGGCAGCAGTGTTTGGCACAAGTCCTTGGGCCCCTGCTATCCACATGGGAGACCCGGATGGATTCCCTGGCTCCTGGCTGTTGTGGGCACTTGGGGGATGAAGCAGACTAAAGAGCTCTGCCTTTTAAACAAAGTAAAATAACATTGGCCTATGCTTTTTTTTTTTTTTTTTTTTTTTTTTTGACAGGCAGAGTGGACAGTGAGAGACAGAGAGAAAGGTCTTCCTTTTGCCGTTGGTTCACCCTCAATGGCCGCTGCGGCCGGTGTGCTGCAGCCAGCGCACCGCATTGATCCGAAGGCAAGAGCCAGGAGCCAGGTGCTTTTCCTGGTCTCCCATGGGGTGCAGGGCCCAAGCACTTGGGCCATCCTCCACTGCACTCCCTGGCCACAGCAGAGAGCTGGCCTGGAAGAGGGGCAACCGGGACAGAATCCGGCGCCCCGACCGGGACTAGAACCCGGTGTGCCGGCACCGCTATGCGGAGGATTAGCCTAGTGAGCCGCGGCGCCGGCCTTGCCTATGCTCTTAAGATTTATTTATTCAAAAGGCAGAAAGAGAGAAACTGTTCTTCCAACTGCCAGCTCACTTCCCAAATGCCTGAAACAGCCAGGGCTGGAAAGGCCACAGCCAGGAGCAGGGACTCCACCCAGCTCTCCCACATGGGTAGGAAGCACTTGTGCCATGAATGGCTTCCTTCTCATGTGCATCAACAGAAAGCTGGAATGAGGCAGAGCTGACACGACCTGAAGCAGCGCTCCAGCGTGGGCTGCCGGTGCCGGGTGGCAGGGTAACCACCACGCCACACTGCCACCCCAGCTTCCCCGTGTTCTGATGGGAATGATTTCCCAGCACAATGAGCAGCATGAACCTGCCTGATCTTTATTTATGTCTCAGTAATGCTAATTTACTCAAAGAGTTCCCTGTAAGAAGCCTACGAACTCTTACCGCTCCAGGTGCTGTTCTTTCCCCCTCTATGGTCTTGATTTTGACCTTTCTCTCCAGTGTAATACAGGGAAACAGACCGCCCGTCGATCTCTGTTCCCTGCTTCTCCTCAAAGGTTTTCTCTGCGTCAGCTTCTGTTTTAAATTCAATATAAGCAATCCTGCAAAAAGGGACAAAGTACTTACGGATTTAAAAGCATTAACACCAATGTTTCAAACTTCGCCACACAGATCTGGCAAACACCCATTTCTCCACTGCCAACTTCTCTTGACCTCCCCCTATTTCTACTCTTGACACCCCACCCACTGTGTCAGTCACATGTCCCTTAGTGACAGGGGTGTGTTCTTGTGGAGCCTGTCTACACAAACTGCGACAGCCATGACAGCACTAGGCGATGTAGGCTCACAGGCCCACTGTCACACAAGCAGTCTGTCACCATGTGAAATACCACCATGCAGCCCCACCAGGCACTTCTAAGCCATCACGCACCCATGAGACCGGAGCGGCACTCCTGGTATCAGGTCAAGAACTGTACTGACGGTAACCATCCTCAAACATACCCTTTACTCTTTCCATCCTTGCTGACCAGTCTGATCTCCACAGCATCTTCAAACACTTCCTTTAATTCATCCTGAGTGACTTTGTAAGGGAGATTTTTGGCCAAAAGTGTTCTTGCATCTCGATCTAGAAAAATACAACACCAACTCTGTAACCTTAATGAATAACAGGGATAAATGTGCACGCACACACAAAGCCCCAGTTCTATTCAAAATTTGAATCCAACGATGTCCAAGACTTTGTAGGGAGAACCAAGTGGGTCTCCCACATTGCATACTGTCAAATGGGCATCTAGAACAGAGAAATCGATCTATAGAAGGTGGTCAGTACCTTTGAGCAACAGAAAACAATCTAAGCATATAAAAAATAGAGCTGAAAGATGCAAGTGGAGGCAAGCTCGTGTCCATTATTTCAGGTTGAGCACTGAGCATCTCTAATAATAAAAACACACCCAACTTTCTGAGCCCCCAATACACACCTCGAGTGGGAAGTTCCACAGCTCATCGTGTCAGGACTGCACTGGGCACTTGGTCTAGCACTGAGACAGCTGCACCCCTTCTGGAGTACCTGGGTATCCCCAGTTCCTTGATACAGACCCTGCATGACAGTCGGCAGGGTCCCTACCACCCAGGTACAAGGCCTGGATTGTGGTTGTGGCTCCAGCCAGGCCTCAGCACTCGTGAACCTCTGAGGAATAACCCAGTAAATGGAATCTAGTCTCTCCCTCCTTTAGAAGTTAAAACGCAGGTAGACTAAAAATGTCAAATTACCTTCAGGCTGTGTGTAAAACGTGTTTAAGATAGGGTCTCATCCCCAAGCTATTTGTTTATATATGGAAAATATCCCAAAATCTTCAAAGAAAAACCTGAAGCATGGAGACTCTTTTGGTCCCAAGCATTTTGGATGAGAATGGCAACTTGCAACCCTTCTACCTTGGACACGCTGGTGCCGTCATCTGTGAAAGCCACACATACCCTTCTTGCTGTCTTTTCCTTTCGGTTTCTCCAGTTTAATTTCATTGCCAAAGACTTTCAAACCAGTCAATTCCAAGGCTTTTTCTAGGTCCTCAGCAGATTCAAAATCCACATAGCCAAACTTCCTTTAAGATGAAAGAGGGACATTTCTCAGAGGAAAAGGCACAGACCGTATTCTGAGCAGCAACGGCACTACTGCAATTAAGTAAAATAAACAAGACAAAAACCACCACCTTGCCTCCACAAATGGCTGAGGAGCAGACTGAAGTTCCAAGACATGATTTTCAAGTTCAGTTAACTCTGGATGGGCCAGTCACAACTCAGACTTGCTGACACACCCATTTAAGAATCAAGACAGTAGCAGCAAAAACACTGATAACCACTCAGACTACACAGCTGACAGAAGTAGGACTGGCATGGCATCTTAATTCTCTTATAATGCAGGCAAACACACCTGAGTGCCAGTTCGATCCCCGAGTTCAGGCTGGTCTTCTGATCCAGCTCTCTGCTATGAGCTGGGAGAACACTAGATTTCCCAAGTGCTTGGGCCCCTGCATCCATGTGGGAGACTTGGAAGAAGCTCCTGATTAGCCCAGTTCTAGCTGCTGCAGTCATTTGGGGAATGATCCAGCAGATGGAAGACCTTTCTGTCTGTAACTACCTCTCAAATAAATTAAATCTTCTAAAAGGGATTTCTAAGAACTCAACACCAAATTACCCAAATGTTATGAATTAGTCTGTCCGATAACATTAGGGTTGATTAGGGATTTCGGGGTTCTAGATTCTAAAAATCCAATGACTTCATTCAACATTGTCAAATTACTGAACACGTTCACACATCTATGTTTAAGGAAACCACACAGGTGAAGGCAGCTAGAGGAGCTATTAACAGACCCATGGATGTCAACAGGAAGGGAAAGCACCTACCTGGTTGTGCCAATTCTGACATCCACAACAGCAAGATCGTTTTTAGCAAAAACATCACTGATACCAGTTTTTAATTCAGGAGCAGATTTGCTAGAATTCAGGTTTCCAACAAACAGATTGAAAGATGTGGTTGGTTCTGTGGCTGTACAAAAAAATTACTTATCAGTCTCTAAAATATGGTAAAAAATCAGCTTCCAGTACAAAATGCCCACACAGCACATCAGTGTATCACATGTACCATCAGGCTTCAGCATTAAGTCCCCTTGTCGTTCATCACTTGTGCTATCAGAAGTCACCCCACCCAACACCCCAGTTCTCCCAGGTACCTTCCACTTTCTGCTTCTTGGCTTCTGGAGCTGACTTCTGTTTGGTCATTTCCTTCTTCCGTTTTCCAGGTGCTTCTTTGACAGGCTCTGGACAAGGTTAACAGTGTCACCTGTGAGCAGTCACACGCAAGGCTGCTTCACAAGTTCACAGAGAAACAGGCTCATTGTAGAGATTACCTTCCTCCTCTTCTTCCTCCTCCTCCTCTTCATCCTCCTCGTCCTCGTCTTCCTCCTCCTCTTCATCGTCATCTTCCTCATCCTCATCCTCTTCGTCGTCGTCGTCGTCCTCCTCCTCCTCCTCAGCCACGCTCTTCGCCTTTACGGGGGCAGCTTTCGCCGGCGCTTTCTTCCCTTTGGCTGGTGTGGTCACCATGGCTTCTTCTTCAGAGTCTGAAAGGAGCCGTCTAGTCAGTCTGGAAGGATCTCCCACACCAACTCTGGCTCTGGGATGCTCTGGAGGAAAGAACGCCCTACCCCCACACTCAAGGCCACAGGAAGAGCCCAGAGGACCCCAGGAAGGACTCTAATCCAACCCCACGTGGCTACGTGGAAACCTCCCAGAGCCAGGAGCCACCATGACTTCCTTACCGTCTTCCTCGTCCTCCTCGTCGTCGTCCTCGTCCTCATCGTCGTCTTCATCCTCGTCCTCCTCGTCCTCATCCTCGGAGGCGGGGGCCACCGCTGCTGCCTTCATGACCGCCGGCTCAAACTCATCCTCCTCGTCCTCCTCGTCATCTTCATCCTCGTCGTCGTCGTCCTCCTCGCTGTCCTCCTCCTCCTCCTCGTCGTCGCTGTCTTCCTTCTTGGCGTTCTTACCATTCTTGGCCCCCTTGGCGGGGAGGACCGCTCCCTTCTTTCCCGAGGCCGCTACCACTGCTTTGCCCAGCGCGGCCCCCTTCTTGCCCGACGCCACCACCGCTTTGGCTGGGGTAGCGGCCTTCTTCGCTGGCGTGGTGGCGGCTCCCTTTTTACCTGGAGTGACAACTGCTTTCTTGGCAGGAGTGGCAGCCGCAGGCTTTTTTGTCGGGGAAGCCACCGCCTTCTTGGCTGGAGCCGCAGCAGCTTTCTTGCCTTTCTTCTGTGGGATGACTATCTAAACAGCAAACACCAACAGTTAGTTCTGCTACATCCGAAAGGCAGCCCTGGTCCCAGTGGTGGATTCTGGCACTGCCTCTGGTTCAAGACTGCATATGTTCCATGTTAACATGTTAGGTTCAACAGTAAGTAAAGTGCTGTGGCGTAGCACATAAAACTGCTGCCGGCAGCCCATATGGGAGCCAATTCAAGCCCCAGCTGCTCTACTTCCATCCTGCTCTCCGCTGTGGCCTGGAAAGCAGAAGATGGCCCAGGCGCTTGGGCCCCTGCACCCACGTGAAGACCCAGAAGATCCTGGCTTCGGATAGGTCCAGCTCTGGACGTTGCAGCCACTTGGGGAGTGAACCAGTGGATGGGAGAACTCTGCCTCTCTATAACTCTCTTTGCAAATAAATAAATCTGAATATTAAAAATCATCTGGGGATCATACAGTGGGTAGTGGTACAGGATTCTTGTCCTGAGACAGGACCTGAGATAAAAATCAGCCTTAAATTGGCTGAGCAACCCTTACAAATTACAGCACATCAAATAAACACTGTATCTGTAAGAACCATTATTTACCTACATTTTAACTCCTATTCAAAGCTATTTTCATTAACTTCCTAGTTTATCAGATAGTTCACTTAAGAGTAAAGTCTTTGCTGAATTCTAAAAAACCGACTTTCCATGCAAGCAATGAACGTGAATGCTCAGGTGGCACCTTCAACCCACCCAATCGCTACAAACCTTACATACAGGGGGGGGACAGAATCCACCTGGTCCTTTATGCTGAGCAGGAGAAGTGTATCAACCTCACTCCAGCCGTGCAGAGGGCACAGATCCCAGATGCTCACACTCAGGTACTCACCCAACGGTCTCCTGCCATCTAAGCACCCCCCACCCCGGGTCACGTGAATAACACACTACTTTTCATATCCTTTTCAGACACCCAACACCATTCTGTCCACTGTGTAAGTGCAACCCAATTTCTCCTCGATCGCGACCCAGTTACCTCTTCTCCACTGCTGTCATCCTCGTCATCTTCCGACATCTCCTCGTCTTCACTATCTTCTTCTACCTCCTTGGGAGGAGGAGCCATTTTCTTGGGCTCACCTTGGTTTTTACCAGCCTAAAACGCACACAATGAGGACATGAACACCCCTCATCGATTCCACGGCCCACAATAAAATACAACCATCACCCTCCTCAACGCACTTTCAGCATTAAACATAACCGATCCTGAAACTGACCAACAGTACGGCCCATCAGAGTTTCCCTGTCAATCTTGACAAAACCTAAAAAACAAGTCCAAGGTGATGAAATAACCCATCTGCCTTTTTTTACCCTCAACCACTTAATTCACCCCTGGGTTCAACCCTAGCACCAGGCACCCTTCTTAGTAGCCAGCGGCCACTCTTCCAGGGAGGACCCCCCCCAGCCTCCGACGCACACCACCAGCGCCCTCGTCGGAACTCCGGGCAGCACCAGCGTCGCAAAAGCATAAAAGTAACAAAGCCACCTCGGACCCCAACCGGCCTGCCCCTCTCACCTGGCCGCGGCCACGTGGGGGTGCCCGGCGGCCACCATGTGCACGCACCCCGGCGCCTCCTTCCGGGGCCGGCGCACGTGGCGGCGGCCGGGGGGCCCCGGGCAGCTGGGCCAGGGCCGCGGGTTCGCGCCGGCGGGCCCCGGCCACCCCGCGGCCCACGCGGCGGGGCCCACGTGGCGGGCCGCGAGCCGGCGCACGTGCGGCCGGAGGCGGGGCCCGGCCCGCGCGCGGCGCACGAGTTGGATCTCACTTCCTCCCGCCGCCCCGCGCCCCGCGCCGCAGCCTTCCACGCCGCCCTCAGCACCTGCCGGAGCGCGCCGCACCTCGCCGCCAAGCAGCCAAGACACGCGAGAACTGCCCGCCAGTCGCGCGAGACTTCCCACAGCATGGCGCCCTCGAACGCGCCCGGGACGGCGCGCAGGCCCTCCTCCCCGCGACGCCGCGCGCGCTCCTGAGCAGCAGGCCTCGGCGCTCGCGCTCGCGCGCCCTCAGCGCTTACCTTGGCCAGCTTCACCATGATGGCGGCTTACGACGGCGGCGGCTGTGGCGCAGACGAGCCTAGAGGAACCCGAGCGGCGTCGATGGCGGCCGCGGGTGACTGAAGATGCCGGAGCACGTACGCCGGGCTGCCAGCGAGAGCTAGAGACTGAGGCGAAAGACTGAGCCTGCCCAGTAATCGCCTCTGGAAAGGCGACGACGGCGCCCTCGTGACTCCTCCTCTACCAATCAGAGCTCGCGTCCGTCGCGCGAGCCAATCGCAAGCCGCTAACTGTGCGCGGCGTGGGGCGGGGATTGGGCCGGAGTGGGCGGGCCCAGGCGGCCAAGGAGGGGAAGGGGGTCTGGCGGCCGCGTCCTGGAGGCGGGATTTGCTTTGTGCAAGGCCGGCGCTGATTGGCCCGGGGGTGCGCGGGTCGCAGAGTGTTCCTCCGCGGCCGGTCGTCCCGGCGCATGCGTCATGCGACGGGCTCTTTTGGCGCGGGGCGAGCGAGCGAGTGGCGCGGCGAACTGAGCGAACGCGGGGCGGTGGTCTCGGTTTCCAGAAAGTAGCCGGGTCCGGTAGACGTGTGCGCGGGAGGGCGCCGGTGCGCGCTCCTCGCTGAGCCTGCTTGCGGCTCTGGAGCGAGGGGTCGCGGCGGTTTCCTGCGGGTCAGCCCGAGGGCGCCGGAAGTTGAGGTTCGGCCAAGTTCCGAGTGGCCCTTTCGGGGGCCCGCCGGCCAGCCAGGGGCCCCAGACTCCCTGGCCGCTGGAGCGCCCTCCGGCCCACGTGCCTCCCGAGGGCTGCGGGTAGAGTTGTGAGCCGTGCACAAGCGCTCGGTTAGTCCCCCGTAACCACGCGGCAGGTGTTTGTCCCCGCGGTCCAGCAGCTTGGAGGTCGCGCCCGCGAGGGGCTTGGTCATGGTGGGGTGGGCAGCGGGACCTGGGCCGCCCGCCGCGCTTCCTCTGCCGTCAGTGTGGCGGCTGGGCGGGCAGCGGCACACGTGGCCCAGCAGTGGACCCGGCGCCCCGGGCGGGGGCTCGGAAGGTGGGCTTGGCGTTGTGTGCTCCTGCGGCGGCTCAGATGGGCGCCAGGCTTAGCGAACCAACCGGAGCCGGCCTCGGATGCCCCCCAGGCTTCTGGTAACCAGCTGCCCCAGCAGAACCTTTGATAAAAGTCGCCTCTGAAGGTTCAAAGTTGAGGAGGTCTGGGGGGGCCCGGGGTCGCTCTGTTTCTGTTGGAGAGGCAGAGTGGCAGACCTGCCCAGATGCCCAAAACAGCCAGGGCTGGGCCGGATCGAAGCCAGGGGCTCCATGCAGGCCTCCCCGGGAGCTGAGGGCCAGGGACCCCGGGACTCCAGCGTCCCTTGCTGTCTCCCATGTGGTCGGAAGTGGAGGTGGTGCCACATCCTAGGCACTCGGTCCGGCCCACGCGGCAGCTCAGCCTGCGGCGCCCCAGCTGCCCACCTGGGATTTTGCACTAAAGGCCTAGGAGCATTCTTCGGGGCGGCCGAGTTATTTTAGTTCTTGCTAGCACACCTGCGGCGATAGGAAGCCCAGGCCACTCACTGGGGCGCTCAGACCAGTTGAGAGGTCTGCCCCCTTTATCTGATGCTCTGAGGGGGTCGTGCTTCGAAGCGCAGGGAATGGGGGCCGGGGGATCCCATCTGGGTGACAGGGGTGGGGTGGAGAGGGAACGGCATGAGCCGAGACATGGTGGGATAGGACCCTGTGGATTTCCAAGCAGAGCGGGCTTCAGGCACTCGTGGAAAGAGGCTGGAGAGATGTCTGGTGGGCATGACCAGGGGACCGGGTGGATTTTAAGAAGCAGGTGTGTAGCCAGCTGGGTGGGTTTCCTGTGTCCGACATCAGAGGAGCGAGCTAGTCCCAGCCTCTGGCTCTGGCCGCGAGACCCTGGGTTCCTGCACATGGGGAAGACCTGGATTGAGTGCCCGGCTTTGACCCAGCCCAACGCCAGCTGTTATGTGCGTTTGGAGCGTCACCCAGTGAATGGGAGCTCATTGCGCTGCCTGTCTGCCTCTCAAATAAATAAATAAAAATGTGTTGGCCTGGCTGGCTCCTTGTCACCTCCTTAGGGCCCTTCGCACCCTAAGTGGAAAGTGCCTCTGAACCCCCTAGTTGAGTCCCGGGCGGGTACTTGTCACTGCCTGGTATTTTTCCGGGCTGCTCACGGCTCTGTCGCCACCTTCCCAGGCATGGGGACACAGATCTGGTTCTGTGCTGTATTCCTGGTGCCTAAGCATTGCTTTGCACACGCTGTACTTGTGGAATGAACCAAGTGTTCAAGCAGAAACAGCAGAGAGCCAACGTCACGCAGTGTTCACGTGGAGTCAGCGAAACAGCACTCACGGGAGGAGACTTGAAAAGGGGTGGGGGCGGGCCTCGTGTGCAGCATGTTAAGCCACTGTGGGCGACGCCTGCATCCCGTGTCAGCGTGCCTGCTCAGGGCTTGGCTACTCCATTTCTGATCCAGTTCCCTGGGAAGACAACGGGAAGTGACCCGAGTACTTGGCCCCCACACCCAGCATGGGAAACCCCGAGGGAGTGCTGAGCTCCCAGCTTCAGCCTGGCCCAGCCCTGGCTGTGCGGCCATTTCAGGAGCAAACCAGCAGCTCTCTCTGTTGCCCTGCCTGTCAAATCCTTAAAAATGTGGAAAATGGTAATGCTTGTTAAGTGTAGGCAGTGTTCCAGCTGTTTATTTATTCATTTATTATTCAAAATCACCTTACAATATTCCTTTTTTTTTTTAAAGATTTATTTATTTATTTGAAAGGCAGAGTTAGAGGCAAAGGCAGAGAGAGAGGTGTTCCATCTGCTGATTCACTCCTCCAGTGGCCGCATCGGCTGGAGCTGGGCTGATCCGAAGCCAGGAGCCTGGAGTTGCTTCTGGGCCTCCCATGTGGGTGCAGGGGCCCAAGCACTTCGGCCATCTGCTGCTGCTTTCCCACACACATTAGCAGGGAGCTGGATCAGAAGTGGAGCAGCCGGGACTGGAACTGGCACCCATGTGAGATGCCAGTACGGCAGGCGGCGTCCTTACACACTGTACCGCACCGCCAGCCCCACCTTACAGTATTCTTAACAGTTTATAGGAACTGGCAGAGGAGGGGTGAATCAGGACCTCAGAGCTGGGAAGTGGAGGAGGTGGGGTTCAGGTTGAGGCCTGGTTCTGTTAGCCTGGCTTATTCAGCTGTCGAATGAGGATTACAACAGTATCTGCCTTTGGGTTTATGAGTAGTAAGTGAGGAACTACTTTTTTTGGACTGCACATAATAAGCCTAAGAGGAAGGGTTAATATTCTTTAAAAAAGGCGGGGGGGGGGCAGGCTGGTGCTATGGAGTAGAGGGTAAAAGCTGCTGCCTGTAGTGCCAGCATCCCATATGGGCACCAGTTCAAGTCCCAGCTGCTCTACTTCCCATCCAGCTCTCTGCTATGGCCTGGGAAAGCAGGAAGATGGCCCAGGTCCTTGGGCCCCTGCACCCACGTGGGAGACCCAGAAGAAGCTCCTGGCTCCCGGCTCCTGGCTTTGGATTGGCTCAGCTTCAGCTGTTGGCAGCCGTTTAGGGAGTGAACCAGCAGGTGGAAGACCTTGCTTTCTGCCTCTACCTCTCTCTAACTCTGCCTTTCAAATAAATAAATCTTTAAAAAATGCTTATTTTCATCTACATGAAAAGCAGAGCACCCGAGATGGCTCCTCTATCCTCTGGTTCACTCTCAAAATGCCCATGACGGCTAGGGCTGGGCCGGGCCACAGGCAGGAGCCTGGAACAGCATCTGAGTCTCCCACAGGGGTGGCAGGGGCCTGGGACAGCATCTGAGTCTCCCACAGGGTGGCAGGGGCCTGGGACAGCATCTGAGTCTCCCACAGGGTGGCAGGGGCCTGGGGCAGCATCTGAGTCTCCCACAGGGGTGGCAGGGGCCGAGTGCTTGAGCTGTGATCTAGCTCCCAGGCGCTTATTAGCAGGAGGCTGGAGTGGAAGCAGAGGAGCCAGGACTTGAACCCGTACTCCGATACACAGTGCAGGCAACCCACTCCACTGCACCCCTAAACACCCCAAAACTACATACTTTGTAGGATTTATTTGTTTGTTTGAAAAACCAACAGAGACAAATATGTTTATCTACTATTAACTTCCCAACCGCTAGGGCTGGGCCAGGTGGCAGCCGGGAACTCCATTGCAGTCTCCCAAGTGGGTGGCAGAAACCCAAGTACTTGGTGCTGTCATATCATCTGTCCGCCCGCTCCCCTCCGCACATTAGCAGGGAGCCTGATCAGAAGCAGAAGAGCCGGGACTCAAACCAGGCCCTCAGATAGGCGCTTCACCCACTGCACGGCGACACTGGCCCCCACGAAGGATCTTACCGGCAGGTGGGGAAGGAATGAGCAGAGGGAGAGTTGGAAGGGCAGCAGAGAAGTCGCAGGCAATCAAGTGACGAAAGGGTCTTGAGTGAAGGGCCACCTCCTCCTGACCTGAGCATGAAGGCCGCAGTGGGCATCGTGTACCCATCTGTGTAGTGGACAGGATGGAGGCTCTGGGGGCAGGGCGGGCAGGCCGCTCCGTCTCTGCCTTCCGCTTACCCAGGTCAGGCATAGTAGATGCTCAGTGAGGCGGTCCAGCCTGCTGAAAAGATAAGCTGTCTTCAAGAAAGAAAGGAAGGCTGGATAGTCTAATAAGCAGTCTACAATGTGAAAGGATGGAGTTTAAAGGTGATTAGGAAGCAGATAAGCAAGTTACCTATAGCAAGAAAGAGGAAGAACCCATTACTGCTTTGAACAAGGTAATGCCCTGGGGGGTGAGGAGGCGCACTAGCAAGGTCCAGAGGCCTTGGTTGGATGGGAATTGTGAAATCAGACCCTGTCTGGTCTGTAGTGGGTGCGCTCACACGGGCCTTGGTCTATTGAATGGAGGCAGCGACTCCTGTTGGGTTTTCCACGGTACGCTTAAGTGTCAAGTAAGGCAGAGGGGTCAGGGCCACGTTCTGCACCTAAGATCCTGCCGGGGAAACCAGGGCGGGCTTCCCAAAGGGCCAGGAACAAGGAGGGCCACCTCCAGCCGGAGAATTGAATGTTTCCCCCCACCCTCAACCCGGAACCAAACAGCCACAGACTGGGCGCAAGGGGCTCTGTGGGCTTCCAAATGCTTTGGTTTTTTTATGTTTTGAAAGCATGAATTTTTTATTTATTGAATGACAAAGTGCGCACAGCACAGTGCTGTGCAGTAAACGAAGCCTGCCTCCCGCGCTGGCCACTCACTGCCGGGTCGGTGCCAGAACTATCTTGTGTATCTCCCAGCTTCAGAAAGCACAGGGGCTGGAGCTGAGGCACAGTAGTTTAGGCCACTGCTTGCAACTCAGGCGTCCCGTATCAGAAGTTCAAGTCCCGGCTCCTCTGCTTCCCATCCAGCTTCCTGCTAACGTGCCTGGGAGGCGGCAGATGTTGGCACATAACGTAAATGCCACAAAAACAGGTACACAGTCAGAACTCAGCCTTCCTTACCAGCTGTATTGATCTTCCTTCCCGCGTGAGTACCTGTAGAGCTGCCTTGTTCTTTTTTAACAGACACAGTGTCCCTCGTGAGGAGTGACAGTGGTTTACTTAGCCAGTCGCCATGCTGGGCATTGCGGGTCATGGCCTGTGTCTGCTGTCGTCATCCGCTGTTTCCCTGTATGTCACACGTACGCAAATCCCGTATGTGGGGTGCTGAAGTAGAACAGCTGGGGTGGCGGGAGGCTGGCCCTCATGTTGAGAGAGAGGTTTTCCAAGTGCTGCTTCTGGGTGGGTTGTTTTTGTCTAAGATTTATTTATTTTAGGGGCCAACGCTGAGGCACCGACATCCCATATGGGCACCGGTTCTAGTCCCAGCTGCTCCTCTTCCAATCCAGCTCTCTGCGGTAGCCTGGGAAAGCAGTGGAGGATGGCCCAAGTGCTTGAGCCCCTGCGCCCACATGGGAGACCAGGAGAAGCTCCTGGCTCCTGGCTTCGGATCAGCCCAGCTCCAGCCACTGTGGCCATTTGAGGAGTGAACCAGCAGATGAAAGGCCTCTCTCTCTGTCTCTCCCTCTCACTGTCTGTAATTCTGCCTCTCAAATAAATGAATAGAATCTTTTTTTTAAAAAAAAAGATATTTATTTGAAAGTCAGTGTTACAGAGAGAGAGGGAAGAAGAAACAGAGATTTTTCTCCCACTGGTTCACTCTTCAGACGGCTGCATTGGCTGTAGCTGGGCCAGACTGAAGCCAGGAACCAGGAACTTCTTCCAGGTCTCCCTCCTGAGTACAGGGGCCCAAGCACCTGGGCCCTCCTCCACTGCTTTCCAAGGTGCGCCAGCAGGGAGCTGGATCAGAAGTAGAGCAGCTGGGACCTCAAACTGGCACCAAAATGGGATGCTGGTGGTGGCTTAATCCACCATGCCACAACACCAGACCCTTGGTTGGGGTTTTTGGTGGCAGTCTCACCTGCCCTGGCTGGGTGGGGCTTCCGCTGGCCGCAGAGCACCAGGCTGGGAGGCAGCACTGTAGCACTATATGTTTTGGTAGAGGAGAAGTTGGGGGCTCTGGGCATAGCTTTCTTTCTTTCCTTTCTTCTTCTTTTTTTTTTTTTTTTAAGGATTATTTACTTGAGAGGAAGAGTTACAGATTGGGGGAGGGGAGATCCTCCATCCACTGGTTCACCACCAAATGGCTGCAACAGATGGAACTGGGCCGATCCAAAGCCAGGAGCCTCTTCTGGGTCTCCCATGCGGGTGCAGGGGCCCACGCACTTGGGCCACTGCCCTCCCAGGCCACAGCAGAGAGCCAAATTGGATGAGGAGCAGCCAGGACCAGAACTGGCACCCATATGGGATTTTAGTGCCACAGGTGGAGGCCTAGCCCACTACGCCACAGCACCAGCCCCTGGGCTTAGGTCTTAATTTGTGGAGAGTTGGTCAGTCTCTGCCACCAGCCTAAGGGACAGGGGTGCTGCCTTGAACAGCTCCTGGCACTTTCAGAGCCTGAGACCCAGTGGTCACAGTGGCCTCACTGCCACGCACGGGTCTGGAGGGGCTTCCAAGATAACAATCCTGGAGCTACTGCTGTGGCACAGGTGGGTTGAGCTGCCACCTGCAATGCTGGCATCCCATAAAGGCACCAGTTCAAGTCTTGGCTGCTCCACTTCCAATCCAACTCCCTGCTAATGTGCCTGGGAAAGCAGTGGAAGATGGCCCAAGTGCCTGGGCCCCTGCACCCATGTGGGAGACCCAGAAGAAACTCCTGGCTCCTGGCTTCAGCCTGGCCCAACCCTGGCCATTCTGACCAATTGAGGAGTGAACCAGTGGATGGAAGACCTCTCTCTCTGCCTAACTCTGCCTTTCAAGTAAATAAATAAATCTTAAAAAGAGAGAGCGAGCTAGAGAGGTCTTCTATCCACTGGCTCACTCCCCCAAATGGCTGCTATGGCTGGAGCCAGGCCTATCCAAAGCCATGAGCCTGGAGCTTCTTCTGAGTCTCCCACGTGGGTTCAGGGGCCCAAGCAGTTGAGCCATCATCTGCTCCTTTCCCAGCAGGGAGCTGGATCAGAAATGGAGCAGCCGGGAGTCGAAACGGCACCCATAAGGGATGCTGGCACTGCTGGCAGAGGCTTAGCCCGCTATGCCACAGTGCCAGCCCCAGGCTGCAGTTCCTAACCATGAAGGTGGAGTGGGGTTGAAGGGGCCAGGCCACCACCAGGGAGGCTGTCCCAACCACAGGCTCGGGAGGGGGGTGTTCCAGCGGATAGCCTGCAGGCTGAGCAGGGACTGGGTGGGCGCTCACGGGCTGAGGGTTGCAGCCTCAGCCCCCTTGACACAGGCCAGCCTCTGTGTCGGGGTTCCCTGAGGCCTGCAGATGCTGCCTGGACTTCCCCAGAACCTCGAGCGGCTGCCAGGGGAAGAGCCCAAGCCCCCTCCCTTGCCCGGCCTTGTTGGGCGGTTGAGCCCGTCTTCTGGGTGAGGATAGAGCCCAGGAGCCCAGCCTTTGTCCCCAAGGCAGCCCGAGTTCATTGCCGCCGGAGGCTGGGAGGCCACTGAGCCCGCTGCAGGAGGCTGTAAGAGGTCCTCATTGGCCTTGACTTGCCCACCGCACTTCCCGGTGCCCGCATGGCCAACTCCCCCCTCCACTGGAAGTTGCTTCCTGTCGGATAGACGCCTGAAGACACAGCTGTGTGGAGCTCTGCTGCCCCAGCCCCAGCCCCACCCCACCCTCTCCCTGCAGGGCCCTCACCACTCCTCAGGGAAGCAGACCTCCCACCTCTGATTCACGTACAGCCCCAGGCACCCTTAGCTCACCCCCTGTGGGGAGCAACCCGGACTGGACTGAGTTACTGGAATTAAGACTTATTCTATGCATCTGCTCTCCCACAATATGGCGCTGGGAGAGAAGAAAACAGCTTCTACACAGCTGCCTCCAGTTCAGCCAACAAACTGTAGGACTTGCTCCTGATTGGAGGAGAGCAGCGTGCTCGGCGTGTGGGCAGCCGAGTTAGGATTGGCGGAGGAGGATTATAAAGGAGGAGAGAGACGGCATGCACCAGGGAACATCTAAGGGGAACACCTAAGGGGAACACCTGTGCAGTCCCCGAGAGAGCCGGCCGGCGGTGTGCCGCTCCCCTGCGGAAGTGGGGAATGTGGCCGGGGGAACCGCCCTTCCACGGAGGTGGAAGGGACAGTAGCCAACCCGGGAAGAACCAGCAGCAAACCCGGGGAGGGCCGAGCAGACGAAAGAACAGCGCAGGGTCCTGTGTCGTTCCTCCACGAAGAGGGGGAGCGACAACCCCCCAAATCCCCAGGGAAACGCAAGCTTCTAAAACATGCTCACCCCCACCCCCGCCGTGCCAGGGAGCCCCCTCCCCCCAGGGACTTCCTCCTGCAGTCCAGCCACCTGCCATCCCATTGCATTTCCCATCTGTTGCCCTTCTAGAAGCAACCACAAGGTGTGTGCACAGCACTGCTGCCAGCCCTCGACCCTGCCCCCCGCAGAGGGCCCCCAGTGGCCTCCACTGCTGGCCCAAAGGACGAGGACTGTCCTAGCCCTCACCTCCGGTCCCTTCTGTAGCTTCTCACTTAAAAGGCAATTTTTTTTAAAATTTATTTGAAAGGGCAGTGTTTATATAGAGAGCAAGGGAGAGTCAGAGCTCCCGTCCGCTGGTTCACTCTTCAAATGGCTGCAACAGCCAGGGCTCGCCCAGATGGGAGCCAGGAGCTTCTTCCAGGTCTTCCACGTGGGTGCAGGGGCCATCTTCCACTGCTTTCCCAGGTGCATTAGCAAGGAGCCGAACCTGAAGTGGAGCAGCCGGGACTTGAACAGGCGCCCATGAGGAATGCTGGTGTCACGGGTGGCAGTTTAACCCGCGGTGCCACAACCCGACCCTGCAGCTTCCCTGCTCTGGTGGCAGGAGCAGCCCCTCTGCGGTGGTTCCACGTCCCAGACAAGGGCTGCATCTGAGGGCGCTCACATCAGGGTCTTTCCTCGCCGGGCTCCAGACCTCTGCCTCCTGTGCCCTGTGACTCTTTGGGTCTGGTGTCCCACACTACACCTGCACCCCTGAACTGCTCTTCCTAGTCCATCACTAAGACAGCTGCTCTACTGGCTGTTGGGTGTCTGGCTCAGTTTGATCATGAGATGCCCTCACGTGGGTGATACTGGGTAAGTTTATTATTCATGGTCCTGGAGGCTGTGAGGGTCAAGGTCAAGGCCCTGGAGGACTGGCTGGGCTCCTAGATGGCCTCGCTCACCTGCACCCCGACCCCGCCTGTCTGCCCGCTTCCATCAGGGCACTGAGGCCAGCCCAGGTGGAGCTCTCCGGGGGCACTCAGGGCCTAAGTGCTGAGCCTCTCCACATCCCGGGTTTGAAGTTCAACACGTGGGCGTGGGAGACATGGACGTGGAGACTGCAGCTCCCATAGCCGCTGCACCCCAGGGCCACAGTCGCCGCTGTGGGGTCTCACTGCTTCTCTCGTCCCACCTTGAGATTTCTCCCAGGCAGCTGCTTGACTCCACCCTGGCCTCTCCTGGCGCAGGCTGCCCTATAGGGAGGTGGGGCCTGGGGGCGGTGCTTCAAATGGGCCTCTGCCTGCAGTGTTGGCATCCCATACGAGTGCTGATTCCAGTCCCAGCTATTCCACTTCCAATCCAGCTTCTTGCTAATGCACTTGGGAAAGCAGTGTGTGACACACTGGGTAAAGCTACTGTCTGCGATGCCAGCATCCCATATGGGCACCAGTTCCAGTCCCGGCTGCTCCACGTCTGATCCAGCTCCTTGCTAATGCTCCTGGGAAAGCAGCAGAGGATGGCCCGAGTCCTTGGGCTCCTGCATCTACATGGGAGACCTGGAAGAGGCTCCTGGCTCCTGGCTTTGGATCAGCCCACCTTTGGCCATTGAAGCCATTTGGGGAGTGAACCAGTGGATGGAGGACCTTTCGCTCTGTAACTGCCCTCAAATAAATAAATAAATCTTAAAAAAGAGAGAGAGGTGCCAGGGCCGGGCTGACAGGGGAGCCATTGGTCCATGGGTTTGGAGTTGGCAGTTTACAAGATGAAGCATTTGCATGGTTGGTTGGAGATGTGCTCCTTGAGTGCACAGCAGTGTGAACACACTCCCTGACTACTGAGCTGCACACTTTAAAGGTTAAGACAGAACATTCTATGTTACGGGTATTTTATCCCAATTTTTAAAGGATAATGTTGTGAAGCAGAAATACATCCAAGGGTGGTGGCTGCGGCAGAGCGGATGAAGCCATCACTTGGGGCACCCACAGCTCCTGTCAGAGCGCCTGGGCTGAGTCCCAGCTGTTCCGTGTTCCGGTCCAGCCTCCTGCAATTGCACCCTGGGGGTGGTGGAGATGGCCCAAGTGCCTGGGTTCCCGCCACCCAGGCCCCCCCACCCCCCAGATGGAGCTCCCGGCTCCTGGTTTCAGCATGGCCCAGCCCTGGCTGTTATGAGCATCCGGGGAGTGAACCAACGGATGGAAGACTCTCTTCCTTTCTCTCTCTCTCTCTCTCTCTCTCTCTCCCTCCTGCTGTCACTCTGTCTTTCAAATAAAATAAATACATATTTAAAATATATATTCAAGAAAACAAAAAATATTAGATGGCAGCTCCAATTTCCTTCTACACACCTGTTTCCTGCTTTTCTGGTTTCTCCCCTCTACCAGGTAACTGCTTTTATTTATTTATTTATTTATTTATTTGACAGGCAGAGTGGACAGTGAGAAAGAGACAGAGAGAAAGGTCTTCCTTTGCCGTTGGTTCACCCTCCAATGGCCACCATGGCCGGCGCACCGCGCTGATCCGATGGCAGGAGCCAGGTGCTTCTCCTGGTCTCCCATGGGGTGCAGGGCCCAAGCACTTGGGCCATCCTCCACTGCACTCCTGGGCCACAGCAGAGAGCTGGCCTGGAAGAGGGGCAACCGGGACAGAACCCGGTGTGCCGGCGCCGCAAGGCCGAGGATTAGCCTAGTGAGCCGCGGCACCAGCCAGGTAACTGCTTTTAAAAACAGTAACCAAAAAGGAAAAAAGTCATACTTTAATCACAGTAAATGTGAAGGAAATAAAAGCATTTCACAAAAGCCAACAAGCTCTGAAGATAGGAAACTTTGTGCGTGGGGGCAGCGGGGACGCCTGCGACCTGAGCACCGGCAGGACCGCCCCCGGCCCCACTCGAGTGCAGAAGCGGCCGGACGCGGCTGCCTTCCAGACCAGGAGCACAGCAAAGCCAGCCGCTCTCCCCACCTCTGTTCAAATCGTACTGGAGGTGCTGTCCAGGGCAACTAGGGAAGCAAAAGGAAATAAAACAGTAAAGCTATTTCTGTTTGCAAATGACATGCTCTCGGATGTAGAAAACCCAATAGGAGTCACGGAGCTCTGGTGGTGCCTATAAAACCAGGGAAACACAGGACTCAAAGTCGACACAGAGATCTGTGCCTCTGTCCAACAGCACTGAGCACGCAGACGTGGAACCAAGAACACAGTTCCACTTACGGCCGCATCCCAAGGAAATGTTATCCTTGGGAACAAATTTAACACAAGAAGCCCAAGGCGTAGACACCAGTAACCCCAAAACATCATGGAACAAAGCTAAATACCTGTAAGTAAAACCACATTCTGTGTTCTCTCTGTTAAGCTGATGGCACTCCCCAAACTGACAGATGGAGTCAACGCGATCACCATCAGAATTCCAAAAGCTTGTTTTATGGGGGTTGACGAGTTTATTCCAAGATTCTTATAAAAATTCAAGGGGCTGCCTTGTGGCACAGTGGGTTAGACCACATCCATATAGGAAGGCCTGGGATCAAGTCCCACCTCTTCTTCCCAGCCAGTTCCTGCAAGTGCACACCCAGGAGACGGCAGATGAGGGCTCAAGTACTTGGGTCCCTGCATGCGACAGTTCCTGATTCCTAGCTTTGGCCTGGCCCAGCCCTGGCTATTGTGGCCATTTGGGGAGTAAATCAGCAGAGACATCCTGTCTGTCACTCTCGGTCTCTCAAATACAATTAAAAATAAATAGGGGCCGGCGCTGTGGCCTAGCAGGTAAAACTGCCACCCGCAGCGCTGGCATCCTTTATAGGCACTGGTTCGAGTCCCAGCTGCTCCACTTCCAATCCAGCTCTCTGCTATGGCCTGGGAAAGCAGTAGAAGATGGCCCAAGTCCTTGGGCCCCTGCACCCACATGGGAGACCTAGAAGAAGCTCCTGGCTCCTGGCTTCGGATCGGCGCAGCTCCGGCCATTGCGGCCAACTGGGGAGTGAACCAGCAGATGGAAGACCTCTCTCTCTCTCTGCCTCTCCTTCTCTCTGTGTGTAACTCTGACTATCAGATAAATAAATAAGTCTTTAAAAAAATAAATAAATCTTAAATAAATAAATAAAAATTTAGGAGTAAAAATTCAAGAGACCCTGACTACCCAAAACAATTTTGAAAAAGAACAAATTCAGAGAATAAAACTTTCTGATTTCAAAATAAAAACTACAACAATCAAGACTGTGGTATCGGCATTAGACATATAAACAAATGGAATAGAATTGAAAATCCAGAAAAATGAAGTCAGAATGGATCGAGGACCCACCTATGACAGCTAAAACTAACTATAAAACTGTTGGAAGAAACTATGGGGGGGGGGGATCTTCCTGACTTTGGGCCAGGCCATGGCATCCTAGATACAAACAAAGCAGAAGGGACAAAAGGAAAATAGGTACCTTGAACTTCAGCAAAATGAAACACTTTGCTGCCACAAAGAGCATTATGAAGAAAGTAGGAGATAATCTACATGGCAGGGGAAAATATTTGCAAATCATGTATCTGTTAAGGGATTAACATCCACAATAGATAGAGAACCTCTGCAACTTAATGAGAAAAAATCCCCACTTTTAAAAATGGGCAAAGCCTTGGTGAGTTGTTGGCAATCGTAAACACTCACTGTCACGGCTGAGAGTTAAAACATTTCTCTTCGAGAAGTTCCTTGGGCCCCTGACCCTTACCTCTCGGCCTGGGTGACCACTGAAGTGCTTTCTGCTAATACAGAAGCAGATGGGTTTTGCTGCTCTAGAATTTGTTGTGGGTGTACTCTATGTCGTATATTCTTGTGTTTTGCTGCACATGTTTTTTGAGGTTCATACATGTTATATTTTAATTTCTGAGAAGTATACCATTGTATACATTGTATTCCAATATACACCATTGTACGGGTACAGCACCATTTCTTCGGCTGTCCTTGGACATTGAGATTCTTTGTGCCATTCTGAATAAAGCTGCTATGGACATTTATGTACAAAAAATAGGCAAAGGATTTGTATAGACTTTTCTCCAAAGGTGATCTACAAACAGTGAATAAACACACACAAAGAGGCAATTGGGGAGTACAAACCCAAACCACAACGTGCTACGGCTTCGTACTCCTAGGATCGCTACAACCAAAAATCAGACTAGGGTTGGTAAGAAGAGAGAAGCTGGAAGCATCCGCCCCCTGCTGGTGGGAATGGGCAATGGCGCAGCTGCTTTGGAAAACCGTCCGGCAAAATCTTCAGTTAAACACGGAGTTATCATCCAACCCAGCAGATTCACCCCAAGAGACATGGAAGTGCATGTTCAAAGGGAAACTTGGTCCCAGAGGTTCCTCGCAGCATTATTTATAATCAAAAAAAGCGAAGCAATCTAAACGCCAGTCAGCGGCTGAGTGGTGCCCCCGTACCGTGGAATATCACTCGGCAACAGACGGGCGGCGCTGCTCTGTGCTGCAACACAGGTGGACTTTGAACACTTTCCACGAAGTAAAGGAGCCAGATGCAAACACCACACACTGCACGATTCCAGGGCCAGCACTTCGACAGAGACAGGCTGGGATGGAGGGGCAGCGGGGGACGGCTGATGGGCGCGGGGCCTCTTTTTGAGTGAAGAACATGTTCTGGCATTGGATAGTTGCCATGGTCGCACTACAAAACCTTCCAAGAGAACACTGTTCTTCTCACAGCCTCAGGACCGCACACACAGCGAGCCAGCACTCTGCACCTCGGCACCTCCCAGGACAGCTCGATCCGCCCCCAGCTCTGCTGACTGCCCCCAGCCTCGCTGGCTTTAGGTCTGCAGCCACACTCCGGTGTCTCTTCCTCTGGGGACAGCGGCGTGGCTGGGTCCAGTCCGCGCTGGAGCTCAGGAAGCATTTCTGGAGTGGACTTTGAACACGAAGGAGAGCCTCGTGGAGGAATGTCACTTGGGATGAGCTGGGGAGCTGGGGTGGGGGGGGGCGGTGCTTCCCGGACTCCAGGGAGACAGGGAAGCTGCGATCCTATCTGAGACCTGGAGCAGCCCCTTGGGACGCCCCAACGAGGCTGCAGGGAGGGCGAGCGGGGGGCAGCGGGGGCTGTGGCCCCAGCAGGACGGGGCGTCTACAAAGTGCTCTCTCTGCGCCTCGGCTTCCCAGCGGGCCGCTCCACCCAGGTGTTACTTCCTTTGTCCAAGGAGTAAACTGACCGTGGCCGCAGGTTTGGTTAGACAGGGAGGCGAACCTGGTGTCGGCTACTTTGTCCCTCACCTGCTGAGCCACCCAAAACGTGCAGCCAGTTCACCTCTCTCAGCGGTGGCACTGGGAACAAAGGCCCACGGAAGGACCCCACGGTAGGGAGGGGGGTGAAGACAGCCTCGCTCCCTTCACAATAACTGATTCTTTATTCATTTGAGAGGCAGAGACAGACAGAGATCTGCCATCTGCTGGTTCACTCCCGCCATGCCCTCAACAGCTGGGACCCGCCCAAGGCTCACGCCGGGAGCCCAGAACTCCATCCGGGTCTCCCACATGGGTGTCAGGGACCCAAGCATTGAGCCCCCACCTGCTGCCTCCCAGGGTCTGCATTAGCAGGAAGCTGGAGGCAGGAGCTGGAGCAGGCACTCCGAGATGCAATGCAGGCATTTTTTTTTTTTAAAGATTTATATATTTACTTGAAAGGCAGAGTTACAGAGAGAAAGAGAGAGAGAGAGAAGTCTTCCATCTGCTGGTTCACTCCCCAGATGACTCCAACAGCTGGGGCTGAGGCAATCCGAAGCCAGGAGCCAGGAGCTTCCTTCTGGTCTCCCAAGAGGGTGCAGGGGCCCAAGCACTTGGGCCATCTTCTACTGCTCTCCCAGGCCATAGCAGAGAGCTGGATCGGAAGTGGAGCAGCCGGGACTTGAACTTATGCCCATAATGGATGCCGGCGCTTCAGGCAGTGGCTTTACCTGCTATGCCCCAGCGCCAGCCCCGCAATGCAGGCGTCTTAACCCTCTTAACCCTCAGGGCAATCAGTTCTGCATGGAGCTGTTCTGAAGCCTCCGTGAGTCCCTGGCCCTGTTCCTGCCTCAGTTTCCCTCCGCCTTCCCAGACAGCAGCTCCCTAGCCACACAGCGGTGGTATGGAAGAAAGAACATGGCTACGGAAGCCTTCAGTCTTGGGTCCCGTTATAGGTCTTGGGCAAAGTATTGGTTAGAACACATTTCCATGCAAACAGCTGCTTACAGTGACTGAACCGCTGGCTCTCAGGCCTGGCTGGATCCAGCAGCCCGCCACCAGCTTGTAGCCGTCCCCTTGTCTGTCTGTCCCAGCTGCTCCCAGTCGGCTTCATCCAGTTCTCATGGAGGCAAAATGCCTCTTGCCATGGTCCAGGGTGTTCCCGGGGCCAGCTGCCCCATCCCCAGGCCGGGGAAGAGGGAGAGGTGGACACCCAGAGAAGGATCTGGACAACCAAGAGAACAGAGGAAGCCAAAAGAGGCCACCAAGTGCAGCCGCAGCCAGAACACTCGGATCCTTAACTGGTTTCCTTTTCTGTGGCGGGGGCGGCGTCTGTCCCTACCTGTAAGGCTGACAGCACAGAGCGGCGCCTGTGCTCACTTCAGCGCTGCCACCCCTGGGTGCTGGGGCCGGTGTGACCTCGGGCACAATGTCCTCTCCTCCCCAGCTGCCTTCTCTTCTGTGAAGGGGAGGTCATCGGCCACCCTCGTCCTACCCTCTGAAGGCAGGTGCAGGGGCCCGAGGTGGCCAGCAGGTGGCAGCACAGAGGCGCGCCCGGCGCGGCGACCCCGCCAACTTCAGGGGCCCGCGACCTGCACGCACAAGGGTCCCGGGCTGGGTTTAGTGCTCCGCCGTCTCCGTCCTGAAATCTTAGTCGCAGTTGAAAGGGAGCCTGCGATCTAGTTTTGCACTGGGCCCTGAGTGGCCAGACTCGCTCTGCTCGGGACCCTGTCCCGGGTCAGTTCCCAGGAGGGCTCTGAGCCTCCCCCATGGCCTCCCGGGGGCTCCCTGCTGCCCCCGCAGCTCACCCCTGGCCACTGCTGGGGAAGGGGACGGGGAGGGGTAAGGCCTTTCGTGGGAGAGCCGGAGGGGGAGGAGGGGACCCCACACAGGTGCCGGGCCGGATGTCCCTGGACAGGCAGCCAGCGGCCACAGGGACAGGGCAGAAGCCACTACTTCCCGGGGCCAGAGGAGACTCCGCTTCTCAGAAACATTCAGCAAGCAGCTGTTCTTCGCGGTGTGACTTAGAGTTGGGGAAACGCCTGTGTCAGGTGCACGGGTCCTACACAGTCGGCTGTTCCCACCCCTCAACCCCCTCCTGCCCCCTTGCAGTCCATTTGCTCCCCCACTCCCGCCCCTGGCACCCCCCACCCATTTCCTGTCTCTAGGGTTCCACCTTCTCCAGAATGTTCCGTAAACCGAATCACCCCGGAGTTACCCTCAGGCCATCTCCAGTCTTCCGGATCCACACTCTTTAGCCCACGCTCAGGCTCTCTGCTGACGGCCTCGTGTCTGTTCTCAAGTTCATTTCCAGGGCTCTCTGTAGCCTTGCTCTGCGAACGGGTCCCTCCCGTGCCTTCAGCCAGCTCCTGCCATGGTCCCCAAGCAAGGGGACTTGACTCTGCCTCCCCAGCAGCCACTGAGGCTGTGGCTGCTTCTCCAGCCCCGGAGACCTGCCTGTCGGATCAGTGCCCGCACCTAGGGGCCTCCGCACTGGCCGGAAGGCAGCCTCTCATGGCCAGCGACATCCCAGCTGTCTCTCAAGCACAGGAGGCCAGAGGTTACGACATCACGGCTCAGTGTTTATTAACGATTTTCCAAGATACCGTTAAGTGGAGAAAGCGGAAGGCAGAGACACATCTACAGTAGGCGTAAGAAAGCAGGTATTGGCTGGCGCCGCGGCTCACTAGGCTAATCCTCCGCCTGCGGCGCCGGCACACCGGGTTCTAGTCCTGGTCGGGGCGCCGGATTCTGTCCTGGCTGCTCCTCTTCCTATCCAGCTCTCTGCTGTGGCCCGGGAGTGCAGTGGAGGATGGCCCAAGTGCTTGGGCCCTGCACCCCATGGGAGACCAGGAGGAAGCACCTGGCTCCTGGCTTCGGATCGGCGCAGTGTGTTGGCCGCAGCAGCCACTGGGGGGTGAACCAATGGCAAAGGAAGACCTTTCTCTGTCTCTCTCTCTCTCTCACTGTCCACTCTGCCTGTCCAAAAAAAAAAAAAAAAAAAAAAAAAAAAAAAAAAAGGCAGCCGGTATTTCTGCACGCCTAGGAAACACAGGTGTGCAGAAAGACCCAGGGATAAACCAGGAACCAGTGGGGAGGGGCTGGGGACAGCAGATTGCCGAGGATGGAGAATGGGGATGTTGGCAGAGATGGGTGGGGTTAGGTTCTTGTCTTTGTGCGAGAAAGAATTCATGAGTGAGACAGAGAATGGTGGTAAGCAAGGTTTATTGGGGGTAGGGCATCCGTCAGAATGAATGGGACAGAATCTGAGAGAGAGAGAGAAAGAGAGAGAGAGAGAGAGAGAGAGAGAGAGAGAGAGAGGGAGAAAGTCTGACCCAAACTGGGGAAGGCAAGGTCACATGGTTCAATGGAGAGAATACACCCGGCAGGCCAGGTGGGCGGCTCAGCAGAGAGCTGAGAGCTGGGCGTGCGGTCTGTGTTCAGACTGGGGCTTATGAGGGAAAGGGGTCCAGTTCTTCCTGCTGTTTCTCCTTGACCTCCTCCTCCTCCTCCTGGACAAAGGGTTTGCTGAGTGTGAATCAGGTGAAATTTCTCCCAAGGGTTCACTGCTCAGTGCCATCAGGCTGGGGGCCCACCTGGCACCACCGCCACCGGCAGAGGAGCCTTGGAGGAGGGACGGCCATGGTTTCATTGCTCCGTGTTTTCAGGCCAGGTTTGGTGCTGAGGAGGGAGGATTGGCCTGGGCAGCTTCCCTTGGGGCGAGGGCTGAGACCACCTCTAAAGTTACCAGGGTGCGGGCAGGACTGCTGCAGGTGCTTTGTTTTCCCAGGCCCCTAATTCCCAGCTTCCTCCCTCACGGAGGCACAGGGGCTTAGCTTACGCTGCCCAGAGGACGTCCCTGGACGGTTCTTTCTGGATCGTCTTCTGTTTCATGTGGTTAAAAAGGCAACATCAACAAGGAACTAGAGAAGAGTGGTGGAGAGGACCCAAGTGGATCAGAAACAGAGACCAGGAGACCCAGTCGCGCAGCTTGCTAAGGGTGGGCACCACGGCACAGAGCAAACAGACTGAGCACTAACCCAGGGGGCTTCATAAAGGGCATTTAAACTTTTTTTTTTTTTTTAAAGATTTGCTTATGAGAAAGGAAAGGTGGAATTAGAGAGAGAGGGATCTTCTACCTGCTGGTTCACTCTCCAGATGGCCACAACATCTGGGCCCAGACCAGTTTAAAGCCAGAAGCCTGGAGCTCCGTTCGGTCTCCCACGTGGGTGCAGAGGCACAAGGATGCAAGCCATTGTCCACGGCTTTCCCAGGCGCATTAGCAGGGAGCTGGATGGGAAGTGGAGCAGCTGGTGTTGTGCCCGAATTTCCCAGGCAATGCACAAGGCACAGTCGCGATGCAAAAGCAGAGGTCTACTTGTTATCAGCCGGCTGGGACCCCCTACCCGCACACAGCCCTTTAGCCTTGCACAGGCAAAAGGCCCCTTCGTTTGCATAAGAGAGGTTTTTATAGCCTCACACTTGCAAGGGTGCAGGTCATCTCCTACGTAGGTTACCTTCTTACTCTCTATATGGCAAGGTATTGGGACCTAACATGTTCATTGGTTCATTTAAACGTATGGGCTATATAGGTTATGTGGCGGGAAGGCCACACAAAGGAGATGGCACGGGGAGGCACTGGCGGGAAGCATTGGGCCATAAACCCCAGGGGAGCTGGTGGGGGTCAGGGGGTCACAGACTCCAGGGGAGCACAGCAGGCAAGCAAGCAGCCAGAGTACAGAAGACTCCAGCACTCCAGCTCCTACACTGGGACTGCAACCGGCATGCATTTGGGATGTCGGCATCCACACTACACTGCAATGCTAGCTCCCTCCCAATTTTTTTTTAAATCTTTTCATTTTATATGCAAATCAGAGAGAGACAGAGACAAATTTTCCATCCACTGGGTTATTTCCTCAATTGCCCACAAACAGCCAGGTTTGGACCCGACTGAAGCCAGGAACCCAGAGCTCCACGCAGGTCTCCCACAAGGGTGGGTGGACCCAAGTACTTAAGGCAGCACCTGCTGCCGCCCAGGGTGCACAAAGCAGAAGCTGCATCAGAAGTGGAGGAGCCAGGACTGGAACCAGGATCTCTGATACAGGATGCGGGCCTCTTAACTGCTGTGCCAAACCCCTGCCCCAGGTATTGTCACTCTATACTTTCAAGCGGGAAAACTGGGTGACAGCGCACTCTAAGCAGTAGGTTTGCTTTTCACAGACGTGCAAGTTAGAAATGCAGAAACTACATGTATTTTGGCATGGAGCAGATAAGCACATATCCTGTGATTAAGGGGAATCATTTCTCACTGTCAGATAAACGAGTTAAAAATAAGGGGCAAGGCTGGAATGCACGCGATGCTGTCAGAGTGGAATTGGAGGCATCACTGTGGACTTTTTTTTTTCTTTAAGATTTATTTATTTATCTGAAAGGCAGAGTTACAGAGGCAGAGAGAGAGAAAGAGAGCGGGAGATCTTCCATCTGCTGTTTCACTCCTCAAATGGCCGCAATGGTCGGAAGTAGGTCACTCTGAAGCCAGGAGCCAGGAGCTTCTTCCGGGTCTCCCATGTGGGTGCAGGGGCCCAAGGACTTGCAGCGTCTTCTACTGCTTTCCCACACACATTATCAGGGAGCAGGATCAGAAGTGGAGCCACTGGGACTCGAACTGGTACCCACGTGGGGTGCTGGCACTGCAGGCAGAGGTTTGGCCTACAATGCCCATAGCGCCAGCCCCACTATGTCTATTTCAACATGCATGCATTTGTTCATGCTTCCTATGTACCGAGAAGTTGAAAAGGAACCATGTCCAATACCAGTGAACTTAACCCTGCACCAGGCCTGGGTTTTAACGCACCATGATTCCTGGAGAAATAGGTGTTTCTGGACGGAAAAGTTGACCCTCCTACCTCTTGTGGTGCCGAAAGGTGGAGCCATTAAGTCATGGGATGTGCCGCCTGTGGAACAGCAGCCTGTAAGGACGGCAGAGGAAGGGGGCCTGGGCAGAGGCATTCGGGCTGGGGGGTGAGGGAAGGTCCAAGGGGAGCGGTGGGCGGCGTGTCAGGTGTGGGGGAGGTGAAGAGCAGAGCTGAACCCCATCCTTGGGAGAAGGACCCCCGAGGTGGAGCGGGGCGGGCGCAGAGCAGTCCCACCAGGACCACAGACAGCAGAGGGAGAGAGTGCCTGGGCGGCGCTTGGCTGTGACAGTAAGCAGGATTTGAAGGGAGACTTGGGCTGAGGGCAAGACTCTCTTCTGGATTCTTCTACAGACAGTGGCCGAGCGGCCGTGGAGAGCTGCTGGCCGCTCCTCGGCCCATTCCTTCTCCCTGGTGCATCCGTCAGTCCCCCGTGGGACTGCAGGAGTGGTTGTGTGGCCGAGGCCTAGCCAAAGGGATTAGTGAGTGTACCTGGGCCTGGTTGATGGGGTCTCCCTGGCTCTTTCCTACCTACGTGCTAAGTGGGGACCTTCCTTCCTCACAAGACTTATTTATTTTTTTCAAAGACAGAGTTAGAGAGGGAGAGAGATCTTCCATCTGCCGGTTTACTTCCCAAGTGGCTGCAATGGCTGGGGCTGGGCCAGGCCAAAGCCAGGAGCTTTTCCCAGGTCGTTAGCAGGGAGCTGGATGGAAGTGGAGCATCTGGGACACGAACCGGCACCCTTATGCTATGCTGGTGTCACAAGCAGTGGCTTTCCTGGCTATGCCACAACGCCGGTCCCAAATAAGGAGATTTCTAGTGACCCAGAACAGGATAAACGCACAAAATGGAGGGATCCTGGACCCCTGAGTCATCACACAGAAGGAACTCCCCCTGGACAGTGGCCTGAGTGGGAGACAAATGCTTGGTGTGCTGAGCTTCTAAGAAGGGGCGGTCACCCGTGATAGCAGCAGGAGTCCACCTCTTGCCCTGGCTAAGGAAATCCATGTGCATCCAACCAGTGCAACACTACAGCTGTTAAAACAAGCAGGGGCAGAAAGAGTTACATAGAAGGAGAGGCAGAGAGAGAGAGAGAGAGAGAGAGAGCGAGAGAGAGAGGTCTTCCATCCACTGGTTCACTCCCCCGTTGGCTGCAATGGCCGGAGATGCGCCGATCCGAAGCCAGGAGCCAGGAGCTTCTTCTGGGTCTCCCACGTGGGTGCAGGGGCCCAAGCACTTGGGCCATCTTCTCCTGCTTTCCCAGGCCACAGCAGAGAGCTGGATAGGAAGAGGAGCTGCCACGTCTCGAACCGGCGCCCATATGGGATGCCGGCCCTTCAGGCCAGGAGGTTAACCCACTGCCCAGAGGCAGCTCTTTTGTGACAAATATGGAATGACCTCCAGGACATGATCACCCTCAACAACAGGGATGTGTTCTGAGAGCTTCGTCTTCGGGTGATTTCATCATCGTGCAAATGCCACCGAGTGTACTACACAAACTAGGATGGCTGTCACATCACTGGAATCACCATCATACATGCGGTCCATTGTTAATTCTGATTTTTTAAAAAAAGATATAGGGGCCGGCACTGTGGCATAGCGGATAAAGCTACTGTCTACATGCCAGCATCCCATATGGGCACTGGTTCAAGTTCCGGCTGCTCCACTTCCAACCCAGCTCCCAGCTAATGTACCTGGGAAAGCAGTGGAAGATGGCCCAAGTCCTTGGGCCCCTGCACCCACATGGGAGACCCGGAAGCAGCTCCTGACTCCTGGCTTCAGACCAGTTCAGGTCTGGCCATTGCAGCCATTTAGAGAGTGAACCAGCAGATGGAAGATCTCTGTCTCTCCCTCTCACTCTGTAACTCTACCCTTCAAATCAATCATTTTTTTTTTTTAAGATTTATTTATTTGAAAGGCGGAGTTACAGAGAGAGAATCTTCCATTTGCTGGTTCACTCTCCAAATGGCCCCACTTCTGGGGCTGGGCCAACTGCAGCCAGGAGCCGGGAGCTTTATACAGGTCTCCCACATGGGTGGCAGGGACTGAACCACTTGGGCCATCTTTTTTTTTTTTTTTTTTTTTTTTGACAGGCAGAGTGGACAGTGAGAGAGAGAGAGAGACAGAGAGAAAGGTCTTCCTTTTGCCGTTGGTTCACCCTCCAATGGCCGCCGCGGCCGGCGCGCTGCGGCCGGCGCACCGCGCTGATCTGATGGCAGGAGCCAGGAGCCAGGTGCTTTTCCTGGTCTCCCATGGGGTGCAGGGCCCAAGCACCTGGGCCATCCTCCACTGCACTCCCTGGCCACAGCAGAGGGCTGGTTGGGCCATCTTCTGACTGGAAGCAGAGCAGCCGGAACAGGAACTAGTACCCATACGGGGTGCGGCAGCTTTACAAACTAAGCCACAATGCTGTCCTCCCCCCTCCCCCTTTTTTTTTTTAAATAAAACATTTGTTTATTTATTTGGAAGTCAAGAGTTACAGAGAGAGAAAGAGAAAGAGAGAGATTTTCTATTTGCTGGTTCACTCCCCAGATGGCCGCTGGGTGGCAGGGGTCCAAGCACCTGGGCCACCCTCCACTGCTGTTCCCAGACCACCAACAAGGAGTTGGATGGGCAGTGGAGCAGCCAGGACTGGAACCGGTGCCCATACGAGATGCCGGCTTCACAGGCAGCGGCTTTACTCACTACATCATAGTGCCAACCCCCTAACCCCCAAAACGTTATTATGCTACACTTAACTGCACCTTACATGAAAAACAGCAAGGTACAGGAGTGTGCATGCAGCTCGCTACATTTTGTGTAAAAAATCAGTAGAAAGAGTGTATACATAATTCCTTGTGTGACACAACAGCGGAAGACATTCAAGAACAAAATAATAATAGCGATGATACAGGTTACATCCACACAAAGGCGCTGGGTGGCCAAGGGATGAACGAGAGACGCCTGCTTCTATCTGTTGAGTTTTGGAGAGTGGATGCATTTCCTGGTGAATTCTTTTACAATAGAAAATCTAAGGGAACAAGCCAGAGACACAGCGTTTTTGAACAGTGATGGGAGAGCCAAGTGAAACAGAAATGGCGGACCCTCAGGGAGAGAGCAGAGAGGGGATGGAGGGAAGCCCTGGTGGGGGCGGGGGGTGCAGAGGGAGCGGGGGAGGGAGCTCCGGCGTGTGGGACCAGGCCAGCGTGCAGGCTGTGCCTCTGGGAGAAGGAAGGGTCAAGGGGCATGCTTCCTGAGTGGCAGTTATCAGGAGCTGGCATTTCCCAATGAGAATGAGAGGAGGTGGACTTGACCCTGGGGAGGACCAGGGCCAGAGGAGCCTGTCGGGAGAACCACGCCAGGGGTTTCTCCGGAACCCAGGTAAAGTGAGGGGCACAAGACGGGTGAACTGGCCCAAGGTAGAAGTTTCTGGGGAGCAGGTGACCAGGCTTTGGAGAGACGAAGCTTTAGGGGTGCCGGTGAGACTGTTAGGTGGGCCCACGTGGGACAGGACGCATCAGAAAGCAAAGCAGCTCTGGAAAGGGATGGGTAGATCTGGGAGAAAGTGGAGGACTTAGGGGCGGGGATGCTGCTGAGACATGAGCTGGCGTTCAGGCCACATTTCCCAGGTGGAGGGCCACCTGCAGGATGTGGGGCCCAAGTCCGGGGATCAGCCCAGAGGTGAAGGTCCCAGGAGCCAGGGGACGAGAGAAGACCCAAGTCACAGGTCCAGGCAGGGGGTGGAGTAGAGGGCACGGCCCCCAGGGGAGTCCAGCGTCAGCTGGGCCAGGTGCAGCCCTTGGAACCGCGGCTGCCCACGCTCAAGGACAAACGGAGGCTGAAAGCAGAGCTGGGGCCTCCCCTTGCTCCCCTGGGCCTTGGGAGGAGGCTCCATGCAGTGACCTGCCATCTGCCCAGCAGTCTCCCCTGCCTTAACCTCTGTTCCTGGGCCCTGGTTCGCAGCCCTGCCTCTCACACCCTGGCCTGGCCTCTGCATCTCTGGTCACCTGGGACAGAGCAGCCTGGCACGGTCACCCCTCCCCAACCTCCCTCATTTCTCCCCTCGTGACCCTCCCCACCCTACCCTTCCCGTGGAGTCTCCGTCTTGCTAGCCAAGGGAACTGCCCCTGGGTTTGCTGGCTGGGCTTGTTCTTCCTGGTCCCAGTGCCACAGCCCCCAGCCTCCCTGGTTCTGCCGCATACCTTGCTCTCTGCTGCCCAAGTTCTGGCTGGCTTCTCCCTGCTCACCCCCAGGGCCCGGAGCATCAGAGACCATCGCCTCTCCTTCCCCTTGCCGCCAGCGTTTCTCTCCAACCCCTCAACACCGGCAGAGAGGAAGAGGGTCCCACACCTGGGAAAAACCCCAGCCGCGGTCCTGGCCACACCTAGGGAATGGCAGGCAAAGGCCCACGGGGGTGCCCCTGACAACCAAATAAACACAACCTGAGCCTGGAAGACTGGGGCACTGAGGACCTATTGTTGAGTGGGGCCTTTGGGGGAGGGGAACGGATACAAAGTGGACCGTACACGATGCCGTGGATCATCCGGGAACGCCGACGGAAAGAACACATACCCGCACGTGAGGGGCGTCAACACATTCACGCACAAGTGGAACTCGAAGATAACCTGCGTTTCCCAGGAACGTTTTGAAGCCCCTTGTATTTGTTTATAGGAGTCGCCTCGGCTTGTCAAGATGACAGGTTTTGGAGCTGGCATTGTGGTGTACTGGGTTAAGCCACTGCCTGCGATGCTGGCATCCCATATGGCCGCCAGTTCCAGTCCCTGCTGTTCCACTTCCGATCCAGCTCCCTGTTAATACAACCTGGGAAAGCAGCAGAGGGTGGTGCAAGGGCTTGGGCCCCTGCACCCACGCGGGAGACCCGGAAGCAGCTCCTGACTCCTGGCTTTGGCCTGGCTGAGCCCTGGCCTTTGAGGCCATTTGGGGAGTGAACTAGTGGATGGAAGATCCCTCTCTCTGTCACTCCAGCTTTCAAATAAATAAAAAATCTTTAAAGAAAGACTGCAGGTTTGGGGACCATGTTTCAGCAGGTTAAGCCATAGCTTGTGGCGCCGGCCCGCAGTTTGAGCCCTGGCTGTTTCCGTCTGGTGCAGCTCCCTGCTCATGTGCCTGAGAAGGCAGCAGAGGATGGCCCGAGTCCTGGGCCCCTGCCACCCATGTGGGACACCTGCATGGAATTCTGGGCTCCTGGCTTTGGCTTGGCCCAGACCTGGCTGTTGTGGTCATTTGGGGAGTGAAGCAGTGGATGGAAGATCCATCTCTTTGTGCCTCTCTTCCCCCTACCCCAAGATTACAGGGTCTCTCCTTCCCCGATATTTTTACAATTTCCAGTGTCCTACACCGAGCATGAGTGACTTGTGCCCTCAGGCTGACTCTGTAAGGTCCGCGGTCTGCAGTGCAGCGGTCAGGTCCAGGTCCAGGTGGTAGAGCAAAGCCTCCTGTTGTCCCCAGGCTTCTCCCTGGGAAAGGACTCCGTTCTGCATTCCCCGGGGGCGTGCTGGGCGCCAGGCAACACCCATCCTGCCCGGAAGAGTGCAGTGCTCCTGGGCCAGCCACGCCGACCAGCCACGGCTACATTTTCCTAAGAAATGAGTGAACTCAAAACGGAAGCCCCAGAAAAGCAGCGCAGAGGCCAGTGCTGGCTGTGCTGCCCAGCCCTGCCCAGGGAGGGAGCTGGTTACCCTGGTGAGGGGATGGGGTCCCACGAGGTGCCTGAGCGTTGATCCACCCAGCTGACTCCTCAGATCCCGTCCCAGGCTCACAAATGCCTTGAAGGAAAATGTGGTCTCTTTTAGGACAGAGGTTTACAAACCTGAGATCTCCAAAGGTCAGAAAGACACTGTATAGAAAGAAAACACCCGCCACGAGTATAATCAAACTTTATATGGTATGCAGTGCAACACATATGATGCCACAGTACTCCCAATTTGACACTGAAAAAATCTGATTAGAAAATAGGAATAAAGGCCGGCGCCGCGGCTCACTAAGCTAATCCTCCGCCTTGCGGCGCCGGCACACCGGGTTCTAGTCCCGGTCGGGGCGCCGGATTCTGTCCCGGTTGCCCCTCTTCCAGGCCAACCCTCTGCTGTGGCCAGGGAGTGCAGTGGAGGATGGCCCAAGTGCTTGGGCCCTGCACCCCATGGGAGACCAGGAGAAGCACTTGGCTCCTGGCTCCTGCCATCGGATCAGCGCGGTGCACCGGCTGCAGCGGCGGCCATTGGAGGGTGAACCAACGGCAAAGGAAGACCTTTCTCTCTCTCTCTCTCTCTCACTGTCCACTCTGCCTGTCAAAAAATAAAAAAAAAAAAAAAAAGAAAGAAAATAGGAATAACTAAAGTAACTATTCGAAGTTCCCTAATTTGTATTACTGCTCAAGTTCAAAATCAGACACTTCTTTCTTGTGCCCCAAGGTGTCAGTCAGTGTTAGGCTGCGAATCTTGTATAGCAACAGGCGGCAGAGGAGTCACCCTAGAAAGCTTTAGCTGGGAGTTTTTGTTTGTTTATTAAAGATTGATTTATTTATTTGAAAGGCACAGTTAAAGAGAGGGAGAGACAGAGGCAGAGAGAGAGAGAGGTCTTCCATCTGCTGGTCCACTCTCCAAATGGCTGCAGTGGCCAGGGCTGGGCCAGATCAAAGCCAGGAGCCAGGAGATTCATGGGATCTCCTACATGGGTGCAGGGGCCCAGGGACCTGGGCCATCCTTTGCTGCTTTCCCAGGTGCATTAGCAGGGAGCTGGACCGGAAATGGGGCAGTTGGACTTGAACCAACGCCCACGTGGGATGCTGGCGCTGCAGACAGCGGCTTAACCTGCTGCGCCACAGCGCCGGCCTCGGGAGTATTTATTTTTACAACAGAAAATAGCTGCTCACAAGCACAAGCAGTTCCAAACATGGGCCGTTGCGCAACGGCTTTTCTATTTAGGGTAGCCGTCCCCAAAGCATCTGCAGGATCCTGGGATTCCAGCGCGGTCTACTGGACTCGCAGTGTGGTGCGGCCCTGCTGCTCCGCGCACGTGATGACGCGTGCAGGTGAACTGCACATTCGTTTGAAATCAGTGTGTTTTGGGAATTCAGCTTTCAATCCTTTAACTTTCGGAATGTAGTTCAGGCTGTCACTTTCATTTTCAGAAACTAATTTCAGTGCAGGGAAGGGGGCCAGCCTGTTCTCCATCAAGTGAATGGTTCCCAAAAACATGATTTTGCAAGGAATGAGCGAATCAAACCATACATTCCTGTATCCATTGTGAACGTCCTGGCAGAGAACTGTCCAATGTGATTCGAGAGGGGTTGTAACGTCAGCCAAAGGGCTCAGTATTTGATCCAGACTTTGCTAGAAGGCTGAGGCACAGGGGCCGGCGCTGTGGCGCAGTAAGGTACTGCACTGGCATCCCTTATGGGCACTGGTTCAAGTCCCAGCTGCTCCACCTCTGATCCAGCTCTCTGCTGTGGCCTGGGAAAGCAGCAGAAGATGGCCCAAGTCCTTGGGCCCCTGCACCCACATGGGAGACCTGGAGGACGCTCCAGGCTCCTGGCTTCAGCTTGGCTCAGCCCTGGATGTGGCTGCCATTTAGGGAGTGAAGCAGCAGATGGAAGATCTCGCTCTCCCTCTGTCTCTCTGTAATTCTGCCTTTTAAATAAATAAATCTTTAAAAGGGGGCAGGTGCTGTGGCATAGTGGATAAAGCTGCCATCTGCAGTGCCAGCATCCCATATGGGCACCGGTTCAAATCCCGGCTGCTCCACCCCCGGTCCAGCTCTCTGCTGTGGCCTGGGACAGCAGTAGAAGATGGTCCAAGTCCTTGGGCCCCTGCACCTAAGTGGGAGACCCAGAAGAAGCTCCTGGCTCCTGGCTTTGGATTGGCTCAACTCAACGGCCATTGAGGGAGTGAAGCAGTAGACAGAAGACCTCTGTCTCTCTCTGCCTCTGCCTCTCTCTAGCTCTGCCTTTCAAATAAATAAACAAATCTTAAAAATAAACAAATAAACAAACAACCCCAGAAAGCTGAGGCACACACTCAGCCCTGGAAGAATGAACAAGTCAGCCCCTCCCACTGGCACAGAGAGCTGCTTTAGCACCGTCCCACCATCCCACACCCCAGCTGCTGACATCCCAGGCCTCCACCCTGTGCACCTGATTCATGGGACAAAGCACTGACCTTCCTGTGGCTGCAGCCATGGGAACGTGTCCAGTCACGATGCAGTCTACGTCCAGGACAGGACCCATTTTTAACTTCTCAGCACACACGGATTCCTGGAGAATGAGGCCATGCACAGACTTATGCTGGCGTCTTTGCAAAGACCTGCCAGCTTAGATTTTAGTTTTGTAACAAGCTGTTTAACACCAACCGCGACAGAACTACCATCTGTGCTAACACTTGCTAATTTCGACCAGTCTGCATGAAAATTTTTAAGACTTTTCTCAACACATAGAAATAAGTCATTTCCTGAAGTTGTGCCTGCCATGGGTATGACATCCAAAAATTCTTCAGTCACATCGAAGGGTTCCTCTACAGCACAAATAAACACAGCAGGCTGGGGCATTACTGCTGTCAGTGCGTTCGTGAGCTGGGACACAGAAGGCCACACACAATTTTGCTTCCTTTCCTTATTTTTTTGTTAAAGATTTATTTATTTGAAAGGCAAAGTGACACAGAGAGAAGGAGAGAGAAAGAGAGAGAGAGAGAATGTTTCATCTAGAGGTTCAGCCCCTAAATGCTTACAACAGCTAGGGCTGGGTGAGGCTGAAACCAAGAGCCTGGAACACCATCTGGGTCTCCCACGTTGCGGCAGGGTTCCAAGGACGTGGGCCACCTTCTGCCGCCTTCCCAGGTGCATTGACAGGGAGCTGGACTGGAAGCAGAGCATCCAGGACTCAGCTTGGTGCTCTGAGATGGGAGGTCCGTGTCACAAGCGGCGGCTTTACCGGCTGCACCCCAACACCGGCCCCCGAGTTGCCTTTTTCTTGAAATTGTCCCGGTAAGTTCCCAGCCATAGCATAGACATGAGGCTGGGCAGCAGTGCCGCCGCGAGTCCGGTGTTTGCCCAGCGCATGTGAATGCCGCCACACTCGACAGACGTCCTCAGTAAACTCCCACCTATAAAAGGCACTTTTCTCACTTAATTCCCAAGGACGCCTCATAGCAGCCTCACGCATTTATTTTATTCCCGCTCGGAAGCAAGTCAAGAACACACTCTCTCCCATTTTTCTAGAACAGTGTGGCTTTCTTGTTCTTTCCTTTGAGACAAATGTGTAAGAAATATTAAAATGTCACTTTCACTATATGGAAAAAGTACCAGAGTACTTCAACAAGTTAACAGAAAAATGAAACTAAAAGACAAGCTTATTTTGATCCAAAACAATTGGAAATCTATGCCTGGTTTTTCTCACAGCACACATTTGCCATGAACATATTACTTTGTAAGAAATAAAAGTATTCACTCTATTATTAAAAAGTGCTAGGGAGGCCCTCGGGGTGGCGGGATCCTAGCGGCCAAGAGCAATGCGCACCTAAAAGGCAGTGGCCACCTCTCACCTCTACCACTGCTGACACACGAGGGTGTGGCCCTGGCGCCATCAGACTGAGGTATCAGGAGAAGTTGCAAATCCAGGCTTTAGGGGCTGGCATTGTGCCGTAGCGAGTAAAGTCACCGCTTGCAGTGCCGGCATCTCATATGGGCACCAGTTCGAGACCCAGCTTCTCTACTTCTGATCCAGCTCTCTGCTGTGGCCTGGGAAAGCAGTAGAGGATGGCCCAAGTCCTTGGGCCCTTGCACCCGTGTGGCAGACCAGGAAGAAGTTCCTGGCTCCTGGCTTCAGATCGATCCAGCTTTGGCCATTGTGTCCATTTGGGGAGTGAAGCAGCAGATGGAAGACTTCTCTCTCTCTCTTCCTTTCTTTCTTCTTCTTCTTCTTCTTCTTCTTCTTCTTCTTTTTTTTTTTTTTGTAAGATTTATTTATTTATTCAAAAGGCAGAGTTACAGAGAGGCACAGAGAGAGAGAGAGAGAGAGATGGCCCCTCTGCCTTTCGAATAAATAAATAAATATTGAGAGAAAGAAAGAGAGAGAGAATCCAGGCTTAAAAAAAAAAAAGAAAAGAAAAGAAAATGGGGCCGGCGCTGTGGTGCAGTGGGTTAATGCCCTGGCCTAAAGCGTCAGCATCCCATATGGGCACCGGTTCTAGTCCTGGCTGCTCCTCTTCCGATCCAGCTCTCTCCTTGGCCTGGGAAAGCAGTAGAAGATGGCCCAAGTCCTTGGGCCCCTGCACCCACGTGGGAGACCAGAAGGAAGCTCCTGGCTTTGGATCAGCTCAGCTCTGACCGTTGCGGTTATCTGGGGAATGAACCAGCGGATGGAAGACTTCTCTCTCTTTGGCTCTACCTCTCTCTGTAACTGTCTTTCAAAGAAATAAAAATAATTCTTTAAAAAAAAAAAAGAAAAAAAGAGAAAAGAAAATCCAAACTTTTATATGAAATTTCTTAATTTTCTGAAATTTTCATAACAAATTCAACTGTATTTTGTTGTGTCAGCCAACATGCCTGCCCCTTGGATTAGACAGATGGAGAACACTGGTTTGAGGCTGTTGGCTGGAACCTGACAACAGCACTGTTAAAGGGGCGGGCGCTTGGTGCAGTGGTTAAGGTGCCGCTGGGGACACTGGCATCCTGTGTTGTGTGAGAGGGAAGAGTACCCAGTGAGACAGGAAGCCAGAGTGGGCAGAGCCAGTTTTTCTCCTTTATAATAACCCACTCTTGCAAAAACACAGGAGATCTGGCTGGGCCCCCGCCACCCACGCAGGAGATCTGGCAGGGCCCCCACCACCCACGCAGGTGATCTGGCTGGGCCCCCACCACCCACACAGGAGATCTGGCTGGGCCTCCGCCACCCATGCAGGAGATCTGGCTGGGCCCCCGCCACCCAAGCAGGAGATCTGGCAGGGCCCCCACCACCCACGCAGGAGATCTGGCTGGGCCCCCGCCACCCAAGCAGGAGATCTGGCAGGGCCCCCACCACCCACGCAGGAGATCTGGCTGCACCTCCGCCACCCACGCAGGAGATCTGGCTGGGCTCCCGCCACCCACACAGGAGATCTGGCTGGGTCTCTGCCACCCACGCAGGAGATCTGGCTGCGCCCCCGCCACCCACACAGGAGATCTGGACTGAGTTCCCAGCTCCTGGCTTCAGCTTGGCTCAGTGCTGACTGTGGTGGGCATTTGGGGAATGGACTGTGGATGGGAAACGTCTCTGTCTGTTTCTCTCCCTTTGGCTCTTTGCCTTTCAAACAAAATGAATACGAATTAAAAGCAAACAAACAAAGAACACTATGAGAGAGAATGAATGCCTGAGGAGAATGAAATATCGCATTCTGAAATTATGGGTATAAGAGCTTGTTCAGGGCACAGCACCTGCCATGCCGGCATCCCATATGGGCGCTGGTTCATGTCCTGGCTGCTCCACTTCCTCTCCAGCTCCCTGCTAATGCACCTGGGAAAAGCACCAAGAGATGGCCCAAGTGTTTGGTCCCCGGTTACCCATGAGGGTGGCTCCCGGCTTCAGCCTGGCCCAGCCCTGGATGTTGAGGCCGTTTGGGGAGGAACCAGAGGACGGAAGACCTCTCTGTCTCTCCCTCTCTCTTTCAAAATAAACAAATCAATCTTAAAAAAAGAGCTTGTTCGATAGAATCCTAATGGGTACCCAGAAAGGAAAAGATGGATTTCAAATGCATCAAGGTTACATCAAGGTTACAGTTAGCGAGGACAATGCCCAATAGCTTGAAAACGTGAGGAATGATTTACAACTTTGACGCAGGGAAAACTGCAGTTGGAGGTGTCCGGTGTCCCCAGCCTCACCTCCCGCAGGGGCCCTGCTGACCCCGCTGGTGCCGACACTGTCAATACAGAGGCTGGCCCCTACCTGTCTGGGTGCCCTCCTTCCCAGCCCTACTTTCCCGGCCCTGGCTTGTGTCTCCACTATAGTCCAGATTTATGGCGAGCCCATCAATCTCTGCCCACTGCTCCTCTTCCGAGGCTCTCCCCGCATCGGCTTGTGACCTGAATTCGATACAGGCAGTTCTGCACTTGTGGGCATGGGGCAGGCGAGAGAAGGAAGAGCAGTCAGCCCTGAGAGCCGGGTGCTTTTATTGGTAACATCTTCTGGTGCTCATCAACCCTGTTTCGAGCCGGCACTATACAAACAAGAATCCAGGAGGCAGAGAAGGATCCAGGGATGGCTTCCTTCTACTCCTACCCAGGCCACCCAACCTCTAACCTCAGAGGCAACATTCCGTACACACAAGAGCAAGCACATGTACACATTTAGCCTTAGTGGGGTAAAATTTATTTATCACAAAATTCACCCATCTAACGCTTATAAGGGTTCTTATCATGCGTGGAACTATACAACCTTCTCTGTTATCTAATTTTAGAAAATTTTCATCAGTGCCACAAACACAACAGTCACTCCCCATGCTCTAACCCGCTCCCACTGCCAGCCCTCGCAGCCCCAACTCTCCTGGCCCTGCATCTGTGCCCATTCTGGACCCTTCGTGTATGTGGGACACACCATGCTTCAGCTGATGGTGCTTGGGATTACTTCCACTTTTTTGACTATTATGAATGATGCTGACATGAACGTTTATAGAAATGTCTAGATATGGCCGGCACCGTGGCTCAACAGGCTAATCCTCCACCTTGTGGCTCTGGCACACCAGGTTCTAGTCCCGGTCGGGGCGCCGGATTCTGTCCCAGTTGCCCCTCTTCCAGGCCAGCTCTCTGCTGTGGCCAGGGAGTGCAGTGGAGGATGGCCCAAGTCCTTGGGCCCTGCACCCCATGGGAGACCAGGAGAAGCACCTGGCTCCTGCCATCGGATCAGCGCGGTGCACCGGCCTCAGCGCGCTGGCCGTGGCGGCCATTGGGGGGTGAACCAACGGCAAAGGAAGACCTTTCTCTCTGTCTCTTTCTCTCACTATCCACTCTGCCTGTCAAAAAAAAAAAAATGTCTAGATACATTCTGTTTTTGTTTGTGCTTTTTAAAAATTAATGTATTTTATTTGAAAGAGTTACAATGAGAGGGAGAGACAGAGAGAGAGAGAGAGAAGGAGAAGGGGACAGAGAGAGAGAGAGAGATCAATCGGTTGATTGATCTTCCATCTGCTTGTTCACCTCCCAAATGGCCACAACGCTGGGCCTGGGCCAGGTGAAAACCAGGAGCCAGGTGCTTCACCAGGGTCTCCCTCATGGGTGCAGGGGCCCACGTACTTGGGCCATCTTCCGCTGCTTTCCCTGAGCATTTGCAGGGAGCTGGATAGGAAGTGGAGCTCCTGGGACTGGAAACAGCGCCCACATGGTGGGTTAACCCACCACAGTGCTGGCACCAGACACATGCTCTCATTTCTATCGGGTAGCTACCGAGGAATGGAATTGCCGAACCATATGGCAACTCCGTTTAACATTTTAAGAAACTGCTAAACGGCTTTCCTAATTGACTGCACTATCGTATATTCCCACCAGCAGTGCACGAGGCTTCTGATTTCTCGGCATCTTCACCGATTGTTCTGTCTTCTTTGTTACAGCCACTAGCCACTCTAATGTATCACGTGGTTTTTTTTTTTTTTTTTTTTTTTTTTTTTGACAGGCAGAGTGGACAGTGAGAGAGAGAGACAGAGAGAAAGGTCTTCCTTTTGCCGATGGTTCACCCTCCAATGGCCGCCGCTGCAGCCGGCGCACCGCGCTGATCCGAAGGCAGGAGCCAGGTACTTCTTCTGGTCTCCCATGGGGTGCAGGGCCCAAGCACCTGGGCCATCCTCCACTGCACTCCCTGGCCACAGCAGAGAGCTGGCCTGGAAGAGGGGCAACTGGGACAGAATCCGGCGCCCCGACCGGGACTAGAACCCGGTGTGCCGGCGCCGCAAGGCGGAGGATTAGCCTAGTGAGCCGCGGCGCCGGCCAGTGTTTTTTTTTTTTTAATGTTCATTTAGTTTCATCTCCTTGGAAGGAAGAGTGACAGAGAGAAAAGGGGAGGGAGGAGAGGGAGAGAGAGAGATAGAGACAGGCAGAGATCTCTCACCTGCTGGTTCACTCCTCAAATGCCTGCCATAGCCAGGGCTGGGCCAGGCTGAAGCCAGGAGCCTAGAACTCCGCCCAGGTCTTCTAGAACTCCACCCAGGTCTTCCACATGACTGGCAGGAACCCAACTACTGGGCCATTAGCTGCTGCCCACCCCCCCCCCCCCACTTCAATAGGAAGTCAGCATCGCAAATTAGCCTGTTGTGCCACAATGCCAATCCCTATATTGTTGGTCTTTTATTGATTTGTGAGGTACACTTTACATATTAGTGAAATAAGCCTTCGGTCTTGATAAGAATTACTAATATTTTTTCCTGGTTTGTCACTTGTTTTTTGACTTTGCTTATTTGATTCTTTCCCCCATAAAAGATGTTATTTACACAGTCATTTATCTACCTTTCTTTTAGGACTTCCTGGGTTTGTGTCCAACTTAGAAAGGATCTCCTCTCTTGCAGATTAAAGACAAAAACAGGGCCAGCTCTGCATCGCTCTCTAGGACTTTATGGTTTTGACTTCACATGAAATCACTCATGAACCTGTAACGTATTTTGGTGAAAGGCATGGCGTGAAGACCCGTGGGCTTCGACAGTTCCTGCCGATAATGCACCCCCTCCCTTCTGTGCTTTCTCTCACGGGGCCCCGGCTCCCCTGGATCCTCTCAGCCCCATTTGCAACCATTCTTCATGGAAAGGAGTAAGTCTGAAGATTAAGTGTACTTAATTAAAACTTAACGAGGTAAAGTTTGAGGCGTTATATAGCTTTTGGTGGGAGTTTCTTTTTTTTTTTTTTTTTAAGATTTTTTTTTTTTTATAATTTAAAAGGCAGAGTTACAGAGAGGGAGGGAGAGACAGAGCGAGATCTTCTATCTACTGGTTCACTCCCCAAATGGCCGCAATGGCCAAGGCTGGGCCAGGCTGAAGCCAGGAGCCAGGCAGTTCATCTTGGTCTCCCATGTGGGTGTAGGGGCCCAAGGAGTTAGGCCATCTTCTGTTGCTTTCCCAGCTACATTAACAGGAAGCTGGATCAGAAATGGAGCAGCAGGGATAGGGAGGGAGGGCCAGCGCTGTGGTGCAATGGGTTAAATAAAATAAATCTTAAGGGGCTGGCACTGTGGCATAGCAGGTAAAGTCGCTGCCTGCAGTGCCGGCATCCCATATGGGCACTGGTTTGAGTCCCGGCAGCTCCACTTCCCATCCAGCTGTCTGCTATGGCCTGGGAAAGCAGTGCAAGATGGTCCACGTCCTTGGGCCCTGCACCCACATGGGAGACCTGGAGGAAGCTCCTGGCTCCTGGTTTTGGATCAGTGTAGCTCGGGCCATTGTGACCAACTGGGGAGTGAACCAGTGGATGGAAAACCTCTCTCTCTCTGCCTCTCTTTCTCTCTCTGTGTAACTCTTTCAAATAAATAAAATGAATCTTTTAAAAATAAATAAGTAAATCTTAAACAAAACAAGAGCGGAGCAGCGCCAGCACTGCAGGCAGTGGCTTAACCTGCTGCACCACAGCACCTACTGGATGCGCGGCAGAATGCCCATCTGCTCCCGGCAAAGCCCACTGAATACTGGGGACGCATCCCTTCACATTTGCTGTCCTGTATTTACCATGGCTGCCCAGGCCAACACACAGAGTTCACCATATGCTTTTCTTTTTTTAAAGATTTATTTATTTATTTGAAAGGCAGAGTTATAGAGAAGCAGAGGCAGAGAGAGAGAGAGAGAGAGAGAGGTCTTCTATCTGCTGGTTTACTTCTCTAATGGCCACAACGGCTGGAGCTGTGCTGATCCAAAGCCAGGAGCTTCTTCCATGTCTCCCACGTGGGTGCAGGGGCCCAAGCACTTGGGCCATCTTCCACTGCTTTCCCAGGCAGGGACCCGATCAGAAGTGGAGCAACCAGGACTCAAATTGGTGTTCATATGTGATGCCAGCATCACAGGCAGCCGTTTAACCAGCTTTGCCACAATGACAGTCCCTCAATTTAATTTCATGGCATCACTAAGTTCTAGAGCTCAGCATTTTTAAAATTCTCATAATCAGGCCGGCGCCGCGGCTCACTAGGCTAATCCTCCGCCTTGCGGCGCTGGCACACCGGGTTCTAGTCCCGGTCGGGGCGCCGGATTCTGTCCCGGTTGCCCCTCTTCCAGGCCAGCTCTCTGCTGTGGCCAGGGAGTGCAGTGGAGGATGGCCCAGGTGCTTGGGCCCTGCACCCCATGGGAGACCAGGAGAAGTACCTGGCTCCTGCCATCGGATCAGCGTGGTGCGCAGGCCGCAGCGCGCCAGCTGCGGCGGCCATTGGAGGGTGAACCAATGGCAAAGGAAGACCTTTCTCTCTCTCTCTCTCTCTCTCTCACTGTCCACTCTGCCTGTCAAAAAAAAAAAAAAAAAAAATCTCATAATCACACCTCCTGCAGAGATGCAGGAGAAAAGGAAAATGCATGCATGGGTAAGATTAACAGCGTTTGCCTGTCTGGTCCGTTACCCTGGACATAAGTGGCAATTAGCACCAAGTCAGACCAGCTGCCCAATTTACAAATTAAAACCAAGGCCTTCGGCTACAGGGTTAAGTCACCGCCTGTGATGCCAGCATGCCATAACAGAGCACCAGTTGAAGCCCCATCTGCTCTGTTCCCAATCCAGCTCCCACCTAATACACCTGGGAAAACAGAGGATGAAGGCCCAAATACTTGGGCCCTGGCCACCATGCGAGAGGCCCAGTTGGAGTTCTTGGCTCCTGGCTTCCGCTTGGCCCACACTGGGCCATTGTGGCCACCTGGGGAATGAACCAGTGCATGGAAGGTTTCCCTTTCTCTCTCTTCCTCTTTCTCTGTTGCTCTTTCAAATAAATTTAGAATTCTTAAAAAAAGAAAAAAGACCAACAATTCAGTAAAACCAAGGCTCCACCAACCGGCAGGCAGTACTAGCAAGTAACCACAGAGCAGGGCTTCCCACCCAGGTGGATCAATGCCCGGAGACATGCTGGGTTGTCATACTCAGGGGAGCGTCCAGTGTCAGCCAGTGCTGCTCTGGGCTAGCAGAGGCTCCGAGTTTGCCAACACGACATTCTTGTGTGTCCTGTGCTCGGAACACAGCAGAGACGTTACCTCCTAACTCTGTCTTCTGGCTCCAGGGGAAGCTTCCAGTTTGGCCATTTCCTGCTTCTGTTGTCCTGGCAGGCCCTGCGGGTAAAAGCCAGGACCACACATCATTAATGATCCGCGGTGCCCACCGACGAGGGAACAGGAAGCTGGCACACCACCCACAAACATCACACCTTCCCTCTGCCTGCCCTTCACAGGAATCCGAGCTGGGGCTGGTCACGGTGTTGTGAATTAAAGGCATTATGAATGCGTTACACAGCCCTTCACATTCATAAAGGAATGCACTGTCTGACCTGCCTGCCCTCTTCCTCACGTCCCAGTCTCCACCATCGCTGCTGCCATCCTGTTCGTCTTCCCCAGCCCTCAGCGGGAAGGGCTCCTCTCTGGTTCCTGTAGGACACACGGTTGGTTGCATTCAGCATTAAACAAGAGCCCGCCTCATCAGTTGCTGTCACGTGTTTTGGGGACAGGACAGGAAGCATGGACCACTCTTCAGAGGAACTGCTCTCAATGCTGGCCATGTATAAAAACACCTAAGAAAAATTTACTGTCACTTAGTGTTTTTCTTTTTTTTTTTTTTCTTTTTTTTTTTTTTTTTGACAGGCAGAGTGGACAGTGAGAGAGAGAGACAGAGAGAAAGGTCTTCCTTTGCCGTTGGTTCACCCTCCAATGGCCGCCGCTGCAGCCGGCGCACCGCGCTGATCCGATGGCAGGAGCCAGGAGCCAGGTGCTTTTCCTGGTCTCCCATGGGGTGCAGGGCCCAAGCACCTGGGCCATCCTCCACTGCACTCCCTGGCCATAGCAGAGAGCTGGCCTGGAAGAGGGGCAACCGGGACAGAATCCGGTGCCCCGACCGGGACTAGAACCCGGTGTGCCGGCGCCGCAAGGTGGAGGATTAGCCTATTGAGCCACGGCGCCGGCAGTGTTTTTCTTTTTTTAAAAAAGATTTATTTCTTTGAAAGGCAGAGTGATGATAAAGAGGGAGAGAGAGAGGAAGAGATCTTCCCGCAGCTGGTCCAATGTGCCAAATTCAGGAGCCAGGACCTTCATCCAGGTCTCCCACGTGGGTGTCAGGGACCCACGCACTTGGCCATCATCTGCTGCCTTCCCAGGAGCATTAGCAGGAAGCTGGACTGAAATTGGAGCGGTCAGGATTTGAACCAGCGCTCTGATATGGGAAGTGGGTACCCTAAGAAGTGTAACCCACTGTGCCCCAATGTTTGCCCTATCATTTAGCTTTATTTTGAAAAAATTTGAAATGCGTTGGTGCTGCATTTGAATAACAACGGAGAAGAATTCCTGCTTTGGAAGTAATATCATTTAAAATGTTATACAGATTCCTTAAGACAAAAACAAATCTGAGGATTAAGTTTACGGGACAGCCTACCTGCCTGGATCATAAGCATGGACAGAACGCATTAATGTATAATACCCAGAGAAAACCTCTGACGTGGGTCATGTGGTCAGCAGAGGTCGGACGTTGCCTGAATCTCCCCACCAATGAGGGGAGGCCCAGCCCGCAGAGCGAGCCAGGGCTGGGGCCACACAAGGGGAGGGCACAGTCACATGGGAGGTGGGCGGCTCACAGGCTTGCTCCTGCTTTCTTACAGCCACTAGCCGAGAACTGCAGAAATGAACAGAGAGGGAGTCTTCATTGCCAGCGTTGACAAGGTTCAAGGTCACCTTGGAGGGAAGGTGCCATTGGCACTGTGAGCTGAGTTGTGTCCCCCAAAATAAGTTCTAACCCCCAGCACCTCAGAATGTGACTGCTTGGAGACAGGGTCAATAAAGAGGTGATTAAGTTAAACGGGGCTGCTGTCAGGATGAGCCCTAATCCAGTGTCACTGCGGCTCTTCTAAGAGGAGATTAGGACGTGGACTGGAGGGACAGCCACGTGACGGCCGGAGAGCCAGGGAGAGAGGCCTCAGAAGAAACCAAAGCTGCCAACAACTGGACTTGCCGCCTCCAGGGCTGGGAGCCATGCCTGCTGCTCCAGCCATCACCCTGAGCCGTCATCCACGCAGACTCACACAGCTGGCATCCACAGCGCAGTGCACACACGCCGCAGCAGGAGGTCAGGAACTGTAACAGGCAGTGGTTAGCGCGCCTGGGTTACAGGCAGACAGAGGAGGGAGCAGCTCATCGGGCATGGGAGTGATGTGGGATCAAGAGGGAGACGGGGGTCTGAATTAAGTAGTTTCAACGAGTCAACACTTGCATATGGTTACCCTAAGAGTCAATCTCTCTGTAAAGGTAGCAGTCAGAGTAAACCATGTTAGGCACCACATTTTAAAGAGGAATGACCAAGAGTTACCAGTGTCAACAACCTAGAACCACATCACATGCCTCTCAGCTTAAGGAAAATATACTGTCCATACTTTCTCCCTCCAAGCCAACACAGTTTGGGTTCAAAACCAAGAGTTACAGTCACTAAGAATGTTAGTGGTATGGGAAACCACTGCAGTGGAGGGTCAGCGCTGGGGCTCCGGGGGCTGACACCACGAGCACCGTGACCACCCCATATGGGAGCAGTCAGCCCCTGGGGAGGCAGTGGAAGATGGCCCAAGTTCTTGGGTCCTTGCCACCCATCTGGGAGACCCAGATGGAGCTCCTGGTTCCTGGCTTTGGCCTAGCTCAGCCCTGGCTGTTGCAGGCACCTGGGGAGTGACCCAGCAGTTGGAAGATACCCCTTTGTCTCTTCCTCCTAGTTGCTCCGCCTTTTGAATAAATAAGTAAATAAATAAATTAAAACAAAAATAGAAGACAGCCTCAGTTTCAAACAGTGCTTACCAACTTGATGCTCACAAAATGTCAGGCGTGAGTGGCTGGTGGGCTATTTCACACACTCCCAGTAACCTCAGCACTTCTGTTCCCTCAAGCTGAATTACAGCCTTAAAAAGAATCATCTGCATTGTACACAAACCTCTGTATCTGCAGTTTCAGTTACATAATTAAGTGAACAGCATAGAAAGTAAGAAAATCACTGCAAATATTTCAAGTCTATGAAAACAAAGTTGAATACTTTGGAAATAATAAAGCTTGAAAGAATGTAGTCATGGGGCTGGTGCCATGGAATAGCGGGGAAAGCCACCCCCTGCGGTGCCGGCATTCAATGTGGGCGCCGATTCGAGTCCCGGCTGCTCCACTGCTGATCCAGCACTCTGCTATGGCCTAGGAAAGCAGCAGAGGATGGCCCAAGCCCCAGCACCCTCATGGGAGACCCCAAGAAGCTCCTGGCTTCTAGCTTCGCATCTGCACAGCTCTGGTTGTTCCAGAGTGAACTGGCGGATGGAAGACCTCTCTCTCTCTCTCTCTCTCTCTGCCTCTCCTTCTCTCTGTGTAACTCTTTCAAATAAATAAATAAATCTTAAAAAGAAAAAAGCTTCCATAATATAATTAGCTGTTCAAAGTGGACAATAAATAGAAGCCGTCTGCCTCTCAAAATGAGTTGTTCGAGGGGTGGGTGTTGTGGTGCAGCAGGTTAGGGTGCTGTTTAGGGGGCCGGCGCTGTGGCGCAGCGGGTTGACGCCCTGGCCTGAAGCGCCAGCATCCCATATGGGCACCAGTTCTAGTCCCAGCTGCTCCTCTTCCGACCCAGCTCTCTGCTATGGCCTGGGAAAGCAGTCGAAGATGACTCAAGTCCTTGGGCCCCTGCACCCACGTGGGAGACCCGGAGGAAGCTCCTGGCTTCAGATCGGCACAGCTCTGGCTATTGCAGCCAATTGGGGAGTGAACCAGCAGATGGAAGACCTCTCTCTCTCTGCCTCTCCTCTTTCTGTGTAACTCTTTCAAATAAATAAATACATCTTTAAAAAAAAAAATGCTGTTTGGGACTCCGACATCTCTTACCAGAGCCTGGGTCAGGTCCCACCTCCTCTTCCAAGCCAGCTTCCTGCTGATGTGTAGGTGACAATGGCTCACGTACTTGTGTCCCTGCCACCCACACGGGACACCCAGAAAGAAGTTCATGGTTCCTCGCTTCAGCCTGGCCCGGGCCTGGCTGTTGCAGGCATTTGGGAAGTGAACCAGCAGATGGAAGAGCTCTCTCTCTGTCATTCTGCCTTTCAAATACATCACATTAAAAAAAAAAAGAATGTTTTTAATGAGTTGTTTGGAAGAAAACTGAAAAGTGAGTGGAAGGAGTAGGGGTGTTGGACTCAGCAGCTCCATGTTGATCCTGGTTCTGAAACCATGAACAAGTTCTATAATGGCTGCATCTGCTTTCCTGCTTTAAATGACGGCTACAGGACACGGCTGCCGTGAGGATGAGGTAAGAGCGCGGGTAGGAAGCGCCCAGTGTTCATCAGCTGTGTAACCACTCATCCTCCTCAATCCTTTTGTTTCTCTACTTAAATCTACTTATATTTATATTCAAATACCAAATCTACTTATATTTATATTCAAATATCAATGCTGGACTCCTAGACAAAAGTGGAACACACTAGGGTTTTTTTTATTTTTTTGACAGGCAGAGTGGACAGTGAGAGAGAGACAGAGAGAAAGGTCTTCCTTTGCCGTTGGTTCACCCTCCAATGGCCGCCGCGGCCGGTGTGCTACGGCTGGCACACCGCCGATCCGATGGCAGGAGCCAGGTACTTATCCTGGTCTCCCATGGGGTGCAGGGCCCAAGCACTTGGGCCATCCTCCACTGCACTCCCTGGCCACAGCAGAGAGCTGGCCTGGAAGAGGGGCAACCGGGACAGAATCCGGCTCCCCGACCGCGACTAGAACCCGGTGTGCCAGCGTCGCAAGGCGGAGGATTAGCCTAGTGAGCCGCGGCGCCAGCCTCTAGGGGTTTAAATATTTGTCAAAAAACTAAATACAGAAACACATTTTGGGGGCAAATGAATAAAGTGATTTTAAGAATGAAGAGATTGGGGCCAGCGCTGTGGCGCAGATTAATCATCTGTCTGCAGAGTGGGCATCCCATGTGGGCGTCAGTTCGAATCCCAGCTGCCTCTCTTCCGGTCCAGCTCTCTGCTGTGGCCTGGGAAAGCAGTGGAAGATGGCCCAAGTCCTTGGGCCCCTGCACCCGCGTGGGAGACCTGGAGGAAGCTCCTGGCTATGGATCGGCGCAGCTCCGGCCACTGCAGTCATTTCGGGGGTGAACCAATGGAAGGAAGACCTTTCTCTCTGTCTCCACCTCTCACCCTCTGTGACTCTACCTCTCAAATAAATAAAATCTTAAAAAAAAAAAATGAAGAAATTTCCTCTGAACCTAGTATTTCTGAACAGCTGATGCCACTTTTCAAGCATAAAACATCTTTGCATCCCCAGGGTATACCTCTCCTGGTCATGCTGTATCAGGATGTACTACTTCACAAAACCTCGGCATTCAGCTCGCTAAGATTTTGCTTGCAATTTTTGCCATCTATGCTGAAAGCCAGGGACCTTTGAATTCCTTTCTCAAAAAGGAATCTTGTCAGATTTGGGTATCAAGTTTACGGTGGACTTGTAAAACTAGTTGGAAAGTGTTCATGACATCACTGAGAATAAACGATGCAGTTGAACTATTGTACCCTGGATTTTTAAAAAAGATTTATTTTATTTATTTGAAACACAGAGTTACAGAGAGAGGTAGAGACAGAGAGGGGTCTTCCATCCGCCGGTTCACTCCCCAATTGACTGTAACGGTTGGAGCTGCGCTGATCTGAAGCCAGGAGCCAGGAGCTTCTCCGGGTCTCCCACGTGGGTGCAGGGGCCCAAGAACTTGGGCATCTTCCACTGCCCTCCCAGGCCATAGCCGAGAGCTGGATCAGAAGTGGAGCAGCCGGGACCAGAACAGGCGCCCAATGGGATGCCGGCGCCGCAGGAGGGGGCTTTCACCCCTGCGCCCCTACCCCGCGTGCTGATGGCTGTACAGTTACTGCATCGCCACTGTCCTCATCTCCCGCCCTCGTCCATCCCCTACCTCCTCCATTTCTTCGTCCACCTGGACTTCTCTCCCGCCCGAACGGGACAAGGGTCAGCACCGCAGGAGCCCTGTTGCCGCTGGGCACGGCCGGCCTCGCTGTTTCCATCTGAAATGCTGCACTCACAGCAGCGAACACCAAAAGACGCGGAAACACGAGCCGATGCTCAGCCTAGGTCCCTGGTCCCTTCTCTCGCCACAGCCTAGAAACCGGACAGTCCTCAGAATTCTAAAGAAAGGCAAATTTCCAGAACTGCTGGCTCCCTTAATCATTGTTTTCGGTAAATGTGGCGTTTCAGAAGCAGCCCCACTGCCGGCTACTCGAGCCGTAGTGGCGCCAGCGGTAGCACCAGGGCGAAGCCAAGCTCCTGAGGGCCAGGAGCGGTCCGCCTCTACTGCCCGGCCGGAGCGCCCAGGGCGCTCGGAAGACCGCCCGGAAGACCGCCCGGAAGCCGCCCCTGGACCAATCCGGAGCCGCGGCCCCGCGGTGGGCGGGCCCTGCGCGAGCCTGTGGGCGGAGTCCCGGAGGCGCGGCGCGGAGCTCGGGCTGCGCATGCGCGCCGAGGGTACGTCTCGGAACCGGGGGAGCGGCGACACGGGTCTCCTGGTGCCGGTCCGCGCCGGGCCGGGTGTACCCGCCAGGTTGCCCGTGGGCCTGCTGAGCCGCCGGAGAGTGAACAGCGGCCATCCAAGCTGCCATCTCCCTGAGGGCTCCCGTGCCAGGGCCGGCGCCCGGCGCTGCGCTCTTGCCAGGTTTCGGGGTGAGTTCCTGTGACCCCATTTTTGGGTGAGGAGACCCCGGGTGACCGCCGAGGGTCACAGGAACAAGGCGAGGTTGAGCGGGGCCTGGGCCCCGGGCCGAACACCCAGCGGCGGGGTGTGCTGCTGGCGTTGTCGCGTGCGAGGGTTTTGACTGGATTCCTCAAACTCGGGACTTAAATGTCATGTATAATTTTCATTTTACGTGGGAGGAAATAGGCTCATTGACTTGCCTCCTCGGTTACTGAATACTGGTGTCCTGGTTTGTTTTTTCCTTAAATTTTTAAAATTCTCACTCTGTTTGGAAGGCACAAAGAGAGAGAGCTCCCATCTGCTGGTTCACTCTCCAGATGGCCGGCTTGGGCCATTTTCTGCTGCTTTTCCCAGGCCATTAGCCAGCAGCTGGATCTGAAGTGGAGCAGCTGGGACTCGAACCGGTGCTCATGTGGGGTGCCAGTGGCGCAGGTGGCGGCTTTACACAACGTTGGCCCCAAGAATGCCATTCTTTAAAAAAAAATATAATAATTTTCATATCCTATTTATCTGAAAGGCAGAGTTACAGGGAGAGGGATCCTCGAGTCACTGTTTCGCTCCCTGCGTGGCCACGGCGGCTGTGGGGTCTGGGCCAGATGGAAGCCGGGAGCCTGGGACTCGGGTAGGTCTCCGGCATGGATGGCAGGAGTCCGGCACTTGGGCCGTCTTGCTGCTTTTCCTGGGTGTGTTAGCCGGGAGCTGGACGGCAAGTGGAGCAGCCGGACTCAAGCCAGCACTCACGTGGAATTCGATGTCGCAGGCAGCAACTTAAGTGGCCCCAAGAATGTTGCAGTAGTAAAGCCACTGACTGGAGATTCAGATCCAGATCAGGGTGCCTGGTTCAGGCCCCAGCCCCTCCACTCCTCATCTGGATTCTTTTTGCTCTGCCTTTCAAGTGGATGAAAATAAATAAATATTAAAAACAATGTGATTCTTAAGACACGCGAGGCAGGGCCGGCGCTGTGGTGTAGCAGGTAAAGCTGCTGCCCGCAGTGCCTGTATCCCATGTGGTTCGAATCCCAGCTGCTCCACTTCCGATCCAGCTCTGCTGTGGCCTGGGAAGGCAGTAGAAGATGGGCCAGTTCTTTGGGCCCCTGGACCCGCATGGGAGACCCGGAAGAAGCTCCTGGCTTCGGATCAGCTCAGCTCCAGCCATTGCGGCCAACTGGGGAGTGAACCATTGAATGGAAGACCTCTCTCTCTGCCTCTCCTCTCTCTGTGTAACTCTTGACTCTCAAGTAAAAAATAAATAAATCTTAAAAAAAAAAAAAAAGTTACACAGAGAGAGAAGGAAAGGCAGAGAGTCTTCCATCCGCTGGTTCTCTCCCAAACTGGCCACAACAGCCGGAGCTACGAAAACCCGAAGCCAGGAGCCAGGAGCTTCCTCTGGGTCTCCCAAGTGGATGCCTGGACCATCCTCTGCTGTTTTCCCAGGCCACAGCAGAGAGCTGGAATGGAAGTGGAGCAGCCAGGACTCGAACCGGCACTCATGTGGGATGCCAGCACTGCAGGCAGCAGCCTTACCTGCTGGGCCACAGCACCAGCCCCTCAAATACTTTTTACACACACATGATCTTAGCCAAAAGGCTGAGAAGCGATCAAATACTTTGTAAAAATACAAAAATACAAATCAATAAACAAAGGTCAAAGCAATGTTCAGATGAAATTATGTTGCTAACATGTAAAGAGTTACCTGACAATACAACCATCAGGGAGATGCAATTTAATAAGAATTTTTTATCCATCAGATTGACAGAGAGAGAGAGAGTGCTCTTTCATCCACTGGTTCACTCCCTGAATGGCTGCAGCGGCCAGAGCTGGGCTGATCTGAAGCCAGAAGCTCCCATGCAGGTGCAGGGGCCCAAGGACTTGGACCATCCTCTACTGCTTTCCCAGGCCACAGCAAAGAGCCGATTGGAAGTGGAGCAGCTGGGACTTGAGCCAGCACCCATATGGGATGCCAGCACTGCAGGTGTTGATTTTACCCGCTACTCTACAGTGCTTGCCCACAGTACATGACTTTTTAAAAATATATATTTATGACAGAAAGAGAGAGAGAAAGCTCTCATGTACTGACTCAATCCCTGACAGCCAGGGTTGGGCAGAGCTGGGAGCCAGGACCTGGGAACTCTGTACAAGTCTCCCACGTTGGGGGAAGGACCCCAGTCTCTCTGCTGTGCTGGCTGCCTCCTAGAATGCACTTGGCAGGACACTGGCGTCAGGAGCGTCAGGAGCTGGAGCTGGCCGTTAGACCAGGCACTCCAAACGGGGACACATGTTTCCTAACCAGCGTCTTGACTGCTAGGCCAACCACCTGTTCCTCTTGAGCCCTTTTAAATATGTAACAGAGACCCAGGGTGTTTGTCCTGTGGAATTTGTCCTTATTCTGGAGTTGACTGACACCTGCTGGTGTGTTTGGCAAATTCCTGCATCCTGTGTTCTGGTAACTGGTAGATCTGGAGGCTTGGTTAAATTCAGGTTCTTTTATTTGGCAAGGCTCCGTGGTTGGTGCTGTGTATTTCTGTTGCATCCCTCTAGGAGGCGCAAAACCACTCACCAACCGGTTGTGCCACTCTCAGTGATGTGGAAACTGTAATCAGACAGTTTGGGTGTCACCGCTGTAGCCGTCAACCGTCTACCGGGATGGTTGTAGACAGTGTTGTTTAATATGAAGCGAATGGCTGGGTTTTAGTCTGTTTTCTGTTGCTGTAACAGCAGCCCCGAGACTGGGTAATTAAGACAGGAATGGAGTTTGTTTAGCTCACTGTCCTGGAGGTTGGGAAGGCCGAGAGAGCCTGGCGCTGCCGTCGGCTCAGCTTCTGATGCAGGCCTTGGGCTGCTTCAGCTCGTGGGGAGTGCTGTACCTGTGCGAGAGACAAACACAAGGGCAGGGCAGGCATCGTGGCACAGCGGGTTGTCACCACCTGCGACTCTGGCATCCCATATGAGTGCCAAATCCTTGGGCCCCTGCACACACGTGGGAGACCTGGAGGGAGTTCCAGGATCCTGGCTTCAGCCTGGCCCAGCCCCAGCCATTGCAGCCGTTTGGGGAGCGAACGAGCCAATGGAAGAAAGATCTCTCACTCTTTCTCTCCACCTCTCCTGTAACTCTGCCTTTCAAATACATGAAATAAATCTTAAAAAAAAAAAGAAATTAAAACACCAGGGCAGCCTCACTTTAGACTAAACCACTGTCCCCTGTAGCTGATTCAGTCCCACGGGGATTGAGTCCCACGGGGATTGAGTCCCACGGGGATTGAGCCTGCTCTGGGGGAAGGTTTTGAGCCCTCTGAGAGATCTAATCATCTCTTAAAGGCCCCGCCCATCACTGTCAGTGGCAATCACATTGCCTTTTTTATATACTTTTTTAAAGGTTGATTTATTTGAGGCACAGAGTGACAGAGAGGGAGAGAGAGAGGGAGGGAGAGAGAGAGAGGTTTCATCTGCTGGCTCATTCCCCAATGGCTGCATCAGCCAGGACTAGGCCAGGCCCAAGCCAGTAGCCTGGAATTCCCTCTAGGTCTCCCACATGGGTGCAGGGGCCCAAGCACCTGGGCCCTCTTCCACTGCTCTCCTAGGCGCAGTAGCAGGGAGCTGGATGGGAAGTAGAGCAGCTGGAACTCGAACTGGTGCCCACAGGGGATCCTGATGTCGCAGGCAGCGGCCCCAGTCACATCCCATGGTTTTGGAAGGGATGAGCGTATGCGAACCGCAGCACGTGGGAACAGCCTGCTTGTTGCTAAGTGGCAAATGGGAGGCATCAAATGACCAAAATTTAACAGTGGTCTTTTGGGTGTTAGAAACAGAAGTAGTTCTCTCCATTGCTTGTACTTTTTCTTCCTCTCCCTCCCCCCACCTCCCCAAATTTCCCAAAATGGAAACAAAAGAAATCCTGCCTGTTCATGTCTAACAGGGAGACAGACTAGAAGGAAGGTTCCGGGTCCAGGCTCCAGGAGGGTCAGCTAAGGGGACGCAGGGTGGCGGCAGTGCACGTGGGCCGCAGTTGGCTTTGCTGCTGTTTTTCTCTGCCCAGTGTCCGTTCCGCCTCCTGCAACCCCCCCCACTCTCCTGAGGGTCTCCCCTCTCCCACCCTGGATTCCATTTCAGTGGAACTGTCGTTAGAGACCTCCAGGCTCCCCCCACCAAAGCGCGGAGGCCAATCAGAGCCCTTGCTGAGGACTTGGTGGGCTGTAAGCAGCACTGCCTCTCCTGGTGCCTGAGTTCCAGCTGTCAGAGCACTCATGCCCCCACCCCCTGCCTGGTACAGTGCCTGCCGCGTGGTTGGTGTGTGACAGATGTTAGCTGAGCCATGCCCATGCTGCCTGCTGCCCACAAAGGGACTTGAGCGTTAGAGTAAAAGGCCCCAGAGCCTCTCGTAGATGCCGCACATAGCTTGGATGCAGCTCCCAGGAGCACCGTCACCCAGCAGGTGCAGCCTTCCTTGCGTCCCCACTGTCCTCCACTGGGCCTCACCCTCTCTTCCTGCCCAGCCCTGTGCAGAAGCCTGAAAGACCTTGAGGCTGGGTGTTGCCTTAAAGAGGCCAAACTAAGGGACATTTGCGTTAGAGAGCCAGATCCATCTTCAGACTCAGGAACCTGGACACTGTTGAGGGAACTGCAGCGGCTCAGGGTGCAGGGGCATTGCACGTGCGTCCCTTACAAAGTCCAGTCCTAGGGCTGGCGCTGTGGCCAGCAGGTTAAGCCACTGCCTGCGATGCTGGCATCCCACGTGAGCACCAGTTTGAGTCCTGGCTGCTCCATTTCCGATCCAGCTTCCTGCTATTGTGTCTGGGAAAGCAGCAGATGATGGCCCAAATGCCTGAGCCCCTGCCAGCCATGTGGGAGACCGGATGGAGCTCCAGGCTCCTGGCTTCAGCCTGGCACAGCCCTGGCTGCTGCAGCCATTTGGGGGGTGAACCAGTGGATGGAGGATTGCTCTCTATCTCTTCCCTTCCCTCTTTGTAACTCTAACTTTCAAAAACATACATCTTAAAGAAAGGAAGGTCAACCAACACCTTTCTGTCCAGCCTGGCTTTGACTGAGGCCATACTGACTGGCAGGGTAGCCTGCAGCAGGAGTCACCCTGGGCAGCCTGAGGCCGGTCTCCTTGCTCACCACCTGCATTGTTCTTTCCTTCTGCCAGAGGTTTAGGCTGTTATTAAAAAAATAAAGTATGTTTGTAATGATCAAATTCCTTAAATCTGTCTTCATTTTTCCTGCCTCTGAAACACTGTGTCCCTACCTTTTAAAAACAGAGAGAGAAGAGAATGAGAATGATTGTTAAGTGTTACGGACGGTAGTTGGGGACTTTAAAAAAAGCGATGATAGCATCTGCTCCTCTCAGGCGTGTGTACAGATAACCATTAGAGCAAACAGGATGTGCAGCCCTCACACCAGCGGCAGATGGAGCTGTTAAGGTTCTTGGGTGCAAACGACTTCAGCTGACTCGAGCAGAAAAGGAGTTCATCGAAGGACTGTGGGTAGCTCTGCTCAGCCACAGGGCGGCTGGAACCAGGGCTGAGAAGACAGCAGAGCCGGGGTGGAGGGGCGCAGGGCAGGATGCTGCTGGCTGCCCCGACACACCTAAGCCTAGAGCCATGGGCCTGGCGTCACCTGCTGCAGATACAAGTTCTGTGTGGAGCCGAGTCCAGGTCACGGGCCACGTGCTGGACATGGGTGACGGGTGTTTCAGCGCCTGTCGGGGGCTCCCAGCTGCCAGGAGTGATTTGGAAAGCCCACCAGCTACGCAGAGAGCAGAGATGATGAAGCACCACACAGCACACGTCTCTGCGCAGACGCTCGGCAGACGGGAAGCTGGAGGGGCCCATGGCCTAGGAGGAGGAGGAGGGCTGTGACGACTGCCATCATGAGGGGAGGTGACTTGAGCCCAGGGAGACAGACACTTCCTTTCTTATTATTTACTTATTTTCATTTCACTCTCCAAATGTCCACAACAGGCAGGGCTGGGCCAGGCTGAAGCCCGGAACGCCATCTGGGTCTCCCATGTGTGTGGCAGGGGCTCGAGTGCTCGGGCCATCTGCTGCCCCGCAGGTGCACATTAAGAGGGAGCTGGAATTGGAAGCTGAGGTGAGACCCACACCCGAGCATTCCTGCATGGGAGGCAAATGCCCCAGGTGGCAACCTCACCGCCCCTCCGCCAGATAAGAAAAGCTGAGGGTTCCTGGTCTAATGGGGACACTGGGGACCCAGGAGGACGCTGCCCAACCCTGACCAGTGCAGAGGAGGGGCAGCTCCACCAGGTGCCGGACAGGCAGGCTGGGCGCAGGCCCTCAGCTGAGCCTCACTCCCTTCCTCTCAAGCTAAGCTCAGAGCTGCAGTTTCTGTTTTCCACGGGCACCTGTGACCCGAGACAAACGAACATACGCTGGGCTCATGCCCAGGGGCTCCCTCCTGACTGAGCCCGGACCTCCCCCGCCTGCCCGGCGTGGGTCACCTGTGACTGCAGGTGCATGGGAGTCCAGGGCTGGTCTTTGAGAAGAACTTCAGCCAGAAGCCTGGGGTCTGGCAGCCCCCACCCCAGCCCGAGGCTCCCTGGGAGTTTGTTTCGGAGCTGGCCTTGGGCACTCCCAGCTCTGCCCAGTCCCCTCCCACCAGCTCCTTTCTCCCCACAGTCCCTCCCTTCCCTGTGGTCGCTCCCCGGCCCCCGAGGCCCTCTGCCGCTCAGGCCCAGGCTGCGTCCGTCAGGACAGGCCCCGGGCCTGCTCTGGTGCAGATGTGGTTGGACATCCCCCACGGGTTCCCACGTAGGAAGCACGTCCCCGGGGTGAAGCGGCAGCTGAGACGTGAGGCGAGTGGGAGGTCTCTGGGGGTACTGTCCTGGGAGGGGGTTAGTGTCGTCCCTCCAGGGACCGCGGTCAGGTCTCGAGAGGCAGCTGTCAGAGGAGCCCGGCACCGCCTGCCCCAGGCTCTGCTTCCTGTCTCGCTGCGTGTTCTCCCTCTCACCATGCGCCAGGCCCTGGGCTCCCAAGACCTCTTTCCTGAACACTACCCAGCCTCTGGGGCTCCGTGAGCGATGGAAAGCAGACCAGTCCGCTATCCCCCGACAGCCAGCCTTCCCGCAGCTCTGCCTCTGTGAGACCCCGCTTCTCCCCTTGATCTCAGGGTCTCCCCAACCCCAGCCTCTGCTGCTCTCTGTCCCAAAGCACCCATGCCTCCCCCTGACACGTACTAGCCCCAGCTTGTCTGACTGGCAGCACGCCTCCTCCTTCCCTGACAGCTGGGGACCTGCAAGTAGACAGCACAGGGCCCTCCTTACCCTGCACCCGGGAGCCACCCACCGTGGCTTGTGTGAGACCCAGGGCCCTCTCGCAGGGCTGGCCAAGGCCCATCGGCATGAGAGCCACCTTGAACTTGGATAGAACGTCTGCTGGGGAAAAGGAGAGATGCAGAATTGTGTGCAGAGCATGAACACAACCACATAAATCATTAGAAGAAAACACGCCAAAAGCAGTGGTGACCTCCGCAGGGTAAAGTTATGAGTGGTTTTAAGTTTTCTGTCTTCCTTTAGATTCAGTCCTCACAATACATAGAATATAAAATTTACTGTCAACCATTTACATTCTACACTAAGTATATTTGCATTGTTCTGCAACCAAGCTTCTGGGTTTTTCATCTTGCAAAAGTGAAACTGCCTGTTAACTGTCCCTTTCTCCCCTCCCTGAGCCCCTGGCAAGGGTGGGTCTTGGTTCTCTAAGTTGTTTTCACTTGTGCTCGTTTGCATTTTTCAAATTTCCCACAAGGAGCATGCATCTCGATAACTGGATTTTTGAAACAAAACGACATCACCTGCAATGCTGTCCCACATCCTCCACCTTCCGGGTGGGGAACCCGGGCTGTCCGCAGGGACCACCTCGGCCCTCACCCGCCAGGGTGCCCCCTACTTGTCTCTTCTCAGCCAACCAGGGACTCACGGCAGCATGCATCTCGTTCTTCCACTGAGTCCTGACGGAGCACAGAACTGGTCCCCAGGGATGGACGTACTCATCCCCGTTCCTCTCCTCGCTCATAAAGCCCAGCAGAACGGTCCCCAGAGGGTCACTCGCTGACTTTGGCCCAAATCTCTTGGCTCCCCTCTCCCCCAAATCATCTGGTCAGCTGGGCCCAAGGCTCTGCACACTTGGCGTCCCAGGGCCAGCCTGCATGCAGGTGAGGAAGGCGGCAGGCAGGGGAGGGCCCTGCTCGCAGGACTGGCCGAGAACCTGCCTGGTAGCCGGCGGAGGCGGATGTGGGGGCCGGGAGGAAGCAGGGCTCGGGGTGATGCGGGCCTGGAGAGTCATCACCTCTGCGTTAATCTGAAGGCATCAGTCAGTTCTGTGATGAGCGGTGACTTACAGACTCACAGGAGAGGGGAAACCACAGCTAAAGATAAAATAATATTTATTTATTTGAGAGGCAGAGTGAGAGAGAGGGAAAGACAGAAAGAGAGAGAGGTCTTCCATCCACTGGCTCACTCTCCAAATGGCAGAAACGGCCGGAGCTGGGCCAATCCAAAGCCAGGAGCCAGGAGCTTCCGCCAGGTCTCCCACGCAGGTGCAGGGACCCAAGCACTTTTGTCATCTTCTTCTGCTTTTCCAGGCCATAGGAGAGAACTGGATGGGAAGTGGAGCAGCCGGGTCTCGAACTGGCGCACATATGGGATGCCAACACTGCAAGTGGCAGCTTGACCTGCTACATCACAGCACCGGTCCCAGTGGGGCCTTCATTTTGTCAACCAGGAACCAAGGCCCAGAAACTGGGGCTGGGGGCTGCGTTTGCTTGAGGCAGCAGGACTGGGACTGGAACCAGGTCCCTGAGTCCCCAAGAACCCTGCCCCCAGCAGCTCCGCAGGGTGACGATCCCAGAGCAGAAGGGTGGCCAAGGAGGGGTTGGGTCAGACGTGGGTCCCAGGAACAGGCACAGAGTGGGCCAGAATTCAACAAGAAATGGGGAGGCCAGCTGGGCTCCATGGGACCCCTTAGAGACAGGGGAAATGGTCCCCAGGTGGAGGACGGCCAGGCCCAGCCACCTGTGCTGTCCCTGCAGGGGAGGGACTTCAGCTGAGGGCCCTCAGAAACCAAAGTCCAGTCTGCTTTCTCGCGCCCTTTCCCTCAAGCTTGGAGGACACAGGTGGATACAGGAATAACTCAGGTGCTGTTCTGAGATTCTAGGTGGAAGTGTGAGGTCCCCTAGTCCCCACCCCCCACTCCTCTGCCGGCAGAGGCCACTTCTGGGTCCACTCAGGAGAGGTTGGTCTCCTGCTGCCCCTCTGGGCCACCGTTCCCAGCCAGGGGGGCCCTGTTGCCCGGGCAGCCCAATTCATAGAGGGTGCTGCCCACGGTCCCCCTGCTGAGGCTGTGGGAGCCGTGCTGGGCCCTGTGGCGGTGGCGCCAGGCCCCCAGGCCCAGGGCTTCCTGAAAGGCCTCCCGGAAGCGGCTGGACATGAGGCTGTAGAGCACCGGATTGGCAGCCGAGCCGAGGTAGAAGAAGACGCCGGAGACGACGTGTAAGTACTGGAAGGCCAGGACCAGGTCGTCCGTCCACTGGAACACGAAGCTCCACATGAGCCGGTCAGCGTGGAACGGTGCCCAGCAGATGGCAAATACCACCACCAACACAACTGCAGGGACAGAGAAGGGAGGCCTGGGTGCCGCAGCCTCTCTCCTCTGCCCACCAGGCTCCCTCCTCCCATCCCACAGGCCATCCTTCTGGAAGTTTCTAGAAGGTTACCTGTCCTGCCTGCCTGTTTCAGAGAGACTGCACTTAGCTCTATCACCAACTGGACAGAGAGGGTCACGTGCCCTGCCCTGGCCACAGCCTATTGGATCAGGCGTGGATCCCTGAGCCCAGCTGGTCCAACCAGATTCTCCTCCGTGGGATCTGGAACGGGGGCCTCCTAGCCGTGGCTGCTGAGTTCCAGTAAGACACAGACTGTGGGCTAAGGCCCACTCTGGGGGTCACTCTTGCTGACGTGTTCAGTGTAGGGAAGCGGGCAGCCAGTGAGACACACGCGTTCTTAGACGCCTTCACACGCCACGCCGTGCTGGCCTGGGCCCTGGGCCCTCCCAGCTCCAGCCCCAGCTGAACAACCTGGGCTGACACCCCTTTCCTTGAGAGGTTTCCCCCACCCCTGGCCCAGCTAAGGGCAGGCTGGGCTGGCCAAGTCCTCCTCCCAAATTCCTTTCTGGCCTGGTCTTAACAAGTCATGCCCTTCTTTGGGGCTCTGCTCCCAGGCACACTTCGATTTTTGCTGCTTGTGTCTTATGTTTGCTTCTCCCCTGCAGTGTCTTCTCACCATACCCTAGCGTGGTTTTGCTCACAACCCTGGATTCAAGCAGCATGTTGCTTGCAAGAGGTCCCAGCCCTGGCCTCCCTGGCACTCTCCTGCCCCTCCTTTGAGGACTCGCGCCCTGAAGATTCCACTGCTCCCCTAGGGGTTGCATCAGCATGCTGCCGCTTGTGGCCCAGTGGTGGGCCAGACTCTGCCTGGGACTTTTCAGGAACCTGTAAGGGACCAGGCCAGCCGTGCGTGGCCAGCTGCTGTGGGGAGAACAGAGCTGGGTCACGTTTAGGTGAAGATGAGCGAGCTGGAGGGTCCGGGTCCCTGAGTCTGTGCCGCTGCCCCTCCACAGTTTGGCCCCACGAGCCAGGGCCAGCGTCACGGTCCCAAGCTTGGCGGGGCCCTGGGCTTGGCTTATGCTCTGCTGTTGCTGTCTTGACACTCTTTTGAATCTCTGAACCAAGAATCCCGATGATTAGTTTAGCAGCGAGCCTCACAAACTGAGCCACTGACATCTTTGGCGAAAGCTTCCAGCTGGGAGAGCTCAGATCGCCCAGCCCCGCAGGGCAGAGCAGGACATGGGGGCATGGGGTTCCTCCAAGCCCCTCCCCCAGGCCTCATACCCCAGCTGAGCCCGGCCCCTCCCCGCCGGCGGAGACACTTACACAGCATCTTGGTCACCTGTCTCCGGCCCCTGTCCTGCTGCTGAAGGCTTCGAGCGTTGCCGGCCCTGGCCCCCTTTCCCGGCGTCAGCAGCAGCCTCTCCCGGCGCAGCCGCAGCCCGATGAGCAGGTACAGCACGCTGATGGTGGCCATGGGCAGGCAGAAGAAGAGTAGCGCCGTGGTCTGCACCACCAGGTTGTAGAGGGTCTGGGGGCGCACCAGCACGCACATGGCCGAGTCGGGCACAGGGCCCCTGCAGGGCACGTGCAGCTGCCGGATGCCGTGCAGGCTGGTGTTGGGCAGAGAGCAGAGCACAGCCAGGCTCCAGATGACCCCAAGCACACGGCGCACGTGGGCGTGCGTCACCACGGACCTGGCCCGGAGTGGGTGCACCACGGCCACGTAGCGCTCCACGCTCAGGGCCGTGACGTTGAGCACTGAGGCCAGGCAGACCGTCTCGAAGAGCAGCGTGCGGAAGTAGCAGCCGCCGGTGCCCAGCAGGAACGGGTAGTTGCGCCACATCTCGTAGAGCTCCAGGGGCAAGCCCACCAGCAGCACCAGCAGGTCGGACACGGCCAGGCTGAAGAGGTAGCAGTTGGTGGGCGTGCGCATGGCCGTGTGGCGCAGGATGACCAGGCAGGTCAGCCCGTTGCCCACGGCTCCCACTGCGAAGATCAGCAGGTACGTGGCACAGATGGGCACGAACAGCTCCGTCTGCTGCGGCCCCAGGTACTTGAGCCGCAGCTCCTCGTCGGTCAGGTTCAAGTCCTCAGAGAGCCCCCTGGCCTCACTGCCATTGCAGAGCATGGGGCTTCGGGCACCCCTGGGGCACAGGTCTCCAGGGAGGATGGAGCAGTTGAGGCCAGACAGGGTGCTGTAGGATGGAGGAGAGAGAGGCCCCAAAAGTCCCTTGGGGAGCCCTGGCTCTGGGCCGCGTCCTCTCCCCGCCGACGAGCGGCACTCCTTTAACCACGGGGAAATCAAAACCCAGCCATGGGGTGTGCGTTCAGGCTTTCAGCGATGTGCAAGGGCCCATCTCACAAACTGGAGCCCTGACTCCAAACGTCCCCAGCTACTGAAACCTTTGACCTGATGACACACCCTGTCCAGCACTGGCTTGGCCGACAGCAGTCTCCCCCTTAAGCCACGGACTTTAGGAGAGGCCCTCAGTTTGGGCATCTGTGAAATGGGGCCCAAGTGCCTTGTCCCTGGGTCCTTCTGCGCACAGGGCTGTGTGAGCTTTCCCGGGTGACTTTCCCTAAGGCTGTTCTGAATGAGGCAGCTCCGGGGAGTTTAAGCCCAATCGGAGTCGCTTGGTTGTCACCTACCTTGCTGTGGGACAGCGTCACCGTGGCGGCCGGCGGAGGCGGTGGGACGGCTGCTCACCGCAGAGCTGCATCGGAAAGTCGGGGCTTGCGTTTTCCGTCCCCGGAACCGCTCCAAACCTAAATATCCCGGGGCTCCCCCTACCGGGCTCCTCCTCCGGCTCCTCCCGCCGCCCCTCGGCAGCCCCAGCGCGGGCGCGCCGGTGGGGGAGCCGCGGGGTAGGGGGCGGCGTGCGTCCTCTTCCACCCGGAGGAGCCCGCAGACAGACACAGACCCCCCAGCCCGCGCCCCTGCCCCGGGCCCGGCCCACCCTCGTGCCAGCCCGCGAAGCGCTCACTCGCTGCCGCCCGGCGCCGGGAGCCGTTCCCCTGGCCGGCAGCGCCGCGGGCCCGGGGACCTGCTGGCCCCGTAACCTGCACAGCCACGCACCTCCTGGCTGACCGGAAGTTCCCAGGGACGCCTTCATTTCACAACCACCCTGCGCAGAGAACACTGAGCCCCAGGAGTGACCCAAGTCCTTGTCACCGGGTCCTTCCAGCCCCTGTCGCTCCTGCTTGGCATTTCAGCCACACTCCCGTGGACGCCACACTCCAGTGGACACCACACCGCATGCTGGAAGTCCGGGGGCCCAAGGGCTCACGCCTTGCCGTCCACACTTGCCCTCCCACCTCCAGCCCCAGGGCAGTCCCCAGCTGTCCCACCTGACTCAGGTCCACTCCTCCCACGGTGGGGTCCCCTTCCTGAGCCCCACCGTGGTTTGGTAGGTTAAGCCTCTAAATGGGGCATTGGCATCTGATAGAGGCGCTGGTTGGTGTCCTGACTGCTCCTCTTCCCATCCAGCTCTCTGCTGTGGCCTGGGAAAGCAGTGGAGGATGGTCCAAGTCCTTGAGCCCCTGCACCCGCATGGGAGACCCGGAAGAAGCTCCTGGCTCCTGGCTCCAGATCTGCACAGCTCTGGCTATTTGGGATGTGAACCAGCAGATGGAAAAATCTCTCTCTCTCTCTCCCTCTCTCTCAGTCTGTAACTCTGCCTCTCAAATAAATCATTTTTTTAAAAAAAGAACACCCCAGAGTCCAGTGTGGGTTGGACCCTGCACCCCCTGCATGCCCCGGGGGTTCCCCTCCTCTCCCTGTGTTCCCTCAGCACCTCCCCAGTATCCACTCAAACACCTTGCCTGCCCCTCCCCTCACCAAGGGGGCTTACAGGCAGGGATGGGGGGGTGTAGGGACGAGCCAGGAATGCCTGCCCAGCTCCCTGCTCCCCCAAACAGGGGCGCCTTCCGACTGGCACTCAACTCTTGGAAGGGAGAGCCCACCCTAGCTAACATGCTGGCCCCTGGGCCTGCCTCTGGAGTCTGATGCCTTAGTCTGAGTGAGGTCCAGGGGCCCTCCTGTCAGCTGATGCCCTGCAGAGAGTCCCTGCACCAAGAACCAAGCCCAGGACCCAGGAGGCTGCTGGGAGCCGTGTGACTGAGCTGCCCTTGTGAAGAGTGAGCTAACCATCACTACCACTTCAAACGCAAAGATTTAGCACAGGGTCTGGTAAGGGGCCGGCACCCAGGAGGGGGTGGGTGGGATTGTCACCATACAATGGCACCTGAGGTGCCACCGTCTCCTCCAGGCTTCTGCTCCCTGCTTCCCGCCCTCTGCCTGTGAGTCACGGTCTGGCCTTGGAGACAGGGAGTTAGACACTTGAGGAGCCTCCACCAGGCAGGCCTTCCCAGGAACTCCACATGTAAACACAGTTGTGCATTGTTCTCAGGGTCTTGGGAGAAGGATTCTGGGGCGCCCTGGGAGTTCATAGCCTGAGATGAGCTCGCCCACGTGGAACCTTCCAGAATGGGGCTGCTGTCCTGTGGGGTCAGCGTCAGCCTTGCACCATCCCGGGAACACATGAGCACACGCATACTCTACCTGCCTGGAACCCGCTGGGGACACTTTGTTGGTGATCGGAGTCCCGGCAAGGAAGGGGCCGATGCACTCCTGCCTTCAGAGGCACACAGCTCCCAGCAGCAGGAATTCTGACAGTCAGCTGCATGGTATGGCCAATCATAGACTACACTGGACTAAGGGCAGCGTCTGAAAGGCGAGAGCCAGTGATCGTCATGGCTGTGGCCCCCACCGCTGCACTCACTGTCCAGAGGACCCTGGTGCCCTGGCCTCTGGGCCTGAGCTCCAGAGCAGCAGGGCAGGTGCCCCCTAGAACCCGGTGACTTCCTGCTGCTTCCCTGCCCCGTCCAGAGGCAGCTTCCCCAGGTCTTGTGAGTGGACGCAGCCAACTCCTGGGCTTGGCAGGTGGGCCTCAGCCCAGGCTGGGGTGCCAAGGACCCAGCCTGGCACAGAGTGCTGCTGGGACCTCCAGAGCCAGCCAGGAGACCTCCTAGGTCCCAGGGCTCCCTGGCCTCTCCCTACCCTTCCGACTCCCTGACAGCCACGGTGGGCAGGTGCCCTGGGCCAGGCCCACAACAGGATGTCCTCAGCTTGGGCTGACCCGGAGCTCCTACTGCATCCGCCGCTCCCCATCTCACACTGCTTCCCTGCCTGCAGAGAAGAGACAAGGAGGAGGGTGATAGGAGCTCGGGGACCCTGAGGCGCTGGACGGAAAGCAGGGGCTGTTCCGTAGCCTGGGCAGTGGGCACAGCCCAGGACCTGCCATCAGGGGGCTGCACCAGGCAGGCTGCAAGGACGGCTGGGAACAGCAGGCATAGGAACAGGGGAGTTGCCCAGCTCCTCTGGGCCCCACTCCAGGTCAGATCTCTCCACCTGGCTCTGCTCAGCTGGGCAGGCCTGGACCGTGACAGGAGAGAGAGGAGGTGGTGAGGGGATTCCCACTTTGGGGGCAGGGACTGTGCCGCAGGGAGCCAAGTGGCAGGTGTGTGATCATCCGCACTCGTGCACCCAGGCCTGGCTCACTCCCAGAAACTGGGACCCCTAAAAGAGAGATGGTAATGGCAGACGGGGCATGGCAGATGCAGGGTGGGGTGGGGGGTGATGCTGTCTGCCCGCTGGGTGGCCTTGGGTAAGTCTCTCTACAGCAAAGCCCCGCTACCTCCTCTGTAAAACAGCAGAAATAGGTCCTGGCTCCCAGGAATGCCGTGGGAACTCAGCGAGCTCGCGTGGGTTCAAGTGCTCAAGAAATGGTGGCTGTAGCCGTGCTTAGGAGTCTCTGAAGGAAACCAGGAAGCTGATGGGGATCAGAG